>NC_092411.1:298445920-298785920 GCF_040894005.1 Engystomops pustulosus
GAGTGTTTTATTGTACGCAGTTTTAGTGTGGCGGACTCTAACAAATGTAAGACATTGGTCAGAAAGGCGAGTCTCATTGCTGGCTCCAGGATGGAGGACTGGGAGTCAGTTCTGTGCTCACGTATGGTTTCGGTCCATTCTTGGTTAGAAGCGCACCCATTACATAGAATACTTTTAGTGCAATTTAAATGGAGGACGAACAGATCCAAAAACTCGCTTTTACCCAGTGCAATGGGGTGAGCTAACCTGGGCAAGTAATCGTGCTCCTTATTTACCAAGTCATGGAATGTTATGGAAATCATTTTATTACCATTTACAGGTTTTTTTTTTCAGTTTTTATACTTCATTCGGGTTTTTTTTATTTTTATGTCTATTGTTTGTATATATGTGATTGTATATCTTATTGTTCTGCGGATGCTGGTGATGTTGTTGTTGTTGTGACACAATTCATTTCCCCTCTGGGGATAATAAAGGATTCTGCTGATAAAAGATCATCCTGGTGACAGAACTTCCATGTGTCATCTCCTGGAGGAGAGATCATATCTGAACCCAACCCAGGATATCCCGGCCAGCCTCAGGAGTAATGTGTTGTGCTCCTTGGTATATGAAGATCTGAAGCCCATCTTGTCATACATCTTACATGCTTGGATCTGCACATTAGTGGTGGACACCATGACCGCATTGCACCCATTCTCCTGTGCATAGTCCACCACTGCCCTGCATAATAGTTTAGAGATCCCTTTCCCCCTGTGATATTTAGAGACGGCCATCCTCTTCAGCTCCACATTCTTTTCATGTTGAGTAATGAAGGGGATTGCAGCAACTATTCCAACAACTTCACCGTCCAGCTCCGCCACCCAGAAGCAGTGGCCTTTCCTCTGGAGATAATGTGCCCACACATCCTTCAGGTCTCCATTCACAGCTTTCATGCCATAATAATGGAAAAACTGGTTGCCCGGGTACCATAAGATGATCAACACACCGATCACACACAAGATGGAGAGCGCGATGGATCCAGTGGTGACCATGGGTAGAAGAAGTCCCACCACCAGGAGAAGCCAGTTGTGAGGTTGTCTCAAGGCATTGTAGAAGGATGGGAGGATGTGCTCACAACAACCGGTCAGGTAGATCTCCTGGACTGCATGAAGGTCGGATTCCTGGTATAACCGAACCTTGCAAGAGGACATCTTGTCTACGTGAAAAGATAAACATAACTGTAAGACACAAATATAAGAAACATAAAATTACATAGCAAATTGATAAAAATATTCTACAGGGACGTACATTCTACGAGAGGAATGTCCCACAGAGAGCAACTCAAGACCTCAGAACATAACGAGGCAATGAAAGTCTATCCATACCTCCTACTCCATACATGATACAGTCTCCGTCTACAGTGTCTCAGGGTTTATCTGAACACACCTGGTTGACCTTGGATGTAGATCAACGCCCTTCTCGCGTACACAGAGTAACTTCCGATGGCTGACACGTTAGACAACCATCACCCATGGTAGACCTTATCTATAAGAGGTGGGGTGACTGAGTCTACCATTAACACGAACAACTAATTGGCCAATTTAGGTAAAAAATTTCCCTGATTCTGCTCAGAGTAGATGATTGACTAAACCTCGGTGATCAAGTTGGATACATTTTTTTAGAGAAAAGTAGGAAAGTTTTCTGGCATCCTGATATAAGCTATCAGCTATCTCCTATTAGACATGGTCATTGTAGGTAGTTTTATCCCAGATAAGGGTTGGACTAGCCCACTGGAAGCCTACGTTTGGCTCAGGCTCTTTAGGAATTATGGTCCTAAGTGGTCCAAAGGAAAGCAACACAATTTTGTGGATACTAGTATTGATTTTCTGGTGGTTGATAGGCCCAAGGGATCCCAGTCTGACACTCAACTTGTACAAGATGTGAGAGATGGGACACTCTCCACCGAACCTGACCTGAATCTTCTCTTGAACTTTTCTCTCCAGATATGCCTTCACCTTCAGCATTGGATTCTAATGTGCGCTGCAGTCTAGTATCTTCTCTTTAGATCTTACCAGAAAGTTTGATATGATCCAATGTGAAGCTAAAGGAACCATATCCAGGTTACGGGTAGGTGTCTCCTGGAGCTCTGGTTGTAGATCGTCTCACAATGATCTACAGACTGGATTACAATGATCTACTGAGGGTTGAAAGAGAATCTGAGTGACCCAGAGAGGAGCTGGTCCTGTATAGCGGCAGGAGGAGCAGGTCTTTAGGTCTTATCAGGATAACCTATATCTAGAGAAGCTGTAGATGTGAGAGTTCAGCTCCGAGAGAGTCCAGAGAGCAGAGAATCGCCCGGTATCTATGCTCTAAATTTGTCACCATGAGGCGCTAACATCTTCACTGTGTATCAGCGAGGCGCCTTGTTCTTACCATCTATATTAGATGACCTTCAAAGCTACAAATCTGCAGAACTGCAGGGTCCACATGGAGCTGGGGAGGACTAGAGATCCGTATAGGACATTTAGTTATAGATATTTATAGCACCTGTCCCTTCTCTCTGAGCCTCCCCCGTGATCTGTGATCCTGGTCACCCATTGGTAGCCTGGAATCACATCATGCTACATACTGTAAATAGCCCCCTACACCCTGCACATACAGTGTATACAGTATATACTGACCTGGGGCTGCTCCTTCAGCTGTGCTCACACAGGGATGAGGTCCGGAGTGACAGGACGAGACCCAACTCTTCCAAACATGAGTTAAATATTTATCACATGGACCCTGGAATAATTAACTAATCATGTCCTGTCCTTTATACCCAGATCTATTAATGGACAGGACTAACCGTGTCCTAATAAGACCCGTGAGGGGAGGTCACCACCCGCATGGTCAGCAGGACACAGGACAGTGTGACCTCTATATACTGAGATCCCAGGTCCCAAATACACCAGGGGAGGTCGGTGACAGGTGCTATGGCAGCCACTGAATGCTCCTATATGGGAAGGTATTATCTGTACTTATAGGGAACCTACCCCCTAGCACCTCTAGGGGATGTGTAACATGGCTGCCTGTCTCTAGGAGATGTGTAACATGGCCGCCTGTCTCTAGGTGATGTGTAACATGGCTGTCTGTCTCTAGCTGATGTGTAACATGGCTGTCTGTCTCTAGGTGATGTATAACATGGCTGCCTGTCTCTAGGTGATGTATAACATGGCTGCCTGTCTCTAGGTGATGTGTAACATGGCTGTCTGTCTCTAGGTGATGTGTAACATGGCTGTCTGTCTCTAGGTGATGTGTAACATGGCCGCCTGTCTCTAGGTGATGTATAACATGGCCGCCTGTCTCTAGGTGATGTATAACATGGCTGCCTGTCTCTAGGTGATGTGTAACATGGCTGCCTGTCTCTAGGTGATGTGTAACATGGCTGCCTGTCTCTAGGTGATGTGTAACATGGCTGCCTGTCTCTAGGGGATGTGTAACATGGCTGCCTGTCTCTAGGTGATGTGTAACATGGCTGCCTGTCTCTAGGTGATGTGTAACATGGCTGCCTGTCTCTAGGTGATGTGTAACATGGCCGCCTGTCTCTAGGTGATGTATAACATGGCTGCCTGTCTCTAGGTGATGTGTAACATGGCTGCCTGTCTCTAGGTGATGTGAAACATGGCTGTCTGTCTCTAGGTGATGTGTAACATGGCCGCCTGTCTCTAGGTGATGTATAACATGGCTGTCTGTCTCTAGGTGATGTGTAACATGGCTGTCTGTCTCTAGGTGATGTATAACATGGCTGCCTGTCTCTAGGTGATGTATAACATGGCTGCCTGTCTCTAGGTGATGTGTAACATGGCTGCCTGTCTCTAGGTGATGTGTAACATGGCTGCCTGTCTCTAGGTGATGTGTAACATGGCCGCCTGTCTCTAGGTGATGTGTAACATGGCCGCCTGTCTCTAGGTGATGTGTAACATGGCCGCCTGTCTCTAGGTGATGTATAACATGGCTGCCTGTCTCTAGGTGATGTGTAACATGGCTGCCTGTCTCTAGGTGATGTGTAACATGGCTGTCTGTCTCTAGGTGATGTGTAACATGGCCGCCTGTCTCTAGGTGATGTATAACATGGCTGTCTGTCTCTAGGTGATGTATAACATGGCTGCCTGTCTCTAGGTGATGTGTAACATGGCTGCCTGTCTCTAGGTGATGTGAAACATGGCTGTCTGTCTCTAGGTGATGTGTAACATGGCCGCCTGTCTCTAGGTGATGTATAACATGGCTGTCTGTCTCTAGGTGATGTGTAACATGGCTGTCTGTCTCTAGGTGATGTATAACATGGCTGCCTGTCTCTAGGTGATGTATAACATGGCTGCCTGTCTCTAGGTGATGTGTAACATGGCTGCCTGTCTCTAGGTGATGTGTAACATGGCTGCCTGTCTCTAGGTGATGTGTAACATGGCCGCCTGTCTCTAGGTGATGTGTAACATGGCCGCCTGTCTCTAGGTGATGTGTAACATGGCCGCCTGTCTCTAGGTGATGTATAACATGGCTGCCTGTCTCTAGGTGATGTGTAACATGGCTGCCTGTCTCTAGGTGATGTGTAACATGGCTGTCTGTCTCTAGGTGATGTGTAACATGGCCGCCTGTCTCTAGGTGATGTATAACATGGCTGTCTGTCTCTAGGTGATGTGTAACATGGCTGCCTGTCTCTAGGTGATGTGTAACATGGCTGCCTGTCTCTAGGTGATGTGTAACATGGCTGTCTGTCTCTAGGTGATGTGTAACATGGCCGCCTGTCTCTAGGTGATGTATAACATGGCTGTCTGTCTCTAGGTGATGTGTAACATGGCTGTCTGTCTCTAGGTGATGTATAACATGGCTGTCTGTCTCTAGGTGATGTATAACATGGCTGTCTGTCTCTAGGTGATGTATAACATGGCTGCCTGTCTCTAGGTGATGTGTAACATGGCTGCCTGTCTCTAGGTGATGTGTAACATGGCTGCCTGTCTGTCTCTAGGTGATGTGTAACATGGCTGCCTGTCTCTAGGTGATGTGTAACATGGCTGCCTGTCTCTAGGTGATGTGTAACATGGCTGCCTGTCTCTAGGTGATGTGTAACATGGCCGCCTGTCTCTAGGTGATGTGTAACATGGCCGCCTGTCTCTAGGTGATGTGTAACATGGCCGCCTGTCTCTAGGTGATGTGTAACATGGCCGCCTGTCTCTAGGTGATGTGTAACATAGCCGCCTGTCTCTAGGTGATGTATAACATGGCCGCCTGTCCCTAGGTGATGTGTAACATGGCTGCCTGTCTCTAGGTGATGTATAACATGGCTGCCTGTCTCTAGCTGATGTGTAACATGGCCGCCTGTCTCTAGGTGATGTATAACATGGCCGCCTGTCTCTACGTGATGTGTAACATGGCTGCCTGTCTCTAGGTGACGTATTACATGGCTGCCTGTCTCTAGGTGATGTGTAACATGGCCGCCTGTCTCTAGGTGATGTGTAACATGTCCGCCTGTCTCTAGGTGATGTGTAACATGGCCGCCTGTCTCTAGGTGATGTGTAACATGGCCGCCTGTCTCTAGGTGATGTGTAACATGGCCGCCTGTCTCTAGGTGATGTGTAACATGGCTGCCTGTCTCTAGGTGATGTTTAACATGGCTGCCTGTCTCTAGGTGATGTATAACATGGCTGCCTGTCTCTAGGTGATGTTTAACATGGCTGCCTGTCTCTAGGTGATGTATAACATGGCTGCCTGTCTCTAGGTGATGTTTAACATGGCTGCCTGTCTCTAGGTGATGTATAACATGGCTGCCTGTCTCTAGGTGATGTGTAACATGGCTGCCTGTCTCTAGGTGATGTGGAACATGGCTGCCTGTCTCTAGGTGATGTGTAACATGGCCGCCTGTCTCTAGGTGATGTGTAACATGGCCGCCTGTCTCTAGGTGATGTGTAACATGGCCGCCTGTCTCTAGGTGATGTGTAACATGGCCGCCTGTCTCTAGGTGATGTGTAACATGGCCGCCTGTCTCTAGGTGATGTGTAACATGGCCGCCTGTCTCTAGGTGATGTGTAACATGGCTGCCTGTCTCTAGGTGATGTATAACATGGCTGCCTGTCTCTAGGTGATGTGTAACATGGCCGCCTGTCTCTAGGTGATGTATAACATGGCCGCCTGTCTCTAGGTAATGTGTAACATGGCCGCCTGTCTCTAGTTTAGGTATAACGTGACTGCAGGCTAGGACTGGTCCAATGGTGAACCTGATCCTGGGCCCCCGTGTCTATAGGTGGCCCGGCCATTTCTGGTCATAGAACTGGATGAAGAAGACCTTTCCTCTCTTGCATTGGCTCTTGGTGGCCTCATTGGCTTTTCCTATGTGAGCGCCGGTTGCCCCCCTTATTATCTTCTGGAATCCTCTCAGCTTCCTGCTCCCTGCCACAGGGGGCTACCGGCTGCCATAATAATACTGCTCATACTAATACGTAACAAGCCACTGATCACCATCCCAAGCTGAGGGCAATACCTACCTTTCTCCACCATTTTTCAAAAATCAGCGACACAAGGGCCTTTTTTTTTTCCTTTTGTCTCACCCTCTCGCAGACCCTGTGACCCCGAGGCGTAACTAGAGGAGGCTTCTTAATAGGGCCCCCTGCCCTCTCAGAAAATATACATTTTTATATACTCACACATTTCTGCACTGATATATACATTTATACACACACGGTAGCTGCTGACCACATGGGGGGGGGGGGGTATGACACGACTGATTGAAATATAGAATCCTGATATTCAGTACTCAACACATTTGTGTTTATTGATAGACAAGTCATATCTGTAAGTCGCCCAAACGAATCCAAGGAGCCCGTTTGTGAAAGACCCTTAGAAGGAGCTGTCTACTTGCAGGAAGCCCATGATCTCCTACAGTTGCACAGCATCCACCTGATCTGATGTGGTGGGGAGGAGGACCACATCACACCTGCTCTTCTGAGCAGTCAATCAATGATTCCCTTGTCTCAGTGGGTACTTGCACCTCAGAACTTGCACCTAAGAAATCTTCTCACCTCAATGGACTTCCATAGGAACTGCCGCAACAGTCTCCACTATTTCTCCAGCTGACACCACCATCCAGAACTAATGGCCGCCTCTTCTCGTGTAATGTCCATCAAGGTCCTCTATGTCCTCTGACCAGAGCATGTTTAACACAGGAATGTAGAACCAGAGGGTGGCCATGACACTGATTGAAAGAATAATGGATGAGGTGGTCACATGTAGAGCAGGAGAAGCAGTTAGTAATGAGGATCTGGTAAAGCCTGCGGTGGAGCATCAGAACTCAACATCTTTCTATGGTCTAATTCTCCGGCATACGACTCATCACCAACAGGCTAGTACTGGCTATGACTTAATATCAGCCTCTCCTTCCAGCGCTGGATGAAGAGACCTCGATGACCTGTGAGTTCAGTCTGAGGACTCTCAGGTTTTATCATCCCTCTTCTCACGAGAACCCGTCCTGCTTATCTCTTCCTTATCGTTCTCCAGCTGTTGCAGAGTGAAAGAACCATAACTGAACTGTGGGTCATGGCCAAGTCTCACACATGAGGACTCTCATCCCAATCCAATGACATTACAGCCCATATAACATCGCTCTCTCCAAGCCTTAGTGAACGATGACCCCAGGCTGACATCCACATAGGGGACGTGGTGGCGTTTCACAGCCCGGTTTTCATATATATAAATTCCAGCTAAAGTCTAATTTTCATACTTTTAAGGAAGGACCCGAAACGCGTTACATGAGAAGATTCCTGGTTTTATGAATTTATATTTTATGCCATGATATGGATCTTATAAAGAAACTGAAGGGCTGGGTCTGTTGTACGATAAATCCCATGTGCCACAGAATGTATGGCTCATCTCTTCCATATCAGGTAATTATATCTTCATACATGGATAGAATCGCACAGACGCGCTCAGTCTCCAGGTAAGAGTCTAATCTGATGTATTATTCATGTACAGAGGTTTGGATGTGGCTTGGGGGGGGAGTTGTCCTCCTCGGGGCTACACTTGGCTTCCATCTGGTCATATTTCCGCAGCTGCGCGGTGGACGGAAGGCAGAACCAGTAATCACATGTCACATGACAGAGATACACATCTACTTCTCATGGTGATAGAAGATCTGCTCCTTCTAGACCATGGACAATGTGCTCTCTCTCCGAGGTTGTACAAAGTTGACTCCTAGAAACCTCACTAGAAAATCAAGTCCTATCCATAACATAAGGAAACTGCAGCCCGAGTTATTGCCTCGTATATTTTCCTCTTTACTGGACAAAACATTCCCTAGTAAGAAGCAAGAACTCAATGAGCAGACACTCATGTGTAAGGATCTTCTGGGTCATGAATGATGATGAGGAGAACTCATTGTTGGCATTGTTGTAGCACATCAGGAGTGGAGACCTTTTAACTATTTCCTATTGGGATTCCTTACCTTTACCGATGGCTAATTTGTAAATTTTTTATTATAGTTAATCAAATATGCAAAGATTCCCCAACTACAGAACTAATGACACAATATGTAAATTTTACCTAAGATATCACCAGATGCACTAGAATACTACTTACTCCACTCAACGTCTTCTGGACCTTTCATGTTCTCATTGCCTTTTGCATTGTTTAATGGTGGATTGTAGACTTTCTAAGATGATTCCCACCAGTACCTACCTTAAGTCAACAATATGAAGGTTATATATGAGCCTTCTACTAGATTCTTGGTGGTAAATTAGTTGGTAAGTGTCTGGAATTACTGTCCTAAAGTCCTGAAGATATTACCATGGACATGGTGGACATGATGGATCAAGGGTAAAAAAAACTTAAGTACTGATGATTGAGCTAATAACATTTCATCCCACTGCCAGAATCATGACGTGTCATCTACTTGAGCAGATATCATATCTGTAGCCTAACCCAGATATTCCAACCAGTCTTAGGAGTAATGTATTGTACTCATTTGTATGTATAGGCCTGAACCCCATAGTTTCATACAGTCTCCAACCACCGACTTGCACTGTTGTGGTGGACAGGATGACCGCATTACATCCCTTCTTTTGAGCATAGTCAATCACTGTCCTACATAATTTCTTAGCGATCCCTTTACCCCTGTGATGTCTTGATACTGCCATCCTCTTCAGCTCAACGTTTTTCTCATGTTGAGTAATGAAGGGGATAGCGGCCACAATCCCAACAACTTCACCGTCCAGCTCCGCCACCCAGAAGCAGTAATCCTCCCTCTGTAGATAGTATTTCCTGACGTCCTTCAAGTCTCCAACCAGAGCATGATTGAGATGATAATGGAAAAACTGGTTGCCCGGGTACCATAAGATGATCAACACACCGATCACACACAAGATGGAGAGTGCGATGGATCCAGTGGTGACCATGGGTAGAAGAAGTCCCACCACCAGGAGAAGCCAGTTGTGAGGTTGTCTTAGGGCATTGTAGAAGGATGGGAGGATGTGCTCACAACAACCAGCCGTAAAGATCTCCCGGACTGCATGAAGGTCGGATTCCTGGTACAACCGAACCTTGCAAGAGGACATCTTGTCTACCTGGAAAATTCAATGAAATTTTGTATGAAAAATGTTCTATATGTCCCTCATTCAGAATACACAAAATATGGGAGGAAAACAAAGAGATCATAACTCAAGACAAGCAACGACAAGTCCAACAATCTTATTACAAATACATTCAAAATCAGTCTGAACATCAGAGGAAAAGTCTACAGTGAAGACGTATCCCCAACACCATATGATTGATTTTACCAATACATTCACTGGATAGTATAACAATCCTAGGACAAGTTTCATCTGCACACGCATGGTTGTCCTTGGATATTTTGAGGAGACCATTTCTTCATGCAACCAAAATTCCACAAGATAACCACTAACCATAATGTATGGTAATAATCATGGTGCACAACAATAAAAGAGGATCCCTGGGTGGGCCCAAGAGAAGCAGAAGAAGACATCTAAATTTGGAGGTTACTGGTGGCCACAGAGTTTTAAAAGGCTTTTGGTAATGGAAATATTGGATATTTGAAACTATGGCCTGTAGAGAGGTAAAGGGGTAGAGGGGCTCGGAACACAAAAAGAAGGAGATACATTGTTATAGATGTCCAGTCTGTGCTACGCTTTAGGCACAACCCTAATAAGTGTATGTGGTCTTCAAAGATCCTTCCAGATGGGGAATCCTTAGATCTAAGCTGCCACTGTTCTGGATTAATTGAACAGGAAGTGAGAATCAGAAACCTTACCCTCTTGTCCTCTCCTCACCTCCACCCTGGGGTCATTTTCATGCCAGTGTGCAGCTACTAACCTTATACAACCCCTTAACCCTCTCAAACCTTCAGCCTGGGGGCTTGGACCTGAGATGCCCCCACAAAGTTTCAGGTAACCAGCATGTGTCATATAGTATATACACTACAATATACTTTAGATACATGACAGATCAGAGTCTTCTCGACCTCATTTAGACAAAATTTTATGTAGACTGAGAGGACAAGACAAGGCCCAACTCTTCCAGCCTTGGATTATAGTGAGTCTTCCGCCTCCACCAAGAATTATAATCTGCTGGCAGCATGTTGTAGAGAAATACATTGTAGTACACAACTTTTATTATTTCTGACCATCCTGCCATTTCTGAGATATTGCTAGTTATATCCTTATGCTAATGAGGCAGTTGGTGCACCCAAGGCCTGTCCTCAGCACTCACAGAGCTGTTATTTCCCCTATAAGTCACTTCCCTCTTCTTCCAGGGCTGACTAATGCTTCTCACAAGACAAATATTCTGCTTACCAGAGAGCAAAGTGACCCAGACAGGAATAAAAGTACCCTGGGTGCGGAGGACACGACCTTGTGTACCAACTGCCTCATTAGCATACAGATTAAAATGGTAAGTGTGGACAGACCCTGAGCTACAGTAGTACAGGAGATAGAAGCTGCCATCATTCATTGTATCCTGAGATCCTAGAAAAGTATTGAGAATTAACCCTTCACATCTATGGATTTCCAACAAAATACAGTAGCCATAATAGAAGTTTCCAAAAAAGTAGACAAGAGTCAGAAGTTTTGAGAAGTTTCATGTGGAATTATTGGAAATCATGAGACCCCCTAGACCAGTGATGGCGAACCTTTTGGAGACAGAGTGCCCAAACTACAACATTTATACATCGCACAGTGCCAACATGACAATTTAAGTAGTAACTTATTTATCCCTGCTGTATCACAGGTTTCAATCGTATTGGCGTCCTGAATTCACCAATACAATAGAAAGGTAATGGGGAAATTGGGATTGTAGCTTCCCTCCAGAGTCCCCTGAAGAGGAAGAATCAGGGGACCCAGAGCAGGAGCTCCAACGTTAATCCATCTCTGTCCACACCTTCCCGCTCCTCCTGTAGTCCTGACAGCCAAGGATGTTGCTTTAAAATGGCACTGAGCATGGCATGTGGTCTTGGACCACAAGAGGAAGCTTTGAGTCCTGTCTGGCAAACTCTCTGTTGGTGTGAAGGTCTGGGTGCCCACAAAAAAGGCTTTGAGTGCCACCTCTGGCACCCGTGCCATAGGTTCGCCACCACTGCCCTAGACTGTTTGATCTCCATTAGAAGTGTTGAATCCAAATAAATGGAGAACTGAGCACGTTTTTATTTATTGGTAGACAAGTCATATCTGTAAGTCACCCAAATGAATCCAAGGAGCCAGTTTATAAATGACCCTTGGTAGGAGGAGTCTACATGCCAGAAGCCCATCTTCTCATACAGCCGCACAGCATCCACCTGAACCGATGTGGTGGAGAGGATGACCGCATTATACCTCTTCTTCTGAGCAAAGTCAATCAACGTCCTACATAACATCTTGGCAATTCCTTTGCCTCGGTGGGTACTTGCCACAGACATCCTCTTCAGCTCCACAATCTTCTCCCCTCCAAGGACTTCTAGAGGAACTGCAGCTACAGTGCCCACCACTTCTCCTGCTGACTCCGCCACCCAAAAACAATGGCTGCCTCTCCTCATGTAATATCCATCAATGTCCTTTAAGTCTTCTGCCAGAGCTCGTTTAACACAGGAACTGATCAACTCTCTAATGGAGAACCAGAGCAGGACCATGACACTGAGCACACATATGATGGAAAGAATGAGGGATCTGGTGGTCAACAGAGGCAGAAGAAAGCCCACCAGGAGAGCGACACAGTTATGGGGGAGTCTTGAGGCATGGAAGAAGGCGGCAGCAGTGTGCTCAAAGCAGCCAATGGTGAAGATCTCCCGAACCGTGTGATAGTCACATGCCTTGTACAGACGGATGTGATAGGTGGACATTGTGACCCCTGCCAAGATGAAAGAATAACACATGAGACTTTCCCGCTGAAGTCTCTGGGAAATTTCTGTCATCTTTACATAGAACAGATGTACTTGTGCATCAAATATTGTACCAATCATATCCCAAGAGAAGATTTTGGAAAATAACTTTTGTTTTACAGATTGTTTTGTCCTTAGAGATTAGGTTCTGTGAAGTAAATTGATGAAACAACTATCCAAAATAACACTAAACAGTCATCTTCTGGATCATCTCCACAGAAGAAGCCAATAACACGAACCTGATATAGATCTGGTCTATGGGTGGAGCTCACCTACAGGTGGAAAGCTTTCACTCAATCATGTAGGAACTGTAGGGAGGTTAAGATAATCAGATGGTCAGTATCAATAACCGGTCTCTCCAAGGCAAAGTGAATGTTAAAGTCAGGATCATTCTTCTCTCCTCCCACCACACAATGATTTCTGTTCTATTAATGACCATTTTCCTCTATGATAAGAGGCTCTCATTTACATCCCCATAATACTACCCCCTATGTACAAGAATATAACTACTATAATACTGCCCCCTATGTACAAGAATATAACTACTATAATACTGCCCCCTATGTACAAGAATATAACTACTATAATACTGCCCCCTATGTACAGGAATATAACTACTATAATACTGCCCCCTATGTACAGGAATATAACTACTATAATACTGCCCCCTATGTACAAGAATATAACTACTATAATACTGCCCCCTATGTACAGGAATATAACTACTATAATACTGCCCCCTATGTACAAGAATATAACTACTATAATACTGCCCCCTATGTACAAGAATATAACTACTATAATACTGCTCCCTATGTACAGGAATATAACTACTATAATACTGCCCCCTATGTACAAGAATATAACTACTATAATACTGCCCCCTATGTACAAGAATATAACTACTATAATACTGCCCCCTATGTACAGGAATATATTTACTATAAGACTGCCACCTATGTACAAGAATATAACTACTATAATACTGCCCCCTATGTACAGGAATATAAATACTATAATACTGCCCCCTATGTACAGGGATATAACTACTATAATACTGCCCCCTATGTACAAGAATATAACTACTATAATACTGCCCCCTATGTACAAGAATATAACTACTATAATACTGCCCCCTATGTACAAGAATATAACTACTATAATACTGCCCCCTATGTACAGGAATATATTTACTATAAGACTGCCACCTATGTACAAGAATATAACTACTATAATACTGCCCCCTATGTACAGGAATATAAATACTATAATACTGCCCCCTATGTACAAGAATATAACTACTATAATACTGCTCTCTATGTACAGGAATATAACTACTATAATACTGCTCTCTATGTACAAGAATATAACTACTATAATACTGCCCCCTATGTACAGGAATATAACTACTATAATACTGCCCCCTATGTACAGGAATATAACTACTATAATACTCCCCCTATGTACAAGAATATAACTACTATAATACTGCCCCCTATGTACAAGAATATAACTACTATAATACTGCCCCCTATGTACAAGAATATAACTACTATAATACTGCTCTCTGTGTACAGGAATATAACTACTATAATACTGCTCTCTATGTACAGGTATATAACTACTATAATACTGCCCCCTATGTACAAGAATATAACTACTATAATACTGCCCCCTATGTACAGGAATATAACTACTATAATACTTCCCCCTATGTACAGGAATATAACTACTATAATACTGCCCCCTATGTACAAGAATATAACTACTATAATACTGCCCCCTATGTACAGGAATATAACTACTATAATACTGCCTCCTATGTACAAGAATATAACTACTATAATACTGCCCGCTATTTACAAGAATATAACTATTATAATACTGCCCCCTATGTACAAGAATATAACTACTATAATACTTCCCCCTATGTACAGGAATATAACTACTATAATACTGCCCCCTATGTACAAGAATATAACTACTATAATACTGTCCCTATGTACAGGAATATAACTACTATAATACTGCCCCCTATGTACAAGAATATAACTACTATAATACTGCCCCCTATGTACAAGAATATAACTACTATAATACTGCCCCCTATGTACAAGAATATAACTACTATAATACTGCCCCCTATGTACAGGAATATAACTACTATAATACTGCCCCCTATGTACAAGAATATAACTACTATAATACTGCCCCCTATGTACAAGAATATAACTACTATAATACTGCCCCCTATGTACAAGAATATAACTACTATAATACTGCCCGCTATTTACAAGAATATAACTACTATAATACTGCCCCCTATGTACAGGAATATAACTACTATAATACTGCCCCCTATGTACAAGAATATAACTACTATAATACTGTCCCTATGTACAGGAATATAACTACTATAATACTGCCTCCTATGTACAAGTATATAACTACTATAATACTGCCCCCTATGTACAAGAATATAACTACTATAATACTGCCCCTATGTACAAGAATATAACTACTATAATACTGCCCCCTATGTACAGGAATATAACTACTATAAAACTGCCCCCTATGTACAGGAATATAACTACTATAATACTGCCCCCTATGTACAGGAATATAACTACTATAATACTGCCCCCTATGTACAGGAATATAACTACTATGATACTGCCCCTATGTACAGGAAAATAACTACTATAATAGTGCCCCCTATGTACAAGAATATAACTACTAGAATACTGCCCCCTATGTACAAGTATATAACTACTATAATACTGCTCTCTATGTACAGGAATATAACTACTATAATACTGCCCCCTATGTACAGGAATATAACTACTATAATACTGCCCCCTATGTACAGGAATATAACTACTATAATACTGTCCCCTATGTACAGGAATATAACTACTATAATACTGCCCCCTATGTACAGGAATATAACTACTATAATACAGTCCCCTATGTACAGGTATATAACTACTATAATACTGCCCCCTATGTACAGGAATATAACTACTATAATACTGTCCCCTATGTACAGGAATATAACTACTATAATACTGCCCCCTATGTACAGGAATATAACTACTATAATACTGCCCCTATGTACAAGAATATAACTACTATACTACTGCCCCTATGTACAGGAATATAACTACTATAATAGGGCCCCCTATGTACAAGAATATAACTACTAGAATACTGCCCCCTATGTACAAGTATATAACTACTATAATACTGTCCTCTATGTACAGGAATATAACTATTATAATACTGCCCCCTATGTACAAAAATATAACTACTATAATACTGCCCCCTATGTACAGGAATATAATTACTATAATACTGCCCCCTATGTACAAGAATATAACTACTATAATACTGCCCCCTATGTACAAGACTATAACTACTGTAATACTGCCCTCTATGTACAAGACTATAACTACTATAATACTGCCCTCTATGTACAGGAATATAACTACTATAATATTGCTCCCTATGTACAAGAATATAACTACTATAATACTGCCCCCTATGTACAGGAATATAACTACTATAATACTGCCCCCTATGTACAAGAATATAACTATTATAATACTGCCCCCTATGTACAAGAATATAACTACTATAATACCGCCCCTATGTACAGGAATATAACTACTATAATACTGCCCCTATGTACAGGAATATAACTACTATAATACTGCCCCCTATGTACAAGAATATAACTACTATAATACTGCCCCCTATGTACAAGAATATAACTACTATAATACTGCCCCCTATGTACAGGGATATAACTACTATAATACCGCCCCTATGTACAGGAATATAACTACTATAATACTGCCCCCTATGTACAAGACTATAACTAGTATAACACTGCCCTCTATGTACAGGAATATAACTACTATAATACTGCCCTCTATGTACAAGACTATAACTACTATAATACTGCCCTCTATGTACAGGAATATAACTACTATAATAGGGCCCCCTATGTACAAGAATATAACTACTAGAATACTGCCCCCTATGTACAAGTATATAACTACTATAATACTGCTCTCTATGTACAGGAATATAACTACTATAATACTGTCCTCTATGTACAGGAATATAACTATTATAATACTGCCCCCTATGTACAAAAATATAACTACTATAATACTGCCCCCTATGTACAGGAATATAATTACTATAATACTGCCCCCTATGTACAGGAATATAATTACTATAATACTGCCCTCTATGTACAAGAATATAACTACTATAATACTGCCCCCTATGTACAAGACTATAACTACTATAATACTGCCCTCTATGTACAAGACTATAACTACTATAATACTGCCCTCTATGTACAGGAATATAACTACTATAATACTGCTCCCTATGTACAAGAATATAACTACTATAATACTGCCCCCTATGTACAGGAATATAACTACTATAATACTGCCCCTATGTACAGGAATATAACTACTATAATACTGCCCCCTATGTACAAGAATATAACTACTATAATACCGCCCCTATGTACAGGAATATAACTACTATAATACTGCCCCTATGTACAGGAATATAACTACTATAATACTGCCCCCTATGTACAGGAATATAACTACTATAATACTGCCCCCCATGTACAAGAATATAACTACTATAATACTGCCCCCTATGTACAGGAATATAACTACTATAATACTGCCCCTATGTACAAGAATATAACTACTATAATACTGCCCCCTATGTACAAGAATATAACTACTATAATACTGCCCCCTATGTACAAGAATATAACTACTATAATACTGCCCCCTATGTACAAGACTATAACTACTATAATACTGCCCCCTATGTACAAGAATATAACTAATATAATACTGCCCCCTATGTACAAGAATATAACTACTATAATACTGCCCCCTATGTACAACAATATAACTACTATAATACTGCCCCCTATGTACAAGAATATAACTGCTATAATACTGACCCCTTTGTACAAGACTATAACTACTATAATACTGCCCCCTATGTACAGGAATATAACTACTATAATACTGCCCCCTATGTACAAGAATATAACTACTATAACACTGCCCTCTATGTACAGGAATATAACTACTATAAAACTACCCCCATGTACAAGAATATAACTACTATAATACTGCCCCCTATGTACAAGAATATAACTACTATAATACTGCCCCTATGTACAAGAATATAACTACTATAATACTGCCCCCCTATGTACAGGAATATAACTACTATAATACTGCCCCCTATGTACAGGAATATAACTACTATAATACTGCCCCCTATGTACAAGAATATAACTACTATAATACTGCCCCCTATGTACAAGAATATAACTATTATAATACTGCCCCCTATGTACAGGAATATTACTACTATAACACTGCCCCCTATGTACAAGAATATAACTACTATAATACTGCCCCCTATGTACAAGAATATAACTACTATAATACTGCCCCCTATGTACAGGAATATAACTATTATAATACTGCCTCCTATGTACAGGAATATAACTACTATAATACTGCCCCCTATGTACAGGAATATAACTACTATAATACTGCCCCCTATGTACAGGGATATAACTACTATAATACTGCCCCCTATGTACAGGAATATAACTACTATAATACTGCCCCCTATGTACAAGAATATAACTACTATAATACTGCCCCCTATGTACAAGAATATAACTACTATAATACTGCCCCCTATGTACAGGAATATAACTACTATAATACTGCCCCCAATGTACAGGAATATAACTACTATAATACTGCCCCCCTATGTACAGGAATATAACTACTATAATACTGCCCCCTATGTACAGGAATATAACTACTATAATACTGCCCCCTATGTACAGGAATATAACTACTATAATACTGCCCCCTATGTACAGGAATATAACTACTATAATACTGCCCCCTATGTACAAGAATATAACTACTATAATACTGCCCCCCTATGTACAGGAATATAACTACTATAATACTGCCCCCTATGTACAGGAATATAACTACTATAATACTGCCCCCTATGTACAGGGATATAACTACTATAATACTGCCCCTATGTACAAGAATATAACTACTGTAATACTGCCCCCTATGTACAGGAATATAACTACTATAATACTGCCCCTATGTACAGGAATATAACTACTATAATACTGCCCCCTATGTACAGGAATATAACTACTATAATACTGCCCCCTATGTACAGGAATATAACCACTATAATACAGCCCCCTATGTACAGGAATATAACTACTATAATACTGCCCCCTATGTACAAGAATATATCTACTATAATACTGCCCCCTATGTACAAGAATATAACTACTATAATACTGTCCCCTATGTACAGGAATATAACTACTATAATACTGCTCCCTATGTACAAGAATATAACTACTATAATACTGCCACTATGTACAAGAATATAACTACTATAATACTGCCCCCTATGTACAGGAATATAACTACTATAATACTGCCCCCTATGTACAAGAATATAACTACTATAATACTGCCCCCTATGTACAAGAATATAACTACTATAATACTGTCCCCTATGTACAGGAATATAACTACTATAACACTGCCCCTATGTACAGGAATATAACTACTATAATACTGCCCCCTATGTACAGGAATATAACTACTATAATACTGCCCCCTATGTACAGGAATATAACTACTATAATACTGCCCCCTATGTACAGGAATATAACTACTATAATACTGCCCCCTATGTACAGTTGCATTAGGTTTATCCTTCTGGATTGAGTCTTCTTACAATGTAAAGGGACAGGAATGGGGGGGAATTTGCCCCCAGTTTTGCTAATTTGTTTGTGGATCACTTTGATACATTTTTTATTATACTTTTCTATAATTTGCTTACACTACAGAGACTGTTCTATGTGTTGGGACTCTTCTCGCTGTGGATTTTATATCTTATCAGCATTTTAATTTGCATACAATAAAATAGTCATTTCACATCAGTGTTTGGCAGTGACGCAGAAAGGAGGAAACGATGTTCCCGTCTTGTCCCGAAACGCGTTACATGAGATATTCCGGGTTTTATGTATTTATATTTTATGCCGTGATATGGATCTTATAAAGAAACTGAAGGGCTGGGTCTGTTGTACGATAAATCCCATGTGCCATAGAATGTATGGCTCAGCTCTCCCATATCAGGTAATTCTATCTTCATACACAGGAAAGGATAGAGCTCACCTTCCAAACACAATGCCATGTGTGAAGGAAAACGGCACGGACCTCCTCGCTGCTGAGGCATCAAGCTTCAAAGTGGAAGAAATATTCACGGTGCAGCCAGTATCCGATACACACTGCTTTATTGGGTAAATCACCGATACAAAAAGAGTTGGCAAGTCAACGCGTTTCCAGAGGATAAACCGCTCTTAATCACGACTGGTATATAATTAAAACATGATAAACACAGCACATTTAAAATCCCCACCGGGAGGGTGAGACTCCGCCCCGAAATGACACGTCACTTCCTGTCTGTTGATGAATATTCATGAATAAGGGATGTGTTCCGTGAAAGACAGGTGAGTCTCTAATAACTTATGCACAAATACATTCTATAGAGCAAATAGCAATATCAATGAATGACTGAAAGGGGTAAATCCAGAGGGGAAATAAATGCAGAAGAGATTATGGCAAATAAATGTAGTGAATAATGTTGGGAAGAAACGTGGTCCCACGTCGGGGAAAGGGTCAAAGAGTAATCGGTGCAGATGATTGTTGGATGGGACGCTGCCCCGCGCCGGGCTTTCCAGGGTCTCCCATATTACGGTTTTATGCCGGCTCTCATTTGCCTCACCGATTACTCTTTGACCCTTTCCCCGACGTGGGACCGCGTTTCTTCCCAACATTATTCACTACATTTATTTGCCATAATCTCTTCTGCATTTATTTCCCCTCTGGATTTACCCATTTCAGTCATTCATTGATATTGCTATTTGCTCTATAGAATGTATTTGTGCATAAGTTATTAGAGACTCACCTGTCTTTCACGGAACACATCCCTTATTCATGAATATTCATCAACAGACGGGAAGTGACGTGTCATTTCGGGGCGGAGTCTCACCCTCCCGGTGGGGATTTTAAATGTGCTGTGTTTATGATGTTTTTATTATATACCAGTCATGATTAAGAGCGGTTGATCCGCTGGAAACGCGTTGACTTGCCAACTCTTTTTGTATCGGTGATTTACCCAATAAAGCAGTGTGTATCGGATACTGGCTGCACCGTGAATATTTCTTCCACTTTGAATTGTATCTTCATACATGGAGAGAATGGCACAGACGCGCTCAGTCTCCAGGTAAGAGTCTAATCTGATGTATTATTCATGTACAGAGGTTTGGATGTGGCTTGGGGGGGGAGTTGTCCTCCTCGGGGCTACACTTGGCTTCCATCTGGTCATATTTTCGCAGCTGCGCGGTGGCCGGAAGGCACAGCCAGTTATCGCATGTCACATGACAGAGATACACATCTACTTCTCATGGTGCATAGTCTAAGAAGATAGAAGATCTGCTCCTTCTAGACCACGGAAGATCTGCTCCTTCTAGACCACGGAAGATCTGCTCCTTCTAGACCATGGAAGATCTGCTCCTTCTAGGCCACGGAAGATCTGCTCCTTCTAGACCATGGAAGATCTGCTCCTTCTAGGCCACGGAAGATCTGCTCCTTCTAGGCCACGGAAGATCTGCTCCTTCTAGGCCACGGAAGATCTGCTCCTTCTAGACCATGGAAGATCTGCTCCTTCTAGGCCATGGAAGATCTGCTCCTTCTAGGCCACGGAAGATCTGCTCCTTCTAGGCCACGGAAGATCTGCTCCTTCTAGGCCACGGAAGATCTGCTCCTTCTAGGCCACGGAAGATCTGCTCCTTCTAGGCCACGGAAGATCTGCTCCTTCTAGACCATGGAAGATCTGCTCCTTCTAGACCATGGAAGATCTGCTCCTTCTAGGCCACGGAAGATCTGCTCCTTCTAGACCATGGAAGATCTGCTCCTTCTAGGCCACGGAAGATCTGCTCCTTCTAGGCCACGGAAGATCTGCTCCTTCTAGGCCACGGAAGATCTGCTCCTTCTAGACCATGGAAGATCTGCTCCTTCTAGGCCACGGAAGATCTGCTCCTTCTAGACCATGGAAGATCTGCTCCTTCTAGGCCACGGAAGATCTGCTCCTTCTAGGCCACGGAAGATCTGCTCCTTCTAGGCCACGGAAGATCTGCTCCTTCTAGGCCACGGAAGATCTGCTCCTTCTAGACCATGGAAGATCTGCTCCTTCTAGGCCACGGAAGATCTGCTCCTTCTAGACCATGGAAGATCTGCTCCTTCTAGGCCACGGAAGATCTGCTCCTTCTAGACCATGGAAGAATAACCTCACTAGAAAATCAAGTCCTATCCATAACATAAGCAAACTGCAGCCTGAGTTATTGCCTTGTATATCTTCCCCTTTACCGCTCTGTCCTGTATGAACCCTTCCAGCAAACCCTCAACCCATCAAAGATTTGGGAGTAAAACATTCCTAGTAAGAAGCAAGAACTCAATGAGCAGACACTCATGTGTAAGGGTCTTCTGGGTCATGAGTGATGATGAGGAGAACTCACCCAAGAAGCGGAGCAAGGAGAGACTGGAGGAGGTGATGGGATGAGTCCTGTACCAGGTGTGTAGATGCGTAATGTGAAGACCTCGCAGGAGTGGGGACCTTATGAATATTTCCTGTACGTTACCTTTACCTGTGGAGGTTCGGACCAAAGGCTGAGGTGTTCATTTTTTTCTCAGAGTTAATGTTTAATTTTTATCATCCAGAAGAATCCATGTCGATGTCCCAACTCAAGTCACTGTATATATATATGTATATGTTACATCTTCTGGGTTATTTAATAGTGGATTGTAGCCTTTCTTTATACGACTTGCCACCAGTACCTACCCTCAGGCACAACATGAAGGTTTTATATGAGGCTTCTCCTTCTCCTTGGTAAGTGACTGGAGTGACACAGAAAAGACCTGGAGATGTTCTCATGGTGGACATGGAGAACTTAGGTTGACATTACATGTGTGCCGTATGTTGTGAGGATACATATTCATGGATTTCCTGGATCTGTCCTTAAAAAATATGACACAGACGTAACCCACACTCTGCTTATACAGTATGACATGTCGCTCAGTGCTTCCCCCAACCTCCTGAATGTACAGGGGAAAACTGTACAATGGCAGAAGCTGGAGATGTCTGGGGTGTTATGTGTGTGACATCACCGGTGTCCTCCATCCTGCGGAGCGGCGTATCTGCTCAGCCGTGGCAGGAGGATGGATGCAGCTCTACATAGTCCGGATGGAAAGATGGAGCGTACAATGTTTTTCCATCCCATGCATCATATATTGGACAAAGTAGAAATCTTCTTTGCTGATTTCCAGTGGATAGAAATCTGACCCTGGTCACACAGATGCATGGCTCGTTATCATACAGGTGCATGGCTCGTTAGTATCAGAGAGAGTAATCAGAGCTGTGTGATATAGCGAGCTGTGCACCTGTGTGATATAACGAGCCGCGCACCTGTGTGATATAACGAGCCGTACACCTGTGTGATATAACGAGCCGTGCACCTGTGTGATATATAACGAGCTGTGCACCTGTGTGATATAATGAGCCGTGCACCTGTGTGATATAACGAGCCGCGCACCTGTGTGATATAACGAGCCGCGCACCTGTGTGATATAACGAGCCGTGCACCTGTGTGATATAACGAGCCGCGCACCTGTGTGATATATAATGAGCCGCGCACCTGTGTGATATAACGAGCCGTGCACCTGTGTGATATAACGAGCCGTGCACCTGTGTGATATATAACGAGCTGCGCACCTGTGTGATATAACGAGCCGCACACCTGTGTGATATAACGAGCCGCGCACCTGTGTGATATAACGAGCCGTGCACCTGTGTGATATATAACGAGCCGCGCACCTGTGTGATATAACGAGCCGCACACCTGTGTGATATAACGAGCCGCGCACTTGTGTGATATAACGAGCCGCGCACCTGTGTGATATAACGAGCCGTGCACCTGTGTGATATAACGAGCCGTGCACCTGTGTGATATATAATGAGCCGCGCACCTGTGTGATATAACGAGCCGCGCACCTGTGTGATATAACGAGCCGCGCACCTGTGTGATATAACGAGCCGCGCACCTGTGTGATATAACGAGCCGCACACCTGTGTGATATAACAAGCCGTGCACCTGTGTGATATAACGAGCCGTGCACTTGTGTGATATATAACGAGACCTGCACCTGTGTGATATAACGAGCCGTGCACCTGTGTGATATAACGAGCCGTGCACCTGTGTGATATAACGAGCCGCGCACCTGTGTGATATAACGAGCCGCGCACTTGTGTGATATAACGAGCCGTGCACCTGTGTGATATAACGAGCCGCGCACCTGTGTGATATAACGAGCCGTGCACCTGTGTGATATATAACGAGCAGTGCACCTGTGTGTTATAACGAGCCGTGCACCTGTGTGATATAACGAGCCGCGCACCTGTGTGATATAACGAGCCGTGCACCTGTGTGATATATAACGAGCAGTGCACCTGTGTGTTATAACGAGCCGTGCACCTGTGTGATATATATAACGAGCCGTGCACCTGTGTGATATATAACGAGCCGTGCACCTGTGTGATATATAACGAGCCGTGCACCTGTGTGATATATAACGAGCCGCGCACCTGTATAATATATAACGAGCCGTGCTCCTGTGTGATATATAATGAGCCGTGCACCTGTATGATATAACGAGCCGTGCACCTGTGTGATATATAACGAGCCCTGCACCTGTGTGATATAACGAGCCCTGCACCTGTGTGATATATAACGAGCCGTGCACCTGTGTGATATAACGAGCCGTGCACCTGTGTGATATATAACGAGCAGTGCACCTGTGTGTTATAACGAGCCGTGCACCTGTGTGATATATATAACGAGCCGTGCACCTGTGTGATATATAACGAGCCCTGCACCTGTGTGATATAACGAGCCGCGCACCTGTGTGATATAACGAGCCGTGCACCTGTGTCATATAACGAGCCGTGCACCTGTGTGATATATAACGAGCCGCGCACCTGTGTGATATAACGAGCCGCGCACCTGTGTGATATAACGAGCCGTGCACTTGTGTGATATAATGAGCCGTGCACCTGTGTGATATAACGAGCCGCGCACCTGTGTGATATAACGAGCCGCACACCTGTGTGATATAACGAGCCGTGCACCTGTGTGATATAACGAGCCGTGCACTTGTGTGATATATAACGAGCCCTGCACCTGTGTGATATAACGAGCCCTGCACCTGTGTGATATAACGAGCCGTGCACCTGTGTGATATATAATGAGCCGCGCACCTGTGTGATATAACGAGCCGCGCACCTGTGTGATATAACGAGCCGCGCACCTGTGTGATATAACGAGCCGTGCACCTGTGTCATATAACGAGCCGTGCACCTGTGTGATATATAACGAGCCGCGCACCTGTGTGATATAACAAGCCGCGCACCTGTGTGATATAACGAGCCGTGCACTTGTGTGATATAACGAGCCGTGCACCTGTGTGATATAACGAGCCGCGCACCTGTGTGATATAACGAGCCGGGCACCTGTGTGATATATCGAGCCGTGCACCTGTGTGATATAACGAGCCGTGCACCTGTGTGATATAACGAGCTGTGCACCTGTGTGATATAACGAGCCGTGCACCTGTGTGATATAACGAGCCGTGCACCTGTGTGATATATAACGAGCAGTGCACCTGTGTGTTATAACGAGCCGTGCGCCTGTGTGATATATATAACGAGCCGTGCACCTGTGTGATATAACGAGCCGTGCACCTGTGTGATATATAACGAGCCGTGCACCTGTGTGATATATAACGAGCCGTGCACCTGTGTGATATATAACGAGCCGCGCACCTGTATAATATATAACGAGCCGTGCTCCTGTGTGATATATAATGAGCCGTGCACCTGTGTGATATAACGAGCCGTGCACCTGTGTGATATATAACGAGCCCTGCACCTGTGTGATATAACGAGCCCTGCACCTGTGTGATATAACGAGCTGTGCACCTGTGTGATATAACGAGCCGTGCACCTGTGTTATATAACGAGCCTTGCACCTGTGTGATATAACGAGCCTTGCACCTGTGTGATATAAAGAGCCGTGCACCTGTGTGATATAACGAGCCGTGCACCTGTGTGATATAACGAGCCTTGCACCTGTGTGATATAACGAGCCATGCACCTGTGTGATATAACGAGCCGTGCACCTGTGTGATATAACGAGCCGTGCACCTGTGTGATATAACGAGCCTTGCACCTGTGTGATATAACGAGCTGTGCACCTGTGTGATATAACGAGACGTGCACCTGTGTGATATAACGAGCCGTGCACCTGTGTGATATAACGAGCCGTGCACCTGTGTGATATATAACGAGCAGTGCACCTGTGTGTTATAACGAGCCGTGCACCTGTGTGATATATATAACGAGCCGTGCACCTGTGTGATATAACGAGCCGTGCACCTGTGTGATATATAACGAGCCGTGTCAGATTTTTTTCCACTGGAAATGAACAACGGAGCTTTCTACAGAAGAACAGCAAGCAGAGATGTAGAAAACCAGGAGGAAATTTGTATAACTTTTCATTATTCAAACAATATCAATGACTTGCTGAGATGGGACGACCCCTTTAAGTCCTGAGCATTAAACAAAACATCATCTCACTGCCAGAAGCATGAAGGTTCATGTACTTGTGCAGATATCATATCTGTAGCCTAACCAGGATATCCCGGCCAGTCTTAGGAGTAATGTGTTCTGCTCCTTGGTATGTGAAGGCCTGAAGCCCACAGCTTCATACAGTCTCCAACCACCGACCTCAACCGTTGTGGTGGACAGGATGACCGCATTACATCCCTTCTTTTGAGCATAGTCAATCACTGTCCTACATAATTTCTTAGCGATCCCTTTACCCCTGTGATGTCTTGATACGGCCATCCTCTTCAGCTCCACGTTTTTCTCATGTTGAGTAATGAAGGGGATAGCGGCCACAATCCCAACAACTTCACCATCCAGCTCCGCCACCCAGAAGCAGTAATCCTCCCTCTGTAGATAATATTTCCTGACGTCCTTCAAGTCTACAACCAGAGCATGATTGAGATGATAATGGAAAAACTGGTTGCCCGGGTACCATAAGATGATCAACACACCGATCACACACAAGATGGAGAGTGCGATGGATCCAGTGGTGACCATGGGTAGAAGAAGTCCCACCACCAGGAGAAGCCAGTTGTGAGGTTGTCTTAGGGCATTGTAGAAGGATGGGAGGATGTGCTCACAACAACCAGCCGTAAAGATCTCCCGGACTGCAAGAAGGTCGGATTCCTGGTACAACCGAACCTTGCAAGAGGACATCTTGTCTACCTGGAAAATTCAATGACATTTTCTTCATTCAGAATGCACAAAAAATGTGAGGAAACCAAAAAGATAATAACTCAAGACAAGCAACGACAAAGTAAAGTCCAACAATCTTATTACAAATTTAAAATCAGTCTGAACATCAGAGGAAAACGTATCCCCATACAAACCCATAGATGCTATTACAAATCCACGTGATGAGTATGAGGATCCCGGGACTCTCTATAGGTTGTATCTGCACACACACAGTTGTCCTTTTGTGGAGACCATTTTTACACACAACCTGAAATTCCAAATGTGACCGACACGTAAGATGAGAGAAGAAGAGGGGGGTAGGACACGTAAGATAACCACAAACCATGATTCACCATGTTCATGGTTTGCCTGGCGCAGAAGAATACCAGAGGACACTATAGACCCAAGAGATCCAGAAGAAGACAACTAAATGTGGAGGCTACAGTAATGGAAACACTGAATATTTGGAACTGATTCTGTGGGAGCCTGTAGGAGAGCAAAGGGGGAGAGGTTTCAGAACAATAGAAGGAGATACACTTCATGTACTGGTGATACAATAATGTATGTGGCCTTCAAAGAGGCTTCCAGAGGGGAAACCTCAGGCCAAGTGGGACAGCTTGTACTTTGCATGGGGAAAGGTAAGTGATCTGGAGAGCCCGGGCTGTATAAAGCAGTAGAGGGGGGACATGAGGAGCGCTGGATTCTGCTGTGGCAGAATGCATTCAGTTTTTTTTGGTGCGCCTTTAAACAACATCTATCACCAGGATGAAGGACTGTAAACCAAGCACTGACATACTGGTGTGCACCCCCTCCATAGCTGTAAATGCCGGGGGGGCACTAGCATGTCAGTGCTTGGTTTACAATCCTTCATCCTGGTGGTAGACGTCCTTTAACATGGGTCGTGCAGCACAATTCTGTTGGACTTTGCATGGTAAAAGCGATGCACGGCCCGTCTGCGCACCAGACGCCCCTTTATTTGCAGAACTTTATGTTGTGTCGGATCAGTCCATTACTATATAAATACCTGTACCAGCAGTTTACACTAAAAAAAACCATCAAAGTCCCTCAGAAAACTGGCGCAGGGGTTTAGTACATGTGGCCAATGTGTTTTCTGATCACCAAGTTCCCAAATCCATGATTCTTACCTTCTCCACCTACAGGTTACATGTTCCTCACAGGGTCAGAAGGTAAGTGTCCAGCATCACTGACAGCCTGTACATGTGACCAGGCGGTGACATCGCTCTTCTATGTATCAATGGGGGAAAAGTGATTGATAACTACAGATCGGAGGCCCAAAGCCCCAGAATAATGAAAGTGTAGAAAATATAGTCAGTCACTTAACCTTCCCTCATCCAGCTCTCCACCCTCTTGGGGGGCCCGGGTCACCCTGCCATCCATATGGCCAATAACCTGCCCCATAGCTGGGGTCTACCTGCACTTGTAGACCCCCGTATATACATGACTGACCTGGGCTGCTCCTTCAGCTGTGCTCACACAGGGATGGGGGCAGGAGGGACAGGACGAGACCCAATCGTCCAAACTTAAGTTAAATATTTATTACATGGACCCTGCAATAATTAACTAATCGTGTCCTGTCATTATACACGAGTAACTGTGTCCTAATAAGACCCGTGAGATGAGGTCAGCAGGACACAGGACAGTGTGACCTCCATATACTGAGATCCCTGGTCCCAACTACACCAGGGGAGGCCACTGCTCATACTGGGGGTGAAGCATATCCCCAAATAACTCACATAAGGAGCACCAATTATAAGGCAATCGGCGAGGCACGCAGGACTGCCAATGGATTCTCAATTAATGAACAATATGAGAAAAGCATGTTACTTAGTAAACAATAATTGCTAAACAACGAAAGCCTCATGCCAGGTTATTCCGCAAATACATTGCTGCCAGCCCAGTAAGAGGAAAGACTGTAAGGGGAGCCTCGTATCTCAGTGGGCATTTTCTCAGAAGATGGTGCTATGATATGGTATGGCGAGAGCCCAATACTTTATCCAGTGCAAGACCATATTGTATAGCAATGAGAAGCCGAACAGCTTATCTAAACACTTAGTACACACCACATAGGACCACACAGCAGGGGGAAATGAGCGCATGTAGGTAAAGGTAGGTAAGTCTAGTACATAGGAAGGCTCAGGAAATAGGAAGGGGAGCAGAAGAGGTGAGAAAGAGGGTCTGATATTCCCCAGCTTCCCTAAAGTGTATCCATGGCTCCCACACCCGAAGAAACCGCTCATGGGTATCTGGCGACACAGCAGCTTGCTCTTCCATGTGAAAAAGACGGGACATTTCTTGGGCCCATTCTGATAATGAGGGACAAACAACCGAGCGCCAGTGGTGTGGTATCGCCGCTCGAGCGGCCACCAAGCAAAATCTCAATATATCCTTTTTTTGAGCGCCAATCGGCCCAGGGAGGACAGACAGTAGGGCAATTTCAGGAGAGGGGTTCACTTGTTTTCCAGACATTTGCCTATATGTCCCAAATACCTGGTCCCAAAATGGCTTAAGCTTCTCGCAAGACCACCACACGTGCACGTCACATTATTCCACAGCGCCAGCCAGAGTCCGGTATAGAAGGAAAGCCCTTATAAATCTCTGCCGGCACCAAGTACCACCTAGAAACCACTTTGTATCCCTTCTCCTGAGCTGCGCATGCTGAGGACATTTTGTGGGTGACGAGAAAAGACCGGTGCCAGTCGTCCTGATCCAGCAGAGTCTGCAGTTCACTATCCCAACTCCTAACAAATGGAAGCTCTGAAACGTCGGAACGTCTGTGAGAAAAGAGAGTAAGTTTGCGAAATGGCATGTGTCGGTGCTAGAGTAAAGCAGTCGCTCGAACAATGTCAGGGAGTCTGTGTACGCCGCATTGGTGCCTGCGCTAAGCATGAGGGACCGCAACTGGGAGTATTTAAACCAAGAGACAACAACATTGTCTTGCCACGGACGGAAGTCCCCAAGCGATGGTAGGGGGTGACCCTTGAGAATGTCATACATGCATAGATCCTCTTGGAGTTTCCAGCCCAGGAGAGACAAACTCGCCATGCCCGGTAAGAAAGCCGGATTCCGGAATATCGACGTAAGTGGGCTGGATTGCCGGGGCAAGATAACTCTAGAGGTCATCGATCTCCACAGTCGCAGTGCTTCTCTTAAGAGAGTTGCCTGGGGGGGAATATGGATGTCCAGTCCTGTGGGGATCTACAGCAGGAGCCTGAGAAGGACTGGAGACAAGGCCTGCTCCAAGGCCACCCACTGCTTATAGATGGAATGGTGCTTCCAATCTAGTAAACGTAGGAGTATTGCGGCCTGATGGTACATTTTAAGACCCGCTCCTCCCATAGCTTTTGACCTAATTAAAATTTTCCACGCTATTCTAGGGCGAGTAGCCCCCCAAATGAAACTCGGCATAGTGCTGCGCAGAGTACGGAAAAAACTTACCGGAGGGTTTATCGGTCCACCCTGAAATATGTACAAAAAATGGGGAAGTACATCCCTCTTTAAAACATTGATCCTACTAAACCAAGATAGTTTCCTCTTGTCGTACAATTGTAGGTCCCTAACGCTGCGTTCGAGAAGTGGCATGTAATTCAGTGAATAGAGTTTGGATAGACCATGTGGGAGCGATACCCCCAGATATCGTATGGAACTTGCTTTCCACTGGAATGGGAAATTATCTTTGATATTCTGCACCTCAGTCGTAAAGCAGCAAGTCATCAGCATATTGTGCTGCCTTACAGTGTCAAGCGCCAACTTGGATACCATGTATTGGGGTTCCTTCGGAGGGCAGTGGCCAAGTGCTCCATCACAATTACATACAATAACGGGGACAATGGACGGCCCTGTCTCGTGCCATTCTTTGGGGGGAAAGAAGTGGACAAATGACCATTAACCCTGACCCTGGCTGTGGGCCAGAATACAGCGCTAATATTTTGCTCAGAAATTTCGGGCCAGTTCGATATGCCTCAATGCTGCCTCCATTAAACCCCAGTGGACCCGGGCAAACGCCTTCTCCGCGTCGATAGATAACAAGCAAGATGGGACTGACTGTGCACGGGCATGTGACATGAGAAGAATTGTTTTATTTAGATTGTCACGGGCCTCTCGACCCGGAAAAAAGCCAACTTGATCAGTATGAATTACCGATGGCAAACGAGGGGCCAGCCTCTCCGCCAGTATTTTAGAGTACAATTTAACATCAATGTTTATTAGGGAAATAGGTCTATAGCTGGCTGGGAGAGACAAGTCCTTCCCTGGCTTCGGCAAAACTCTGATATGGGCCTCTAAAGAGGATTCCAGCAACCCAGAGTCTACGGAAACAGCGTTGAATATTCTGGCCAATAATGGGGATAGAATGTTCTTAAATTGTTTATAAAATGCTGGAGTAAAACCGTCTGAGCCCGGACTTTTTCCTGTTGGTGTGTTTTTTATAACCTCAAAAACCTCTTCCCCCTCAATTTCGTGTTCCAGATTATCCACCACCCCTCATCTAGGGTAGGCAGACGGGTGTCCTCTGTAGGAATCTATTTGGGTCATGAGAGAGAGAGAGCACTTTGGGGCTGAGTAGGCCCATCTATTGCGTTTAATGAGGAATAAAAGGAAGTAAAATTTCCGCACATCTCATCAGGATGATACACAGCTGTCCCCCCAGGTCCCCTAATTTTAAGTATATCGGACGTCTGACTCCATGGGTGTAGGAGATGGGACAGGGGGCATCTACATTTATCAGCGTGGTCATATAGGTAACCCTGAAAGCGTGCCCTATGTTGGAGGTATTTCTGATTGAGCAGTGATCTCAGGGAATCCCTGGCGGTCGATAGGTCAGCCAGATCCGCCGCAGTTAGGGAGGATTTGTGACGTCAGGTCGCCAATCCGAGTTGAATTTTCCCTTTTCAGTCGAGCACCATGTTTGACAAAGATTTCCCGCAGGTCGCCTTTGAGCGAATCCCATTGGCTGGGCAAACGAGAAGGATCATGAAGCCCCAAAGACTGTGTATGGAGGGTAATACGGTCCCTGATCTCAGTGGCGAATAAGGGGTCCCTGAGGAGGTTGTCATGTCCATGGTTTCCAAGATCCCTGCAATAGGGTGAGGGTCAGGTATATGGGGGCATGATCCCAATGAAGTATGTGTCTGATCGAAGCTGCGGGTTCCCAAGTAAAAGCATTGTGGCTCAACAGAAAAAAGTCATTCCGGCTATATGAGCCGTGCGCAGGGGAGCAGTAAGAGTAATCGCGATCTCGAGGGTAAAGAACTCGCCATATGTCAAGCAATTGCAAAGCCTGCAGATCCTTCCGCAATGAGTGGATATGATGAAGTTGGTTGCTACTGAGCCCTGCAGTGGTGTCCAAAGATGGGTCCAAAGTGAAGTTAAAGTCGCCCCATATTATTAAGTGACCTTCAGCAAAGTCTGTAAGCAAGCCCAATATTGCTCTACAGCAAGGGACAGGGTTACTGTTTGGCAGGTACCAGGGGGCCAGAGTGAGCATTTGACCCCATATTTTGACCTTTACAAAAACATACCGACCTTCATTATCCTCTCTCATGGCCAACACCTCGCGTGACAGCGATTTATGGAAGGCAATGGATACCCCCTTCGATTTTGCCTCTGGGTTGGCACTGGAACCAATGCGAATAATAGCGGTCGCGTATGCTAGGCACGCTGGTAGACCTGAGGTGTGTCTCCTGCAAAATGAGAATATTAACCCGCTGCTTGTGCATGTCATATAAAATCTGAGATTGCTTCTGTGGGACATTCAATCCTTTGCATTAAGCCACCCTATCTTTAGAGTATCCATGTTGATGCTGGAGACCCACCAACCAGGGGGACACACGAAAGGTAACACATCAAGAGGAGGGAATGACGCAACAGGGGTGCCACAAAAATATATAAAACTTTACGGATCCTCTCTCTGTATAAGCAAAGATTAACAAGGACAGACAGGTAACAGAACGCCACAAAGGAAAGGGGCGAAAAACAAACTACAAATAAACGACAAGTAGTATATTGGGGAAACAACAATAACAATACCGTGAACAGCTTGCTGACCACGAAATCCCCGGTAGGTAGTAAGCTAGTTGTGAACTATGCCATTGCCCACCACAACCGTATATTACACGTCAAGGCAACTCTGAAAGTATCCGGCGATAGGGAAAATCAGGGAAGGGGGAAGGAAAGGAAAAGGAGGAAGGGAAGAGAAATGAAAACTAGGGCTTGAAGAAGTAGCTGCGACTACAAGTACAGAAATAGAGCAGACAACATGAGCCTCCACAATCAAACAAATATTAACAGCGTAGGCCTCCAACAACATCAATAATATCGACTAGAATAGCAACGTCGACTCATAGGACTTGAAGGAGGACTCCGTTCGCAATGTGCATCTGAACTATCATAATCAACCCATATTGCAAGACTCGGCGCTATTCTGCAGGGAGAAAGCGAGGTTCCTGATTGTGGCCCATATTAGCTCCTCCCTGTCCGGGTTCACGTTGGGCTCGACATCTCCGGGGCCCCCCAGGGAGGGGAGGTGCGCCCTTCTGCAATGGAACAGCGAGACCCGGCCATTCCTGAATATCAGGAGCAGGGATTTCCAATGCCGCAGCTAGGGCCGGGATCTCGCTAGGGTGGAGAATAACAAATCTCTGATCCGCTCTTCTTACCTGCAGTCGGAATGGGAATCCCCACAAATAGGCAATATTCCACTGTTGTAGCTCATGCAGCAAAGGGCTCTCCTCTTAAGCAAAGTCAGACGAGATAGGTTGGGGAGGAGTTGTAATTGAGCGCCTCCATGCATGATGTTGCCTGCCAGTTGAGCCTTTGACATGATGGCGTCCTTCACCTGATAGCGGTGGACCCTGTAGATAACATCCCTGGGTTGACCTTGCGATGAGGGTCGAGCCTGTAAAGATCGATGGGCACTATACAGCTCCAAGGGTGAGTCCGCTGGGGCCTCTAATATGGAGTTAAAGATTTGGCGTAGTGTCTCATGAAGCTGCGGGTTTTCCACTGTCTCTGGGAGGCCACGCACACTGATGTTGTTACGACGGCCCCTGTTCTTTGCATCGTCCATCTGGTCAGTCAAATATTGCAATTGGTAAGCATGGGTAGAGAGGGTAGCATTATGTGAGTCCAGACGTTCAGTAACAGCCTGATGAGCTACCTCTGCCGCAGTAACCTGGCCTCCCAGCTGTTGAACCTCCTCTCGTACGCCATTAAGTTCAATAGCATAGGATTGCTCCAATCTGGCAATGTGGCTCTCTATATCATCTGTGGTAGGTATAGTGCGAAGATAAGCGCTAAGACCGTGCAACTCAGCGAGAGCGCCCAATTCTTGTGAAAGCAACATACGCTGAGGCCCAGGGGGGCCCCCCGAAAAGAAGACTGGATTGAATGTCTGTCGGCCATCATGAGTATTAGGACATTCCCTGAGGTTGGGAGGGATCAGGAGTCATAGGAGATGGAACAGGAGAGTGGACCAAGGGAGTGTCTGGCCATTCATTCCCGTGTTTGGGCCACAGAGCCGGGGACTGGAGTGTTGACATAAGACTCTGTCCCTTTACATTTCCCAGGGATCCTAGCCCTAAAGTCTTAGGCCTGGTCCCTGTATCCCCCTGCCCTTACTGTAGGGTATCTACTTGTTCGGCCCAGAATGAGCCCAGCTTCGGGGAACTGTAGGGGGATCTCAGCAGGGTATCCAGGGCAGCGGGGGTCAGGCTATCTCCCCCTTGCCCGTCCACATGTGCAGCAGGGGGGGGGAAACTGGGAAAGTAGTACAGGTGGGGAGGCCTGCAGGACCTCCCCATGGTTGGGTCCCAGCTCTGGTCCCTGCAAGCAGTCCAGGGCAGTGGGGATCCCGTTCTGTGCTTCTCCAGTGGCTGCCTGTGTCGATGCTGCCACCTGCTGTGCGCCCATCCACTGGGCTGCTTCCTGGTGTGTGCGCACTGGTGCCACATGCTCTTCCACGTCAGAGGTCCCGGTATTAGCGGTGGTGTATGCTGAATCATGCAGCAAACCCCACCTCTGTATGACGAGGGCTCACCTATTGAGTCCTCTTCATACATTACTAGCAGCTCTGCGCCATACATGTTCAGGAGATAAGGTAGAGCTTGACCTCATGCAGATTCTTTATTTCATGGTGTGTATTATTACTTACAGTCATGTATGACGAGCCTTGATGCCCCAGGAGGATTACAGAGTTATGCCGCCTCCCTCTGGCCTGAATTGGTTGGTACCAGCCCTGGCTTGTTTAAGTTAAGCCAAGGGCAGCTTATTCTCCCACCTAGGGGGTGTGCAATGTCCTGGAGTTGGTCCATTACTAATGTGACTTGGTGTTCATGCTAAGTGGATGCAGTTCAGATTGAACACCCCAGTGGTCCCAGCAACTCCCAGGTCCTAGATATTTATTCTGCTGGCCCACACTTCATACCCCGCTGCACCGCCATTCTATTTCCATGTTATTGTTTCTTATGTATGCACGTGTACTGCTGCCTGCCGTATAAGGGTTAAATATTCTGTATTTACATTATGTCTGCAATAACTGTTACATCCTGAGATTATCAGAGGCTGACATTATATAACCAAAGAGCAAGGCAATGAATACAAGCCCTGTCTGCAGTTCTGGGTCTTCTGTCTTTTTCTGGTCCTTCACCTAGAACTGTCTGGAGACAGACTGGAGGCCCTGCTCAGGAGTTTGCATGGTGTTAAGGGGATCATCCCGAACACCCAAAGGTTGCACTAAATTGAGCTGCCTACGCAGCAGAGCCAGTCCGACTCCTCTACAAGAGGGATATCCTCATAGGGTTTAAGCTCTTGTGTCCCTCCTTATCCTCATAGACTGTAAGCTCTTGTGTCACCCCTTCATCCTCATAGGGTTTAAGCTCTTGTGTCACCCCCTCATCCTCATAGACTGTAAGCTCTTGTGTCACCCCCTCATCATCATAGACTGTAAGCTCTTGTGTCACCCCCTTATCCCCCGCTTATACACATCAAGGTCATAGAAATGTAAAAAAATGAGGCGTCATATATTCTCGGGTACAGATGCCTCAGGGAATTATGCTGGAAGACGGCTGAAGCGATCAGGAGAAGAAGGTTACCTCGCCTGTCTGCTGGGATAGGGAAATCTGTAGGTGGTAGCATATAGCCACACGTGGCACGTGAAGTGTTGAGTGGTGGCAAACAGCTACATATGAAAGCGCTAATGGAGTGTGGGTGTATCCGGACCGCATCTCCAATGACAACCTCCGGTCTGCGATAGAAGTGTGATGGAGGTGACTTCCACATCATGGAAGACATGTCACCGGAGGATGACGGAGGGGATTGGATGCAGTGTATGTGCTTCCGGTCAGAGTCAGAAATGTCATGGAGTTGTGGTTCACAATGTGGAGTACATAGTAGGAGACAAAATGTGTAGCCAGTGGGCGGAGGGGAAGCTGGAGGTGGAGACTCGATAGATATATATGAAAAAAGCAATTTGTTACATGCACCAGTGGGACTGGATTTACGATTTATACAGTCGATGGGGTTCGGTTTCTTCCAGAGACCTGAGAAAATTTCTGTAACAGTGTGCAGTGAAATTCCTGGAAACTATCTATAATAACCCTGATAACTTATAGGCAAGTGTATGTAACCACGCCTCTTTGTATGAATATAAAAAGTTGTGTATTAGGAAATAAAAGTTAGTTCAGTTCTCTTTTCTGCATGGCGAGATAACAGCATTAGCTAAGACTAAAACAGAACTTGAGTCTGTCTTTTCTTACTATGTGCACGGATGCTTCACTAATTTGGAGTGTCTGAGAGAAGAGAGTGCAACATCCCCCACCGGGGCCTAGCCTTTTCTTGGGGCCTAGAGACAGCCGGGGCCCGGAATACCTGAGTAGCAAAGAAAATCCCGGCACTCGCAAATAAATGCAAATCGTGTTTTAATGGTAAGATAAACTTACAGCATGAAGTGCAGGGACACAAAAACAGGAACGCGTTTTCGGCTCGATGCACGAGCCTTTGTCAACCACATCGTGTAGTTAAACATCACACACATATATACAAAGTTGCGATATAAACCCCGCCCACTGACGTCACATCCTACCGGAAACGGGATCTCCGTGGTGTGACGTAGTGGCTTCAGGTATTCTCCTCGTTCTGAGTACGTTTCTAGAAGAAGAGATAGGGGACAAGAGTCAAAATTGCATCATTTATCATATCAAAATAGGACAAAGATAGAGTTTGTGTAACATAAGAACATCTCAATTGAAACTCTCAAAATACTATGAAAAATCTCTTAAATCATAATCACGATTTAACCCTCGTGGTTCCAAGGTCCCTAAGGTATGTATCCAATAGGCCTCGCGGCGGCGAAGAAGAACCTTAATATTGCCTCCCCTACGGGGAACTTGGACCTGTTCGATTACTTGGAACCTGAGCTGGGAGATGGAGTGTTTCCTTTCGTGGAAGTGGTAGGGAATTGGCAGTAATCTGTTGTTGCACCTAATGGTTGACTTGTGTTTATTGATGCGGGATTTCACGGGTTGCATCGTTTCCCCTATGTATAAGTATCCACAAGGGCACTTTATGGCGTAAATTACATTGTGGGAGTTACATGTAAAAAATCCCTGTATCTTAAAAGGCTGACCGTTATGGGGATGATACAGTATATCACCGCGAAGGATATTCGAACATTCAGAACAGCTCAAACATGGGAACGTGCCTCTCTTCTGAGTCGCAAGAAAAACTTGTTTAGGTAACCTTTGTGTGCCTCCCATGTCAGCCCGTATAAGTTTGTTCTGCAAATTAGGAGCCCTCTTATTGCAAATTAAGGGAGGGTTCTGAAACTCCTCAACCTTAGGGAACGATGTTCGAAGTATGCGCCAGTGTTTCCTGACTATTGTGTCAATCCTACTATTAAAGGGATGGTGTTGGTGGCTAAGGATTATCCTTTTTTCCGCTCGTACCTTAGGTCTAGCTGAACCCATGGAGGCAGAGCTTCTGGCCCCTTTTAAGAGGTGTTCGGGGTAACCTCTATCCCGGAATCTAGATTCCATCTCGTCCAGTCTATTTGCCTTAGCGCTCTCATCTGACACTATTCTATGAACCCTTTGGAACTGGGAATTGGGGACAGACTTTTTCGTGGCATAAGGATGATTACTATGGTAGTGTAAAACACTATTCCTATCTGTGTCTTTCCTGTATAAATCTGTGCCTAGAGTCCCATCGGTCCTTTTGTATACCACTGTATCCAAGAAGCTGATGTTCACTTCGTTAAAGGTCATAGTGAACTGAAGTTCACCACGTATCGAATTAAGATGTTCCAAAAAGGTCCCCATAACGGTCAGCCTTTTAAGATACAGGGATTTTTTACATGTAACTCCCACAATGTAATTTACGCCATAAAGTGCCCTTGTGGATACTTATACATAGGGGAAACGATGCAACCCGTGAAATCCCGCATCAATAAACACAAGTCAACCATTAGGTGCAACAACAGATTACTGCCAATTCCCTACCACTTCCACGAAAGGAAACACTCCATCTCCCAGCTCAGGTTCCAAGTAATCGAACAGGTCCAAGTTCCCCGTAGGGGAGGCAATATTAAGGTTCTTCTTCGCCGCCGCGAGGCCTATTGGATACATACCTTAGGGACCTTGGAACCACGAGGGTTAAATCGTGATTATGATTTAAGAGATTTTTCATAGTATTTTGAGAGTTTCAATTGAGATGTTCTTATGTTACACAAACTCTATCTTTGTCCTATTTTGATATGATAAATGATGCAATTTTGACTCTTGTCCCCTATCTCTTCTTCTAGAAACGTACTCAGAACGAGGAGAATACCTGAAGCCACTACGTCACACCACGGAGATCCCGTTTCCGGTAGGATGTGACGTCAGTGGGCGGGGTTTATATCGCAACTTTGTATATATGTGTGTGATGTTTAACTACACGATGTGGTTGACAAAGGCTCGTGCATCGAGCCGAAAACGCGTTCCTGTTTTTGTGTCCCTGCACTTCATGCTGTAAGTTTATCTTACCATTAAAACACGATTTGCATTTATTTGCGAGTGCCGGGATTTTCTTTGCTACTGATTCTGAGGCCCAGGCCGTACCCGGAGCACCGCACACCTACAGAGTGCCGTCCATCTCCTGTTGTGTCTTATTTGTCTACGGATCGAGCACCTGTATACTAATGTCAGCAACAACGCTTACTTTTAGCGAGGATGAAGCTGCCAATATCTTATCGCAGGTGACTAATCCTACAGATTTCCTCAATATCCCACAGGACGTCTTCAAAAGGAGAGACTGGGAGAGGGATCTTAAGAAATTAACCTCTTTTGAACTCCACTCCGTGACATTAGCGGAGTATTACAAAACCGGTCGCATACCCCGTGGATTAAGGGTTAATCTGCGACCAACCCTCTTTGCTGAGGAGGAAGAGTTTCGTAATGACTTTGAGAAGGTTTTAAACAAATGTTCTCTCGACTTGATGGTACTCACGATATCCCGTTTACAAAAGGGGATTGAGGAACTACGTTGTAAAACCAAAGCTACTGAACAACAATTACAAGATTGTATGAAACCAGAAGAGTTCTCTACATTAAAATCTTCAGTGGATACTTTGATAAATAAGTATCGTAAAGACACGGAGGACACCAAAAGAAACAAATACCTACGTGACCTAGAGGACTATAGACTCAACAGGGTCTACAAATGGCGCGATTTCTCCAGCTGGCAATATGGCGCATCGAGGTCTGGAAGACGTCACGACCCACGTTCTTCAAGTTCCAGCAGCGACCGCAGTACCAACCAAGGGAGACGCCGCCCTTTTCGCAAAGGTGGGAACAGAGAACCCCCAGGAAAACCCGACGGGGGGGCAGACACCATCGTAGAAATTACCAACCCACCTCATCGAGGTCCAGCGGTGAACGCACCTCCTCCTCAACCACCTCTGACCCGGTCTCAGGTACTGTACCCAGTTTAGTTATCAACATCTCTTCTAAAAACTTGGATCCAGCCCAATTGAGTCTACTACAAAAAGGACTGTCGTTTAGTCCCGTTGGTAAATATGACTCTTTCCTTATGGACTTGGATCTGCAGAAGTTCTTTAGAAATGTGAGATTGAAGGCATATTTTGCCGATCCTATAAACACCGATATGACCTCCGTGTCTTCTAATACTATTTCCTCCGATACAGGGACTCTTCTGAAATTGGGTGATCTGGGTTTGAGAAATAAAAGTTCATTCAATCCCCCCAAAAGGTTTCACCCAGTGGAGACTTTTATTGATGTAGTGAAAAGGGATGTAGCCATTACTAACCAACAGTTTCACTTAGGAAATTTTGAAATATCTAATAATCTCACAGGTGACGAATATAGAGCTCTTAGGTCCCTCGGGTCGGACAAGGATATTATTTTGAAGCCCGCAGATAAGGGCGGTGCCATAGTCATTATGGACAAGGCAGCCTATCGTAAAGAAATATATCGCCAGTTGTCCGACCAGGCGACCTATGAGAAACTATCGTCTAATCCAACGGCCCGGATCAAAAACAGACTCCTGACATTGGTCAATACAGCTGAACGAAAAGGTTTAATTGACAGCAATATGGCTAGATTCTTAATTAATCATGATCCGGTAATACCGGTTCTATACATTCTACCTAAGGTCCATAAGACCCTGGTCAATCCCCCGGGAAGACCGATTGTGGCCTCCACTAACTCTGTATTGACACCCCCTGCTAAAGTGCTAGAAAAGATTCTGACACCTTACGTGAAGGAGACTACCTCTTTTCTTCTAGACACAACATCCTTTCTTGATATAATCAAGCGTTTGGATGATATTACACCTACCGACCTATTGGTTACAATAGATGTAGTCAGCCTATATACATCGATTGAACATAAACTGGGAATTGAAGCAGTTGGCAAAATGTTGGACCGTGATGCATCTATTTCTGTAGAAGTTAGGTCCTTTTTGTTGGAACTACTGGAAATTGTCCTCTCTGAAAATTATTTCCTCGTAGAGGATAACTACTATCTGCAGAAGAGAGGGACAGCAATGGGGTCCAATGTGGCCCCGCCCTACGCAAACTGTTACATGGCAGCCTTTGAAGAGGAATATGTGTACACACATCCTCTTTTTTCGAGATATGTTAAAATTTGGCGTCGTTTTATCGACGATGTGTTTTGCGTATGGGCGGGGCCACATGAGACCCTCAGGACCTTTTTGGAACATCTTAATTCGATACGTGGTGAACTTCAGTTCACTATGACCTTTAACGAAGTGAACATCAGCTTCTTGGATACAGTGGTATACAAAAGGACCGATGGGACTCTAGGCACAGATTTATACAGGAAAGACACAGATAGGAATAGTGTTTTACACTACCGTAGTAATCATCCTTATGCCACGAAAAAGTCTGTCCCCAATTCCCAGTTCCAAAGGGTTCATAGAATAGTGTCAGATGAGAGCGCTAAGGCAAATAGACTGGACGAGATGGAATCTAGATTCCGGGATAGAGGTTACCCCGAACACCTCTTAAAAGGGGCCAGAAGCTCTGCCTCCATGGGTTCAGCTAGACCTAAGGTACGAGCGGAAAAAAGGATAATCCTTAGCCACCAACACCATCCCTTTAATAGTAGGATTGACACAATAGTCAGGAAACACTGGCGCATACTTCGAACATCGTTCCCTAAGGTTGAGGAGTTTCAGAACCCTCCCTTAATTTGCAATAAGAGGGCTCCTAATTTGCAGAACAAACTTATACGGGCTGACATGGGAGGCACACAAAGGTTACCTAAACAAGTTTTTCTTGCGACTCAGAAGAGAGGCACGTTCCCATGTTTGAGCTGTTCTGAATGTTCGAATATCCTTCGCGGTGATATACTGTATCATCCCCATAACGGTCAGCCTTTTAAGATACAGGGATTTTTTACATGTAACTCCCACAATGTAATTTACGCCATAAAGTGCCCTTGTGGATACTTATACATAGGGGAAACGATGCAACCCGTGAAATCCCGCATCAATAAACACAAGTCAACCATTAGGTGCAACAACAGATTACTGCCAATTCCCTACCACTTCCACGAAAGGAAACACTCCATCTCCCAGCTCAGGTTCCAAGTAATCGAACAGGTCCAAGTTCCCCGTAGGGGAGGCAATATTAAGGTACTTCTTCGCCGCCGCGAGGCCTATTGGATACATACCTTAGGGACCTTGGAACCACGAGGGTTAAATCGTGATTATGATTTAAGAGATTTTTCATAGTATTTTGAGAGTTTCAATTGAGATGTTCTTATGTTACACAAACTCTATCTTTGTCCTATTTTGATATGATAAATGATGCAATTTTGACTCTTGTCCCCTATCTCTTCTTCTAGAAACGTACTCAGAACGAGGAGAATACCTGAAGCCACTACGTCACACCACGGAGATCCCGTTTCCGGTAGGATGTGACGTCAGTGGGCGGGGTTTATATCGCAACTTTGTATATATGTGTGTGATGTTTAACTACACGATGTGGTTGACAAAGGCTCGTGCATCGAGCCGAAAACGCGTTCCTGTTTTTGTGTCCCTGCACTTCATGCTGTAAGTTTATCTTACCATTAAAACACGATTTGCATTTATTTGCGAGTGCCGGGATTTTCTTTGCTACTGATTCTGAGGCCCAGGCCGTACCCGGAGCACCGCACACCTACAGAGTGCCGTCCATCTCCTGTTGTGTCGGAATACCTGAGTGGCTGGCGGTTGCGGCCTAGGCAAGCTAGTGTCACGGTGCTTGGTATGGGGACCGGAGGGCTGTCCTACAGCCTGGCAGCTCTCCAGCAGGTTGGTGTTGGCAAGAAATGATGAGGGAGAGACTGTTTTAGTGGTTCTCCCTGGGACAACCCTTTGGGGTCTGGAGTATGAGTCCCGGTGTGGTGGATAGGGTGCCCGTGATGGTGACAGTTGTGATAACAGGGACCAGACGGTGAACGAAAATAACTTACAGTTCTTTATTGGAACCGACAGGAACAGTAGCAGCGTGCCTTGACAAATGGTAGAATGCTGGGACTGCAGTTGGAGATGGAACCACAGGAAGGGATCTTCAGCCTGGATGCAAGTGCAGGCTGGGAGATAGCTGTGTCCTAGTAGGATGCTTCAGCTTGTCCTGGGTTGCTTCAGATATCACCCTTAAAGGTAGGATGATACCCCTTTCTCTCACTAACTAGCTCCTCCACTCCACTCAGGCAGGGAGCTGAGCTCTCCTGCTCTGGTCTGGTGTGCTGACTGCACTGACTCCTCACTCTAGACTAACAAGTCTGACTGAGCTCTTCTTCTGAACTCTAGAACTTTCCTGACCAGGGGTTTTATTACTCCCACTGGTGAGGTGGTGGTTCCTCCAATCGCATCCCATCTTACAGATACAATAAGATAACACATGTGATTGGTTTACACATATTACCTCACATAAAGAATTAACTCCGGCCTTGCCAGGCAGACTCTACCGCTGCAGTGTTCCCCTGTGTTATGTAGTGACCTGCTGTGGGGTTGATTAGACCCTACACAGGCTGCAAGCTACATGGTGGGGCGTATTCGCAACAACCCCTCTGCCTTGCATCAGCAGGGGTGTTGCAAGAGTATTGTCGATTTACGGCCCTCACAGGGGAGGTTGTGAATAGGGCCCTCTACCTGTCAGGATCCATCTGATGACCCTGATCAGCTCACCCCAGGGGATACTGCGGGGGGATCTCAGGTAATAGCCGCTGTAGCCTCTTCCTGGACAGGCAATAGTTAAGTGGGTGTAAGTTATTGACCAATTAGTTGGCTGTATTGTAAGCTGGAGTGTGATTGGAGAGGAGATACCACCTGACCAGGAGGATAAAACCCTTGGGCAGTGGAAGCACAGGCCTCTTTTACCACCGGCTCTTTGAGAGCACATGCCCCAGACCTCATTGCCTTTCTACAGAGCAGCTGTCCAGAGTGACCAGAGACACAGTGCACAGAACACCTTCAGTACCGACACAAAACCCAATCCCAGGACCAGAGTCAGGAGACTCCAACCCAGAGCTGCAGCTTCCACAGCTTGGACACAGCTCCATCTTCTTTATCTCCATACATCCATTGGATGTTGCATATCCAAAAAGAAACACTGAATGGTCATAATCTTCTAAGCGGATAGTCTTCTCACAGATACACGTCTGAGATATGAGAAGATCCGGCTGAGGGTTCACATAGAGGTTGAAAGGTTTTACTGAACGTTTGTTCCTTCTGGAATAGATAGACTGGTTTGGCTTAATCCCACATCATGTTTTCAGACTTCTTGTGGGTCATGCCCGGTGGTAATGGCACTGCCTTTCGAGGTAGCAGAAGGAGGCCATGTTTTCCATGTAACACCTTGGAAAATGTATTTGCCCTCTCACTACAAACTATGGCCAGTCCTAGCAGACATGAGGGGTGGGCAGGTAAGTGGAGACGTACAGCCACAAATTTCACCTAAATTCTCTCATCCCAATCCAATCACATGACAGCCCATACACCATCAATATCAATAATAGATATTTTCCAAACCTTAGTGATGTTGACTCCAGGATCATATCTCCTTTCACCACACAAGGCTCTCTGGTTTACTAATGATCTTAGGTCATTTTCCTCCATAATATAAGGCTCTCACTTTCATCCCCATGTTCTACTATAATTCTGCCCCCTAATGTACAAGAATATAACTACTATAATACTGCCCCCTTGCTGGGAGGTTGTGTTAGAGCTGAGCTCCTGAGTCTCCTGATGTCTGGAGCGAGCTCAGGGCGGGGTCACCCTGGGTGGGGAGATTCCCCAAGCAAGGCCCAGGCTTCCAGGCCTACACCGGGAGAAAACTTCCATACAAATTCTACAAGGGATGGAAATCCCAGAGTCATTTGTAAGGAAGAAAGTCAACAGAATATGGTTGTTGTAAAGAAGACACAAGAAAACAAAGTGAGTGAAGCAATGATGGAAGTGAGTCCCAAGGCCCGGCCAGCATGGAGCAGCACAGGTGGTGAGTGCAGGACGAGCAGCAGGTGCACAGCCCCCCACTCCTGCACCCAGACAGAGAAGAACGTCCCTGGAGAGGCAAACCCTGCAAGAGAACTTACAGCAGAAGGATGTGGTGTCCAGCATGGCCGCTACAGGCCGCACAAGATCTACAGCTAAGCCGCTGAGTGTCCCTGCACAGTGTGAACAGGCCTCAAGCTCTGCCACTGCAGGCAGAAAAACTGGAGCAGCAAAGGAGACGGGTACTCCAAACCCACCTGGAGCAGCACCCCGACCAGCACAGCAGGGGAAGGAGACCGTGCGAGCGCCTGAGCTGAGGCTAGCAGAGGAGATCCCAGGACTGGTAAGGAGGATGGGGGAGCTGAGGCTAGCAGAGGAGATCCCAGGACTGGTGAGGAGGATGGGGGAGCTGAGGCTAGCAGAGGAGATCCCAGGACTGGTAAGGAGGATGGGGGAGCTGAGGCTAGCAGAGGAGATCCCAGGACTGGTAAGGAGGATGGGGGAGCTGAGGCTAGCAGAGGAGATCCCAGGACTGGTAAGGAGGATGGGGGAGCTGAGGCTAGCAGAGGAGATCCCAGGACTGGTAAGGAGGATGGGGGAGCTGAGGCTAGCAGAGGAGATCCCAGGACTGGTAAGGAGGATGGGGGAGCTGAGGCTAGCAGAGGAGATCCCAGGACTGGTAAGGAGGATGGGGGAGCTGAGGCTAGCAGAGGAGATCCCAGGACTGGTAAGGAGGATGGGGGAGCTGAGGCTAGCAGAGGAGATCCCAGGACTGGTAAGGAGGATGGGGGAGCTGAGGCTAGCAGAGGAGATCCTAGGACTGGTAAGGAGGATGGGGGAGCTGAGGCTAGCAGAGGAGATCCCAGGACTGGTAAGGAGGATGGGGGAGCTGAGGCTAGCAGAGGAGATTCCAGGACTGGTAAGGAGGATGGGGGAGCTGAGGCTAGCAGAGGAGATCCCAGGACTGGTAAGGAGGATGGGGGAGCTGAGGCTAGCAGAGGAGATCCCAGGACTGGTAAGGAGGATGGGGGAGCTGAGGCTAGCAGAGGAGATCCCAGGACTGGTAAGGAGGATGGGGGAGCTGAGGCTAGCAGAGGAGATCCCAGGACTGGTAAGGAGGATGGGGGAGCTGAGGCTAGCAGAGGAGATCCCAGGACTGGTAAGGAGGATGGGGGAGCTGAGGCTAGCAGAGGAGATCCCAGGACTGGTAAGGAGGATGGGGGAGCTGAGGCTAGCAGAGGAGATCCCAGGACTGGTAAGGAGGATGGGGGAGCTGAGGCTAGCAGAGGAGATCCCAGGACTGGTAAGGAGGATGGGGGAGCTGAGGCTAGCAGAGGAGATCCTAGGACTGGTAAGGAGGATGGGGGAGCTGAGGCTAGCAGAGGAGATCCCAGGACTGATAAGGAGGATGGGGGAGCTGAGGCTAGCAGAGGAGATCCCAGGACTGGTAAGGAGGATGGGGGAGCTGAGGCTAGCAGAGGAGATCCCAGGACTGGTAAGGAGGATGGGGGAGCTGAGGCTAGCAGAGGAGATCCCAGGACTGGTAAGGAGGATGGGGGAGCTGAGGCTAGCAGAGGAAATCCCAGGACTGGTAAGGAGGATGGGGGAGCTGAGGCTAGCAGAGGAGATCCCAGGACTGGTAAGGAGGATGGGGGAGCTGAGGCTAGCAGAGGAGATCCCAGGACTGGTAAGGAGGATGGAGGAGCTGAGGCTAGCAGAGGAGATCCCAGGACTGGTAAGGAGGATGGGGGAGCTTAGCCGCCATAAGGAAATGCTGCAGATGCAGATAGACTGTTTGTATAAACTGAAAACTGCACATCCAGAGAGTAACAGTCTGTATGATACCAAGCTGCACTCATTGAGCATAGAGCTGGCACAGGTGGTGAGGGACATGGACTGTGTTCTGGAGAAGATGGGACCCCTGGCTGAGACATATCAGAATTGGGAGCGCTTCTCACAACAGAAGCAGAGCTGTGACCCCAGACCCAAGATCCCAGATGCGCCCCGTGTTACAACACCTGTACTGAAACCTGCTAGTTTCTCCTTCCAAAAGGGACAGTCGCAGGATCAGCCGCAGACCTCTGCAGCAGTCACTGAGGAGCACGAGGATGTGGTACAACAAGTCCCAGCAGTGACTGCGCAGCAGCAAGACAAAGCATTTTCCTCTGTGTGTCAGACTGATGCACTGTCCCAGGAGATCGTGCTACTGTGACCGAGACTGGGGGACATTCTTATGAACCTGAGGGGTTGGGGGATGGAGGGGACCCTCAGTCTGTCTGGGATATGCAACCATCTAATAATAGCATAGAGGTGGATGGGGCGCAGGGGGTTGTACAGGATGATGTATGTGATTTCCCCCCTCTAACATCAAGCCCCCCAAATAAGTCAGATCCCCCTAGATCAGACCCTCCCCCTAATAGCCAGAGTGAACCCCGTCAAGAGCCTCCCAGAAATGCCTGGAGCCGCGGCGCTCCCTCCTTCACCTCCGGCGCACAGTACTCAGGGCAGGCGTTTAAGAGGAGGAACGTGGTGCGCTTTAAGAACAGAGGCGCTAAGGATGATCTCCCAGATAGGAGGTTTGTGGTGCGGGATCTCCTTTGCCGCCAGATGGGGTTCACGCCTGATGTTATCCTGGCAGTCATCAACCTTCCAGACAGACAGGGCTACGATGTCAGCTTTAAGCTCATGTCTAGTCTGGACAGGTTCTGGGATAAACTCCCCCGCTTCAGGGACACTGACGGCTGGTGTAAATTTACATTTGTCCCCATTTCCAGGCCAGGTACCGTAGTGGTAAATATCATCTTCTGGAACGAGTCTGTTCCCCCTCAGGATATTCTGGTGTGGCTCAGGCGCCATTGTGATCTTGTGTCTGACCTCACCAAGAATAGAGACGCCGACGGTATCTGGACTGGAGGGTGGAAGGTGCTGGTAAAGTTGCGCCAGTATAATAATATTACCCTGCACCTCCCCAACTACTTCTTCATAGGGAGAGAGAAAGGCATCTGCTTCTATCCCGGGCAACCAAGAAAGTGTTTTAGATGCGGTAAGATCGGTCACGTGGCCAAGTATGCACAGTAGTAAAGTGTAACCTGTGTGGGGAGGTCGGCCATCTCAGTGCCAGCTGTGAGAAGGTCCGATGTAACCTCTGCGGAGAGATGGGCCACCCGCACAAGGATTGCCCGGAGGCCTGGCACAACATCGCCAGGGATTTCTCTGATGATGAGATGGTGCAGGAGGCAGACGCCTTAGAGGAGGAGGCCTTGATGTCAGGTCTAATACTAACTAGGCAGGAGGTACAGCAGGGGTCAGGTGATACTGCGCCAGAACCTCAGAGAGCAGCCCACACTCAGGAGAATATGGAGGTTGTCACTCAGGACCAGCCTCAGGCAGTCACCTCTATAACATCTACTACCAAATATAAGGAGGCCAAAAAGAACAAAAGAAAGAAAAAAGACAAATCCTCCCGTAAGCCTGAAGAAGAGTGAAGAAATCAGGCGATACCTTTTTGAGGCTAACTGAGTATATTTGATGGTGAGCTTTCGAGAATACTAGTTCTCTTCGTCAGACATGATGTTATGCATGAAACAGAAAATTCACAGCATTTTATACACACTAAACAGTGATCATCAAAGGATATTGAAAAAACCTCTAAAACAACCGATTGATATAAACAGGGACATCTTATTTACAACAGGACGGCAATAAACAGACTAAAAACCTGTGAGGCGAGACACGTGAGCCCTGGCTCTTATCTGCTTGTGGCCTCCAGGTCAGAGGTAGGAGACAGCCTGAGACAGAGTATGGTGCAGGGTCTAAGACCATGAAAAAAGCCAGTGGTGATGCCAGGGTCATGGTCCTTTCCAATAGATATGATGTCTTATCAGAGTCAGATGGAGATTTTGAGCGTGAGTTAGAACACATTGATAATGAGTGTGGCAGGGATACAGAAGACCCTCCGACAAAAAAGAAGCCCCCTTCTTCTGAAGCTGGAGACCCCCTGTCAGACATGAAGACTGGTGGTAGGCAGAGGGAATCTGACTCAGACTCATGATGATGGGGGTCGCTGCTCTGTTTTTCTGTTTCCTTATGATGGCTGGATTCTCTCTAAGAGTTGCTTCTAGCAATGTTAACAGCGTTAAAGTAAGAAGGACTAGACACGCCGTGTATGACCACCTGAGATATCTGGACGCTGATGTTATCTTCCTGCAGGAGACCCGTCTGACCACCTTGGGGCATCTCCGTGAGGCTGAGCGTGAGTGGCGGTCTGGTCCTTCTTACTGGTCACTGGCTGTGGAGCCGTACGCCGGGGTCGCCATACTGTTTAACACCACAGACGTGACGGTGCACAGGCTGACAGAGGTCGCTATGGGGAGGTGCCTGGTGCTAGAAGTGACCATCCATGGTAGGCGGCTCCGGCTGATCAACATCTATGGCCCACAGACAGTGACAGAGAGAATCCAGCTGTTCAATGAGGTAATGTTACCATGACATCAGGTGACAGGTCCTCGGGCAGAGCAGTGGTCAGAGACTCCAAAGTCCTAAAAAGCATCATATCACAGGCCGATCTATGTGATGTATTGGTGTTTGTGAGTCCCTCGGAGACTGTTAGTGGGATGAGTGAGAGGGTCGTCCCATATTCTGATCACCTGGCGTTATTCTTTTGCATTGGAGCTACTAACCGCTCTGATATTGGTCGGGGGTTATGGAGGCTTAATTCCAGCATCCTGGATGATGTCTGTGTCCAGAATTGTATCCACTCCCTTTTTCAGGACCAGCTCCAGCGACAAGACTTCTACGACAACATATCTGACTGGTGGGAGAACGTCAAGGAGGAGATCCGGTCCCTCTTAAACACACTGTCAGTGGAGAAGGGTAAGAGTAAGTACAGCCAGTATCTCAAGCTGCGGAGAGAATTGGAGTCACTCTATTCGGTGGGTGGGGATGACAAATAAAAGATTGACCGACTGAAATCTGAGATAAAGCAGTATCAGTACAGCCGCTACACGTCTCTTGTTGTAGAACGAGATTACGGGACTCTGGGGGTTCCCAATCCATATGAAAATATGAAAAAAATCAATCACAGGTCTCACTGACTCCCAGGGAGTTTTACAGGAATCTCGGGAGGGTATCCTGGGGGTGGTGAGATCCTACTATGCTGAGTTATTTCAGAAGAAGGTTTTGGAGAAAGAGAAAATGGCTCAATTCTTGGAGGCAACTCCAGGCCCTGACACTAAAGATTTGGACTTTTCTCCTTTGACAGCAGAAATAACAGAGGAGGAGGTTAAAGAGGCCATTGATAAGTTAAATCTGAAGAAGGCACCAGGTCCTGATGGGATAACAGCAGAATTTTATAAAAAGTTCAGAGACCTCTTAGCCCCGATCCTTGTGGATGTTTTTACCAATTGTCTAGAAAATCACCTGATGCCTCCATCCATGAGAGTGTCCTCCCTTATTCTGCTGTCCAAAGGTAAGGAGCCTAGTGACATCAAGAACTGGAGGCCGATCGCCCTCTTGAATGTCGACAGGAAAATTCTGGCAAAAATTCTGTTTTCTAGGTTAGTCTGTTTGTCCCCGGCACTGTTGGCAGGCTCTCAGTACGGCACAGTAAGAGGGCGGAACATCTCTGGAGCAGTCATCTCGATAAGAGAGATGTTTGAGAGATGTAAAGCTCTGAGGTGTGGGAGATATGTTGTAGGTCTGGACCAGGCTAAAGCCTTTGACAGGGTTGATCACGATTATCTATGGGCAACTTTATCAAAGTACGGTATTCCGGGACAATTTATAGATTGGCTGAGAACTTTGTATAGAGAGGCGAAGAGCTTTCCTCTCATCAATGGTTGGCAGGGGGACACTTTTGAAGTAGAGGCAGGGGTGCGACAGGGCTGCCCCCTGAGTCCGCTGCTGTATGTGTTTGCCATAGACTTGTTTCTGCGATCACTGCAGCGGTGCGATTTTCAGGGGGTGCCGGTCCCCCATTGCTTGCCTTTGAAGGTAGTTGCCTACGCGGATGATGTGACTGTGGTGATATCTGAACCTCGTGAGGTGGAGATGTTATCTGCAGCCATCAGAAGTTACTCAGAGGCCTCCTTTTATGGGGCAACAGGTTGAACCCAGTAAAAAGAGGGATCACCTACCTGCAGAGGAGAGAGGGTGGGCTGGAAATGTTAAATCCAAGGGTCTTCTTTGACTCCATGTTTCTGAAAGTTAATTTTGGTTGCCTGGACTCAAATGATGGTCTCCTGTGGGTAAGTAGTGTCAGGGACTGGATATTGCCTTTTGCAGAATCTTGGATGCGAGGCGGCAGTCTCAAGAGGGGTTGGTGGACTCCTGGCTTCCTCCCCCAGTATTTGGAGTATGGTCTCAGGTGTTTAAGGAAATGGGGGATAGACAAGTCTTTTATTGAGAGTGAGACCAGAAAAGATCTGTACTCCAGAGTCTGTAGGACCTTCTACTCTCTGCAGCTGGCGCTTCCAGACTGTCCAACCACCACCCTAAAGGACAGTCTGAGGTTACTGAATGGTCGGAGGCTGCCCCATAAGTTTCATGACATCGCCTGGCTGTCATTACAGGGGAATTTGTTTGTCAGGGGTAAGCTTAAGTTCCTCAGTATGGTAGATCGCATGTGTCCCCTCGGGTGTCAGACAGAGGAGACTATGGTCCACTTTATATCTGAGTGCTGGGGTGGACGTAATATCTGGCGGGACATATCCACCAAGATAAGAATCCCATCACTGCAGTCCCTCAGGTACCCAGAAATCCTGTATGGCGTGACACCTAATGTACATAACATTAACCAGGAGACCATGTACATAGTGATCCAGGTCATCAAGTATTATCACTGGCACATGAGAACCAGAGTGTCCATTCATAGCGAGCCATTCCATCATCATGGAATGGCTCGCTATGGAATGCAATGCAAAGGCATTTGACACTGTCCCTCATAGACGCCTGATGGGTAAAATTAGGGCTATTGGTTTGGCAGAAATCATTTGCAATTGGATTGAAAACTGGCTGAAGGATCGTATCCAGAGAGTTGTGGTCAATGATTCCTACTCGGAATGGTCACCAGTTATGAGTGGTGGACCTCAGGGTTCTGTGCTTGGCCCACTACTATTTAATATATTTATTAATGATATAGAGGTAGGAATTAATAGCACTGTGTCTATTTTTGCAGATGACACCAAACTGTGTAGTGTAATACAGTCTATGGAGGATGTTCATAGGCTGCAGGGTGACTTGGACAAACTGAATGTTTGGTCATCCACTTGGCAAATGAGGTTTAATGTGGATAAATGTAAGGTTATGCACCTGGGGGCCAATAATCCAAAGGCAAAATATGTCCTTGGGGGAGTAAATCTGGGAGAGTCCCTTGTTGAGAAGGACCTGGGGATACTAGTAGATCATAAATTGAATAACAGCATGCAATGTCAATCAGCTGCCTCTAAAGCTAGTAGGATCATGTCATGTATCAAAAGTGGTATGGACTCTCGTGATAGGGATGTAATATTACCCCTGTACAAGGCACTGGTTCGGCCTCACCTGGAATATGCTGTCCAGTTCTGGGCACCGGTCCATAAAAAGGATGCCCTGGAGCTGGAGAGGGTTCAACGTAGAGCCACAAAAATGATAAGGGGTATGGAGGGTCTTAGTTATGAGGAAAGATTAAAACAACTAGATTTATTTAGTCTTTAGGAAAGAGACGACTACGAGGGGACATGATTAATTTATATAAATATATGAATGGTCCATACAAAAAATATGGTGGTAAGTTGTTCCAGATTAAATCAAATCAAAAGACAAGAGGGCACTGTCTCCGCCTGGAGGAAACAAGGTTTAATCACCGGAGGCGACAGGGCTTTTTTACTAGGAGAACTGTCAATCTGTGGAATAGCCTGCCTCAGGCGCTGGTCACAGCAGGGACAGCAGAGAGCTTCAAGAAGGGTCTAGATGCCTTTTTACACCTAAATAACATTGATTGTTATGCTATATAGCAGTGATGGCGCACCTTTTAGAGATCGAGTGCCCAAAATGAGACCCAAAAAAACACAAGCTTTTCCCAAAGTGCCAACATGGCAATTTAGGCAGTAACAAATTTATTGCTACCAGAATTTTTGAGCTCAAATCCGACCCTGTACACACCTTCTCACTCTTTGGACAGGACCAAGCAGCACAGGATGGGTGACATTAAAATAGCAGGACACTACTTGGACAGCCTGAGACTGCAGGAAGATGCCATATCTGGTAAACTCTGTGCCTGGGAGACAGCCCGTGTGCCCACAGAAAGGCCTCAGAGTGCCATCTCTGGCACCATTGCCATAGGTTCGCCACCACTGCTATATAGGATTGTTCCCCCTAAATCCCTTCCTCATCCAATCCCTACCCTTCCTTGGTTGAACTTGATGGACAAGTGTCTTTTTTCAACCGTATAAACTATGAAACTATGAAACTATAAAGCCATAAGCCTCATTATGTCAGAACTTAGGTGGATCCGGTCATTAGAGGTCAGGAAAAAGGGGGAGAATATAAGATTCTGGAGGAACATCCATCTGGAGTGAAATATGTCTGATTATATAATGTGGAAGCATTTGTCTTGTTTTTTTTCTGTTTTTCTTTGTTTCCCTTTCAGCCAAAGTGGACTCTTAAGTTACATTTAATTTACATTTTATTTTTATGAACATGTATGATTTATACTGAATGATCTATGATTTATTTTGATGAAAAAAGTATTTCTGTATTTATGTTTGTTTTTTACTAATAAAAATTGCCCCCTATGTACAGGAATATGATTACTATAATACTGCCCCCTATGTACAAGAATATAACTACTATAATACTGCCCCCTATGTACAAGAATATAACTACTATAATACTGCCCCCTATGTACAGAATATAACTACTATAATACTGCCCCCTATGTACAAGAATATAACTACTATAATACTGCCCCCTATGTACAGGAATATAACTACTATAATACTGCCCCCTGTGTACAAGAATATAACTACTATAATACTGCCCCCTGTGTACAGGAATATAACTACTATAATACTGCCCCCTATGTACAGGAATATAACTACTATAATACTGCCCCCTATGTACAAGAATATAACTACTATAATACTGCCCCTATGTACAGGAATATAACTACTATAATACTGCCCCCTATGTACAAGAATATATCTACTATAATACTGCCTCCTATGTACAGGAATATAACTACTATAATACTGCCCCCTATGTACAGGAATATAACTACTATAATACTGCCCCCTATGTACAAGAATATAACTACTATAATACTGCCCCCTATGTACAGGAATATAACTACTATAATACTGCCCCCTATGTACAGGAATATAACTACTATAATACTGCCCCCTATGTACAAGAATATAACTACTATAATACTGCCCCCTATGTACAAGAATATAACTACTATAATACTGCCCCCTATGTAAAAGAATATAACTACTATAATACTGCCCTCTATGTGCAAGAATATAACTACTATAATACTGCCCCCTATGTACAAGAATATAACTACTATAATACTGCCCCCTATGTACAAGAATATAACTACTATAATACTGCCCCCTATGTACAAGAATATAACTACTATAATACTGCCTCCTATGTACAGGAATATAACTACTATAATACTGCCCCCCTATGTACAGGAATATAACTACTATAATACTGTCCCCTATGTACAGGAATATAACTACTATAATACTGCCCCTATGTACAGGAATATAACTGCTATAATACTGCCCCCTATGTACAGGAATATAACTACTATAATACTGCCCCCTATGTACAAGAATATAACTACTATAATACTGCCCCCTATGTACAAGAATATAACTACTATAATACTGTCCCCTATGTACAGGAATATAACTACTATAATACTGCCCCCTATGTACAGGAATATAACTACTATAATACTGCCCCCTATGTACAGGAATATAACTACTATAATACTGCCCCCTATGTACAAGAATATAACTACTATAATACTGCCCCCTATGTACAGGAATATAACTACTATAATACTGCCCCTTATGTACAGGAATATAACTACAATAATACTGTCCCCTATGTACAGGAATATAACTACTATAATACTGCCCCTATGTACAAGAATATAACTACTATAATACTGTCCCCTATGTACAGGAATATAACTACTATAATACTGCCCCCTATGTACAGGAATATAACTACTATAATACTGCCCTCTATGTACAGGAATATAACTACTATAATACTGCCCCCTATGTACAAGAATATAACTACTATAATACTGCCCCCTATGTACAGGAATATAACTACTATAATACTGCCCCCTATGTACAGGAATATAACTACTATAATACTGCCCCCTATGTACAGGAATATAACTACTATAATACTGCCCCCTATGTACAGGAATAAAACTACTATAATACTGTCCCCTATGTACAGGAATATAACTACTATAATACTGCCACCTATGTACAAGAATATAACTACTATAATACTGCCCCCTATGTACAGGAATATAATTACTATAATACTGCCCCCTATGTACAGGAATATAACTACTATAATACTGCCCCCTATGTACAGGAATATAACTACTATAATACTGCCCCCTATGTACAAGAATATAACTACTATAATACTGCCCCCTATGTACAGGAATATAACTACTATAATACTGCCCCCTATGTACAGGAATATAACTACTATAATACTGCCCCCCATGTACAAGAATATAACTACTATAATACTGCCCCCTATGTACAGGAATATAACTACTATAATACTGCCCCCTATGTACAGGAATATAACTACTATAATACTGCCCCCTATGTTCAGGGATATAACTACTATAATACTGCCCCCTATGTACAGGAATATAACTACTATAATACTGCCCCCTATGTACAGGAATATAACTACTATAATGCTGCCCCCTATGTACAAGAATATAACTACTATAATACTGTCCCCTATGTACAGGAATATAACTACTATAATACTGCCCCCTATGTACAGGAATATAACTACTATAATACTGCCCCCTATGTACAGGAATATAACTACTATAATACTGCCCCCTATGTACAAGAATATAACTACTATAATACTGCCCCCTAAGTACAGGAATATAACTACTATACTACTGCCCCCTATGTACAAGAATATAACTACTATAATACTGCCCCCTTTGTACAAGAATATAACTACTATAATACTGCCCCCTATGTACAGGAATATAACTACTATAATACTGTCCCCTATGTACAGGAATATAACTACTATAATACTGCCCCTATGTACAAGAATATAACTACTATAATACTGTCCCCTATGTACAGGAATATAACTACTATAATACTGCCCCCTATGTACAGGAATATAACTACTATAATACTGCCCTCTATGTACAGGAATATAACTACTATAATACTGCCCCCTATGTACAAGAATATAACTACTATAATACTGCCCCCTATGTACAGGAATATAACTACTATAATACTGCCCCCTTTGTACAGGAATATAACTACTATAATACTGCCCCCTATGTACAGGAATATAACTACTATAAAACTGCCCCCTATGTACAGGAATATAACTACTATAATACTGTCCCCTATGTACAGGAATATAACTACTATAAAACTGCCACCTATGTACAAGAATATAACTACTATAATACTGCCCCCTATGTACAGGAATATAATTACTATAATACTGCCCCCTATGTACAGGAATATAACTACTATAATACTGCCCCCTATGTACAGGAATATAACTACTATAATACTGCCCCCTATGTACAAGAATATAACTACTATAATACTGCCCCCTATGTACAGGAATATGACTACTATAATACTGCCCCCTATGTACAGGAATATAACTACTATAATACTGCCCCCCCATGTACAAGAATATAACTACTATAATACTGCCCCCTATGTACAGGAATATAACTACTATAATACTGCCCCCTATGTACAGGAATATAACTACTATAATACTGCCCCCTATGTTCAGGGATATAACTACTATAATACTGCCCCCTATGTACAGGAATATAACTACTATAATACTGCCCCCTATGTACAGGAATATAACTACTATAATGCTGCCCCCTATGTACAGGAATATAACTACTATAATACTGCCCCCTATGTACAAGAATATAACTACTATAATACTGCCCCCTATGTACAGGAATATAACTACTATGATACTGCCCCCTATGTACAGGAATATAACTACTATAATACTGCCCCCTATGTAGAGGGATATAACTACTATAATACTGCCCCCTATGTACAGGAATATAACTACTATAATACTGCACCCTATGTACAGGAATATAACTACTATAATACTGCCCCCTATGTACAGGAATATAACTACTATAATGCTGCCCCCTATGTACAGGAATATAACTACTATAATACTGCCCCCTATGTACAAGAATATAACTACTATAATACTGCCCCCTATGTACAGGAATATAACTACTATGATACTGCCCCCTATGTACAGGAATATAACTACTATAATACTGCCCCCTATGTAGAGGGATATAACTACTATAATACTGCCCCCTATGTACAGGAATATAACTACTATAATACTGCCCCCTATGTACAGGAATATAACTACTATAATACTGCCCCCTATGTACAGGAATATAACTACTATAATACTGCCCCCTATGTACAGGAATATAACTACTATAATACTGCCCCCTATGTACAGGAATATAACTACTATAATACTGCCCCCTATGTACAGGAATATAACTACTATAATACTGCCCCCTATGTACAGGTATATAACTACTATAATACTGCCCCCTATGTACAGGAATATAACTACTATAATACTGGCCCTTATGTACAGGAATATAACTACTATAATACTGCCCCCTATGTACAGGAATATAACTACTATAATACTGCCCCCTATGTACAGGAATATAACTACTATAATACTGCCCCCTATGTACAGGAATATAACTACTATAATACTGTCCCCTATGTACAGGAATATAACTACTATAATACTGCCCCCTATGTACAGGAATATAACTACTATAATACTGCCCCCTATGTACAGGAATATAACTACTATAATACTGCCCCCTATGTACAAGAATATAACTACTATAATACTGCCCCCTATGTACAAGAATATAACTACTATAATACTGCCCCTTATGTACAGGAATATAACTACTATAATACAGCTCCCTATGTACAGGAATATAACTACTATAATACAGCTCCCTATGTACAGGAATAAAACTACTATAATACTGCCCCCTATGTACAAGAATATAACTACTATAATACTGCCCCTTATGTACAGGAATATAACTACTATATTACTGCCCCCTATGTACAGGAATATAACTACTATAATACTGCCCCCTATGTACAAGAATATAACCACTATAATACTGCCCCCTATGTACAAGAATATAACTACTATAATACTGCCCCCTATGTACAAGAATATAACTACTATAATACTGCCCCCTATGTACAGGAATATAACTACTATAATACTGCCCCCTATGTACAGGAATATAACTAATATAATACTGCCCATATGTACAGGAATATAACTACTATAATACTGCCCCCTATGTACAAGAATATAACTACTATAATACCCCCCCTATGTACAGGAATATAACTACTATAATACTGCCCCCTATGTACAGGAATATAACTACTATAATACTGCCCCCTATGTACAGGAATATAACTACTATAATACTGCCCCCTATGTACAGGAATATAACTACTATAATACTGCCCCCTATGTACAGGAATATAACTACTATAATACTGCCCCCTTTGTACAAGAATATAACTACTATAATTCTGCCTCCTATGTACAAGAATATAACTACTATAATACTGCCCTCTATGTACAGGAATATAACTACTATAATACTGCCCCCTATGTACAAGAATATAACTACTATAATACTGCCCCCTATGTACAAGAATATAACTACTATAATACTGCCCCCTATGTACAAGAATATAACTACTGTAATACTGCCCCCTATGTACAGGAATATAACTACTATAATACTGCCCCCTATGTACAGGAATATAACTACTATAATACTGCCCCCTATGTACAGGAATATAACTACTATAATACTGCCCCCTATGTACAGGAATATAACTACTATAATACTGCCCCCTATGTACAAGAATATAACTACTATAATACTGCCCCCTATGTACAAGAATATAACTACTATAATACTGCCCCCTATGTACAGGAATATAACTACTATAATACTGCCCCCTATGTACAGGAATATAACTACTATAATACTGCCCCCTATGTACAGGAATATAACTACTATAATACTGCCCCCTATGTACAGGAATATAACTACTATAATACTGCCCCCTATGTACAGGAATATAACTACTATAATACTGCCCCCTATGTACAGGTATATAACTACTATAATACTGCCCCCTATGTACAGGAATATAACTACTATAATACTGCCCCCTATGTACAGGAATATAACTACTATAATACTGGCCCCTATGTACAAGAATATAACTACTATAATACTGCCCCCTATGTACAGGAATATAACTACTATAATACTGCCCCCTATGTACAGGAATATAACTACTATAATACTGCCCCCTATGTTCAGGGATATAACTACTATAATACTGCCCCCTATGTACAGGAATATAACTACTATAATACTGCCCCCTATGTACAGGAATATAACTACTATAATACTGCCCCCTATGTACAGGTATATAACTACTATAATACTGCCCCCTATGTACAGGAATATAACTACTATAATACTGCCCCCTTTGTACAAGAATATAACTACTATAATACTGCCCCTATGTACAGGAATATAACTACTATAATACTGCCCCCTATGTACAGGAATATAACTACTATAATACTGCCCCCTATGTACAGGAATATAACTACTATAATTCTGCCTCCTATGTACAAGAATATAACTACTATAATACTGCCCTCTATGTACAGGAATATAACTACTATAATACTGCCTCCTATGTACAAGAATATAACTACTATAATACTGCCCCCTATGTACAAGAATATAACTACTATAATACTGCCCCCTATGTACAGGAATATAACTACTATAACACTGCCCCTATGTACAAGAATATAACTACTATAATACTGCCCCTATGTACAAGAATATAACTACTATAATACTGCCCCCTATGTACAAGAATATAGCTACTATAATACTGCCCCCTATGTTCAGGAATATAACTACTATAACACTGCCCCTATGTACAATATAACTACTATAATACTGCCCCCTATGTACAAGAATATAACTACTATAATACTGCCCCCTATGTACAGGAATATAACTACTATAACACTGCCCCTATGTACAAGAATATAACTACTATAATACTGCCCCCTATGTACAAGAATATTACTACTATAATACTGCCTCCTATGTACAGGAATATAACTACTATAATACTGCCCCCTATGTACAGGAATATAACTACTATAATACTGCCTCCTATGTAGAAGAATATAACTACTATAATACTGCCCCCTATGTACAAGAATATAACTACTATAATACTGCCTCCTATGTACAGGAATATAACTACTATAATACTGCCCCCTATGTACAAGAATATAACTACTATAATACTGCCCCCCTATGTACAGGAATATAACTACTATAATACTGCCCCCCTATGTACAGGAATATAACTACTATAATACTGCCCCCTATGTACAGGAATATAACTACTATAATACTGCCCCCTATGCACAGGAATATAACTACTATAATACTGCCCCCTATGTACAGGAATATAACTACTATAATACTGCCCCCTATGTACAGGAATATAACTACTATAATACTGCCTCCTATGTACAGGAGTATAACTACTATAATACTGCCTCCTATGTACAGGAATATATATACTATAATACTCCCCTTATGTACAAGAATATAACTACTATAATACTGCCCCTATGTACAGGAATATAACTACTATAATTCTGCCCCCTATGTACAGTAATATAACTACTATAACACTGCCCCCTATGCCCAGGAATATAACTACTATAATACTGCCCCCTATGTACAGGAATATAACTACTATAATACTGCCCCCTATGTACAAGAATATAACTACTATAATACTGCCCCCTATGTACAAGAATATAACTACTATAATACTGCCCCCTATGTACAGGAATATAACTACTATAATACTGCCCCCTATGTACAGGAATATAACTACTATAATACTGCCCCCTTTGTACAAGAATATAACTACTATAATACTGCCCCCTATGTACAGGAATATAACTACTATAATACTGCCCCCTATGTACAGGAATATAACTACTATAATACTGCCCCCTATGTACAGGAATATAACTACTATAATACTGCCCCCTATGTACAAGAATATAACTACTATAATACTATCCCCTATGTACAGGAATATAACTACTATAATACTGCCCCCTATGTACAGGAATATAACTACTATAATACTGCCCCCTATGTACAGGAATATAACTACTATAATACTGCCCCCTATGTACAAGAATATAACTACTATAATACTATCCCCTATGTACAGGAATATAACTACTATAATACTGCCCCCTATGTACAGGAATATAACTACTATAATACTGCCCCCTATGTACAGGAATATAACTACTATAATACTGCCCCCTATGTACAGGAATATAACTACTACAATACTGCCCCCTATGTACAGGAATATAACTACTACAATACTGCCCCCTATGTACAGGAATATAACTACTATAAAACTGCCCCCTATGTACAGGAATATAACTGCTATAATACTGCCCCCTATGTACAGGAATATAACTGCTATAATACTGCCTCCTATGTACAGGAATATAACTACTATAATACTGCCCCCTATGTACAGGAATATAACTGCTATAATACTGCCCCCTATGTACAGGAATATAACTACTATAAAACTGCCCCCTATGTACAGGAATATAACTGCTATAATACTGCCCCCTATGTACAGGAATATAACTGCTATAATACTGCCTCCTATGTACAGGAATATAACTACTATAATACTGCCCCCTATGTACAGGAATATAACTACTATAATACTGCCCCCTATGTACAGGAATATAACTACTATAATACTGCCCCCTATGTACAAGAATATAACTACTATAATACTGCCCCCTAGGTACAGGAATATAACTACTATAATACTGCCCCCTATGTACAGGAATATAACTACTATAATAATGCCCCCTATGTGCAAGAATATAACTACTATAATACTGCCCCCTATGTACAAGAATATAACTACTATAATACTGCCCCCTAGGTACAGGAATATAACTACTATAATACTGCCCCCTATGTACAGGAATATAACTACTATAATAATGCTCCCTATGTACAAGAATATAACTACTATAATACTGCCCCCCATGTACAAGAATATAACTACTATAATACTGCCCTCTATGTACAAGAATATAATTACTATAATACTGCCCCCTATGTACAGGAATATAACTACTATAATACTAACCCCTATGTACAAGAATATAACTACTATAACACTGCCCCCTATGTACAGGAATATAACTACTATAATACTGCCCCCTATGTACAGGAATATAACTACTATAATACTGCCCCCTATGTACAGGAATATAACTACTATAATACTGCCCCCTTTGTACAAGAATATAACTACTATAATACTGCCCCCTATGTACAGGAATATAACTACTATAATACTGCCCCCTATGTACAGGAATATAACTACTATAATACTGCCCCCTATGTACAGGAATATAACTACTATAATACTGCCCCCTATGTACAAGAATATAACTACTATAATACTATCCCCTATGTACAGGAATATAACTACTATAATACTGCCCCCTATGTACAGGAATATAACTACTATAATACTGCCCCCTATGTACAGGAATATAACTACTATAATACTGCCCCCTATGTACAAGAATATAACTACTATAATACTATCCCCTATGTACAGGAATATAACTACTATAATACTGCCCCCTATGTACAGGAATATAACTACTATAATACTGCCCCCTATGTACAGGAATATAACTACTATAATACTGCCCCCTATGTACAGGAATATAACTACTACAATACTGCCCCCTATGTACAGGAATATAACTACTACAATACTGCCCCCTATGTACAGGAATATAACTACTATAAAACTGCCCCCTATGTACAGGAATATAACTGCTATAATACTGCCCCCTATGTACAGGAATATAACTGCTATAATACTGCCTCCTATGTACAGGAATATAACTACTATAATACTGCCCCCTATGTACAGGAATATAACTACTATAATACTGCCCCCTATGTACAGGAATATAACTACTATAAAACTGCCCCCTATGTACAGGAATATAACTGCTATAATACTGCCCCCTATGTACAGGAATATAACTGCTATAATACTGCCTCCTATGTACAGGAATATAACTACTATAATACTGCCCCCTATGTACAGGAATATAACTACTATAATACTGCCCCCTATGTACAGGAATATAACTACTATAATACTGCCCCCTATGTACAAGAATATAACTACTATAATACTGCCCCCTAGGTACAGGAATATAACTACTATAATACTGCCCCCTATGTACAGGAATATAACTACTATAATAATGCCCCCTATGTGCAAGAATATAACTACTATAATACTGCCCCCTATGTACAAGAATATAACTACTATAATACTGCCCCCTAGGTACAGGAATATAACTACTATAATACTGCCCCCTATGTACAGGAATATAACTACTATAATAATGCTCCCTATGTACAAGAATATAACTACTATAATACTGCCCCCCATGTACAAGAATATAACTACTATAATACTGCCCTCTATGTACAAGAATATAATTACTATAATACTGCCCCCTATGTACAAGAATATAACTACTATAATACTGCCCCCTATGTACAGGAATATAACTACTATAATACTGCCCCCTATGTACAAGAATATAACTACTATAATACTGCCCCCTATGTACAAGAATATAACTACTATAATACTGCCCCCTATGTACAGGAATATAACTACTATAATACTAACCCCTATGTACAAGAATATAACTACTATAATACTGCCCCCTATGTACAGGAATATAACTACTATAATACTGCCCCCTATGTACAGGAATATAACTACTATAATACTGCCCCCTATGTACAGGAATATAACTACTATAATACTGCCCCCTATGTACAGGAATATAACTACTATAATACTGCCTCCTATGTACAAGAATATAACTACTATAATACTGCCCCTATGTACAGGAATATAACTACTATAATACTGCCCCCTATGTACAGGAATATAACTACTATAATACTGCCCCCTATGTACAAGAATATAACTACTATATTACTGCCCCCTATGTACAAGAATATAACTACTATAATACTGTCCCCTATGTACAAGAATATAACTACTATAATACTGCCCCCTATGTACAAGAATATTACTACTATAATACTGCCCCCTATGTTCAAGAATATAACTACTATAATACTGCCCCCTATGTACAGGAATATAACTACTATAATACTGCCCCCTATGTACAAGAATATTACTACTATAATACTGCCCCCTATGTTCAAGAATATAACTACTATAATACTGCCCCCTATGTACAGGAATATAACTACTATAATACTGCCCCCTATGTTCAAGAATATAACTACTATAATACTGCCCCCTATGTACAGGAATATAACTACTATAATACTGCCCCCTATGTTCAAGAATATAACTACTATAATACTGCCCCCTATGTACAGGAATATAACTACTATAATACTGCCCCCTATGTACAAGAATATTACTACTATAATACTGCCCCCTATGTTCAAGAATATAACTACTATAATACTGCCCCCTATGTACAGGAATATAACTACTATAATACTGCCTCCTATGTACAGGAATATAACTACTATAATACTGCCCCCTATGTACAGGAATATAACTACTATAATACTGCCCCCTATGTACAGGAATATAACTACTATAATACTGCCTCCTATGTACAGGAGTATAACTACTATAATACTGCCCCCTATGTACAGGAATATAACTACTATATTACTGCCCCCTATGTACAAGAATATAACTACTATAATACTGCCCCCTATGTACAGGAATATAACTACTATAATACTGCCCCCTATGTACAGGAATATAACTACTATAATACTGCCCCCTATGTACAAGAATATAACTACTATAATACTGCCCCCTATGTACAAGAATATAACTACTATAATACTGCCCCCTATGTACAAGAATATAACTACTATAATACTACCCCCTATGTACAGGAATATAACTACTATAATACTGCCCCCTATGTACAGGAATATAACCACTATAATACTGCCCCCTATGTACAGGAATATAACTACTATAATACTGCCCCCTATGTACAAGAATATAACTACTATAATACTGCCCCCTATGTACAGGAATATAACTACTATAATACTGCCCTCTATGTACAAGAATATAACTACTATAATACTGCCCCCTATGTACAGGAATATAACTACTATAATACTGCCCCCTATGTACAAGAATATAACTACTATAATACTGCCCCCTATGTACAAGAATATAACTACTATAATACTGCCCCCTATGTACAGGAATATAACTACTATAATACTGCCCCCTATGTACAGGAATATTACTACTATAATACTGCCCCTATGTACAAGAATATAACTACTATAATACTGCCCCCTATGTACAGGAATATAACTACTATAATACTGCCCCCTATGTACAGGAATATAACTACTATAATACTGCCCCCTATGTACAAGAATATAACTACTATAATACTGCCCCTATGTACAGGAATATAACTACTATAATACTGCCCTCTATGTACAAGAATATAACTACTATAATACTGCCCCTATGTACAGGAATATAACTACTATAATACTGCCCCCTATGTACAGGGATATAACTACTATAATACTGCCCCCTATGTACAGGGATATATCTTCTATAATACTGCCCCCTATGTACAGGCATATATCTTCTATAATACTGCCCCCTATGTACCTGATCATGGATATACACACATGGCAGGCTTGCTTGCTCTTTATTATGGGATACATCATGTACATTACTTCTGGTCTGGGATATCATACTGATAACGCACATCTGTAAGACCCATGATTCTTGTACAGAAGGCGTCTGTGTAGCAGTATCCGCTTCTCCTGAACCCCATATTCTCATACAGAATAATGGGACCAGTTTGATACAATGCGGTGTCCAGGACGACTGCCCGGTAGCCTCTCCTCCGGGTGAAGTCCATGACTTTCCTACATAAGGCTCCGGCTATTCCTTGTCTTCTGTATCTCTGGATGACGGATAATCTCCTGAGCTCCATCAGCTTCTCTCCTCCGGGCTGCAGTAATGGCGCGGCTGCCACTGTCCCTACAACCTCCCCGTCCGCCTCCGCCACCCAGAAGCAGCGGTCAGCAGATGGTAGATAATACTCCTGGATGTCCAGCAGATCATCTTCCAAGCTGTGGTCAACGTAGACGGTGAGGCTGTGTCTACTGACGTACCAGACCAGGCCCAGGATCGTGATGGCGGCCAATGTAGAAATAAGAGGTGATCCGGTGATCTGGAGAGGGAGCCAGGTCACCACCAAGGACGGGATCCAAATCTGAGGAAGACTTAGCGAACGGCAGAAGGCAGCTCCAATGTGTTCTCTGGTACCTCGAGCAAAGATGTCTCTTACCATGTGGTAGTCCGAGGTCTTGTAGAGACGGATGTAGTAGCCGGACATCCTGTAAGAGAAGACACTAAGGCAGTAGTAGAGGGCCTGCAATGTTCTGCTTACTTTTAGGAGCATTGGATATTTTTAGTGACCCCCAAAGATCCCATGGACTTGGTTTGGCTTCTGTACCAGCCTCCATTATTACGATGGACTTATTCTCCATGGATTTTCATGGAATCTCTGGTAACGGCTACTGATGGAGCTTCTCATGCAGAGGTTCTGATGTATCTCCGGTTACCAGGACCTAAGATAATACGTCCTGCATGACATAACACAGAGGGCGGAGTCATCACGGCTGGTCGACCAGTTCCACCATCAGAACCAGAGGCGCAGATCGAACTTTGGTACAAGAGAAATGAGAAGGATCAGAAAAAGTAGACGAGAAAAGAGCAAGAAAGAGAAAAAGGGAAGAGAAAAGGGAAAAAGAAATAGAAAAGAGACGACAAAGAAAATGATGATACAGCTTTGTGGTCCTCCAGCCACCGGTAGAGTCGGACCCCCCCTCCCCCCTTACCCAATGTTTAGCCTCTTTACATCAGTCAGTAGTTGTATTCCCAGGTGAGAAATTATATTGGATTCATGGAGGGACCAACAGACCCAAAACTTTGAAGATTACCCACCTGGATTTGGCCTGGAGGTCATGTGACTCGGAGTGTCACTGCTCTTCAAGACGCTTGAAGCCAGACCCTGTCCCTGGATTCAGTTTAATATACGACAAAAGCTTTTTAATGATTTACTATCATTTGATACAAAGTAAACAGGATGTGCACGATGATGAGGAGGTGGCTTCACGGGCTGGACTGCTGCCCACCGCCCGGACCCCGGCTGTGCTCTCTAGACTGGATTGTGCAGAGATGTCCCACTAGTATAATACTGAGTGCAGCTTGTTTTTTTCATAAATCCAAATGCAACACAGAATCTGATATAGAGAATGGCAATCACATCAGCAGTCACCGCGCAGTCCCCAAACGAGCAGGGAATGCTGGGAAATGTCAGCTTACAAAGTTTTATGTTAAGGTGTAAGTAACGGGAAGTTCTCAGTAATTAAGTAATATGGAGTAATATGGAGTAATATGGAGTGATATGGAGTGATATGGAGTGATATGGAGTGATATGGAGTGATATGGAGTAATATGGAGTGATATGGAGTGATATGGAGTGATATGGAGTAATATGGAGTAATATGGAGTGATATGGAGTGATATGGAGTGATATGGAGTAATATGGAGTGATATGGAGTAATATGGAGTGATATGGAGTGATATGGAGTGATATGGAGTGATATGGAGTGATATGGAGTGATATGGAGTGATATGGAGTGATATGGAGTGATATGGAGTAATATGGAGTAATATGGAGTAATATGGAGTAATATGGAGTGATATGGAGTGATATGGAGTAATATGGAGTGATATGGAGTGATATGGAGTGATATGGAGTGATATGGAGTGATATGGAGTGATATGGAGTGATATGGAGTGATATGGAGTGATATGGAGTGATATGGAGTAATATGGAGTAATATGGAGTGATATGGAGTGATATGGAGTGATATGGAGTAATATGGAGTGATATGGAGTAATATGGAGTAATATGGAGTGATATGGAGTGATATGGAGTGATATGGAGTGATATGGAGTGATATGGAGTGATATGGAGTAATATGTAGTAATATGGAGTGATATGGAGTGATATGGAGTGATATGGAGTAATATGTAGTAATATGGAGTAATATGGAGTAATATGGAGTGATATGGAGTAATATGGAGTAATATGGAGTGATATGGAGTAATAAGGATGTGTAGCTGTAAGCTGACTTATCCAAACTGTAGCTCATATCTCACACTTGGGGATTGATCCGATTTAACTTAAATGACATTTTGAGAAACACTATAAATGTAGGTTCTCCGCAGGACGTCCTGCACATCCTCATGAAGGTGGAGCACATTGTCTTCAATTCAAGAAAATACAAATACAAATGAGCCCTTTATTTTGGACTTCTTGTCTCAGTTCTGAGGTACAGCATTGGGGTCCAGTTTCACTCCAGCACAGAGAATCTCCTCATGTGGCTTGACACTACATTAAATTGCTGCAGACCATAGTCCAGGCTCAATGGTCCCACCTACCGAACATGATGGATTCTTCTGCAGACCTCCGGATGTAATTCTTCAGTTTGACGCTTATCACTCAGGATGTGGTCACTAATAAGGACTCCCCAGGTCATTACTTATATAGTGAGTGTGTGTATAGTGTGTTATATAGTGTGTATACTCGAGTATAAGCCGAGTTTTTCAGCCTGCCGCTGACAGACGGATCACACAGAAGACCTGCAGGGGCCACTGGAAAGGTGAGTTTTGATTTTTTTTAAATGTTTCATCAACTGGCTGCGTGACAGGATGGGGGGTTGGCTATATACTGGGGCAGGGGCTGCAGGCTATATACTGGGGGACATGGGCTGCAGGCTATATACTGGGGCAGGGGCTGCTGGCTATATACTGGGGGATATGGGCTGCAGGCTGTATACTGGGACAGGGGCTGCTGGCTATACAGGGGACTGGCTATGGGCTGGCAGGCTATATACTGGGGGACATGGGCTGCAGGCTATATACTGGGGCAGGGGCTGCTGGCTATATACTGGGGGATATGGGCTGCAGGCTGTATACTGGGACAGGGGCTGCTGGCTATACAGGGGACTGGCTATGGGCTGGCAGGCTATATACTGTGGGGCAGATACTGGCTATATACTATTGGGCAGGGGCTGCAGGCTATATACTATGGGGCAGTGGCAGGCTATATACTGCGGCAGGGGCTGCTGGCTATATACTGGGGAACATGGGCTGCAGGCTATATACTGGGGCATGGGCTGCAGGCTATATACTGGGGCAGGGACTGCTCGCTATATATTTGGGGACATGGGCTGCAGGCTATATACTGGGGCATGGGCTGCAGGCTATATACTGGGGCAGGGGCTGCTGGCTATATACTGGGGCAGGGGCTGCTAACTATATACTGGGGGACATGGGCTGCAGGCTATATACTGGGGCAGGGGCTACTGCCTATATACTCGGGCAGGGGCTGCTGGCTATATATTGGGGGACATGGGCTGCAGGCTGTATACTGGGGCAGGGGCTGGCAGGCTATATACTGGGGGACAGGGGACTGGCTATACACTGTGGGATATGGGCTGGCAGGCTATATACTGTGGGGCAGGTGCTGGCTATATACTATTGGGCAGTGGCTGGCTATATACTGGGAGGCTGTGACCAATGCATTTCCCATTCTCGGCTTATACTCGAGTCAATAGGTTTTCCCAGTTTTTTTGTGGTAAAATTAGGGGCCACGGCTTATACTTGATTCAGCTTATACTTGAGTATATGCGGTATAATGAGGCTTTCAGCAGTTACAATTTATAAGATTTCATTGGATCTTACTTACTCTAGCGCTACAGGAGGCCAGAGGAAAGCTAGAAAGCAGGTTCTTTGCTTCTGTCCTTTGCGTATGACAGAGATGATCTGGACACGTGATTGAAGCTCCGACATGAAGGGTCATTTCCTCCAGCTTCTGTATCGGGGTCTCTAGAGCAGCTCCTTATTCTTCTCGATGTACACCTCCCCACGTCTCTGAATGTCTGCCCCATGTGGTTTGGCCAGTGGTGTCACTTACAGTCTTTTTGCTTTATTTATGAAGTTCCCTTCACATCACAAGCATTTTTCTCAACATTTGTCATCAGATATTACTCAGTCCAAACTCTGACCCAACGATAGTCTATGATGTGATCCCATCCAAGAAAAACCTAACGTGTTCTGCTAGGCTCCAAGTCCTGTGATAAAAATGCAATAGGTGCATGAAAAAAGAAACCTGGCAGCCGTAACTGAGAAAACCCGACACTGATGGAAAATGGATGGCACCAGGGCCTTGACAAGGAGTAGGTGAGGGTAGATGATCGCCTAGGGAAGGGATCAGGAACCTTTTTGGCTGAGAGAGCCACGAATGTCACATATTGTAAAGTGTATTTCTGTGGGAGCCATACAATTTGAATATGCCCCCGAGTAGGTAGGTAGCCACAGCACATGCCCCCCAGTAGTTAGGTAGTCACAGCAAAAAAAAAATGAATACTAACCTACCTATGCTCCCTGCAGCTGGCTCCTTGTCACTGCCTTGCTGTTCTCTATGACCCAGGCTATGCCGTCTTATATATTTGTCTGTGAGCCAGATGAAGCCATCAAAAGAGCCACATCTGGCTCCCGAGCCATAGGTACCCAAAACCTGGCCTAGAGTGCCACGCTTGCTTCCCACCCTGAGGGCGCCATCCCAAAAAAAGGCAGCAAAGTAAAGAAAAACCAGCGGCCATCATTACTGTAAGACATGAAGGTTAGTCCGAAAAATTGCGAAATCTTTGTAAGTGTCCCCTAGTGTAGGTGCAAAAATCATCAACTGCTACAAAGAAACTGTCTGACATGAGGAGCGTCCCAGGAGAGCAAGACCAAGAGTCACCTCTGCTGCGGAGGATAAGAGTAACCTCTGCTGCGGACTACTCCGGACTGCTGAGGAGCGCTGCGGAAGATGAGAGTCACCTCTGCTGCGGACTGCTGCAGAGGATGAGAGTCCCCTCTGCTGCAGAGGATGAGAGTCCCCTCTGCTGCAGAGGACGAGGAGAGGTCACTGCCGCACAGAGGTCTCGCAGCAGACACATCAACTGGTAAGAGGAGACTGTGCAGCAGCTTCATGGAAACATCTCCACTAGGAAACTGCTGCCAAGGACCAGCACCAGAAACACAAGGAATGGACCTTACACCAGGGGAAATCCGGCCTGTGTCTGATGAGTCCAAATTTGAGATCTTTGGTTCCAACCACCGTGTCCATGTGTGATGTAGAAAAGGTGAACAGGCCTGGTTCTAACGTGAAGCCTGGAGGAGATGGTGTGGGGGGGAGGAGATGGTGTGGGGGTGGCTGCTCCCCATGTGAGACAGTTTCTTTGTAGTTTTCCCAATTTTTCGGACTTACCAACCTTCGTGTAATGGTGGCCACTGGTTTTTCGTTACTTAGCTGCTTTTTTGTGGCCAGTCTCTTCAGTAGGATGATCAGCCACGTGTCCACCTGACTCCTGCACAACTGATCCCAACCCCATCTATAGGGCATGAAATCCACTTATTACCCCTGACAGGGCAGCTGTGATGTGAGAACCTCTCCAGGTGACTACCTCTTGTATCTCTCCAGGTGACTACCTCTTGTATCTCATCAAGAGAAGCCAAGACTATGCAGAGCAGTGATAACAGTACAAGGACCTGGAATCACAGCACAAGGACCTGGAATATAAGAGATTCTCCGGGGTCTCGCACTTTTTGGTAAGAATATAATTCCACACGTGGTAAGTCAGAGTTTTAATGCCTTCAGTGCGAATCTACAATTATTATAGTCATGAAAATACAGAAAACTCTGGACCACTTATAGTAGAAGAATGAATGTCCCTCCCCCTTGGCTGGGATCTTCACAATCTACTCACGAACACGTAACTAGTAAGAGAGGGAGGACGGTAAGGACAGTGCGTAGAGCGATGGACGTTCTGCCTCTTCTGGAGCTTCTAGAGTTAGAGATAAGCCTACGCGATGACGTCCATCACTCTACACAATGGGTGGTCCTCCCCGTACTCCCTCCATTAATGTTCACATGTTTGTGAATAAACATCAAATTTGAAGATTTCAGACAAGGGGGAGGGCCTTTCACTCTATGAAATAATTTGGTAGAAGAATGTCGCCCCGTTGTGTTATTTGCTTGTTGTTGACTGTTTTTATTGTGTTTGTTTCCCTCCGTTCTTTATTCTTGGTGTGCGTCCCTTGGGTTATGTATTCTCATCCTGACCGATCTAGTGGAGACCTCTGATGGTCCAGGTGGTGGGATGGTCCAGGTGGTGGGATGTCACACACACTCGAGATGGTTGTGATATGGATAATTTGAATCACACTACTTTTTCTTTTGATCACATTGATGGTGGGAGCTTCCTGGGTCAGACCCTCCATCATCAGACGCCTCCTGGTCGTAGACTTATTTCCATCTCCCCCGTTTTCTTTCCCGTCCTTTGACCTTGACATCTGGTCTCATCTCGCCTGTAAGTGACTCCTTAAAACTTGACACACCTCCAGCCTGATTCTTTAATTTGTGTAGCCAATCATGACTTCTGATTTTTAAAGGATTGTCACATGTAGATTATTGTGTAGACATTACATTGTGTGGACCTCCATTACGCCCCTGGGATGTCGTACCGATAGACCAGGAATCTGAAGTCCAGGAACTGCCCCAGGAGACCCTGGTGGTGGAACGTGTGCGTCTGCCTGAAGCCGAGCTTCTCGTACATCTTGGTGGCATTTATTTGTGGTACCGTGGTGGACAGGACCACGGCCTCGCAGCCTCTCCTCCGGGCAAAGTCAATGAGGGTCCTACATAAGACTTTGGCGATCCCTTTGCCTCGATGCTTTGTGGCCACTGACAGTCGCTTCAGTTCCAGGTGTTTCTCTCCTCCGGGGTCAGAAGAAGGGAGAGCAGCGATTGTCCCCACCACTTCACCCCCTCTTGTCTCCGCCACCCAGAAGCAGAACCCGTCCCGCTGTAGGTAATATTTATTGATGTCCAACATGTCGTCAGAGAGGGCGTAATCTACATAGGACGTGTACATGTAACGGGAGCAAAACCATAAAACAAGTACGGCCATGATAGCCACAGGGACCAATAAGGCGACAGACACAAGGCCCAAGGCAGGAAGGGTTAATACAAGCAATGTGGGCAGCCAGATCTGTGGCTGGTGTAATGCGTGGCGGAAGGCGATATTAATGTGCTCTAGGAGCCCTTGAGCAAACAGATCCCGGGCCACATGGTAGTCAGAGTCCTTGTAGAGACGGATGGAGTAGTCAGACATGACGGCGCTCTGCAAGAAGAGGCAGAGAGTGACCGAGGGAAGGAGGTATAAAGGTGCAACAGAGAGCATCGTAGACTGAGTGGGGTGCGCAGTGTATGTATGTGTGCGCAGTGTATGTATGTGTGCGCAGTGTATGTATGTGTGCGCAGTGTATGTATGTGTGCGCTGTGTATGTATGTGTGCAGTGTATGTATGTGTGCGCTGTGTATGTATGTGTGCGCTGTGTATGTATGTCTGTGCTGTGTATGTATGTCTGTGCTGTGTATGTATGTGTGCGCTGTGTATGTATGTCTGTGCAGTGTATGTATGCGTGCAGTGTATGTATGTGTAGTGTCATGTGCACCACCCCCATGTACCCCAGTAGTAAGGATGTGCAGGATCCCACCACCACCATGTACCCCAGTAGTAAGGACGTGCAGGATCCCACCACCCCATGTACCCCAGTAGTAAGGACGTGCAGGATCCCACCACCCCCATGTACCCCAGTAGTAAGGACGTGCAGGATCCCACCACCCCATGTACCCCAGTAGTAAGGACGTGCAGGATCCCACCACCACCATGTACCCCAGTAGTAAGGACGTGCAGGATCCCACCACCCCCATGTACCCCAGTAGTAAGGACGTGCAGGATCCCACCACCCCCATGTACCCCAGTAGTAAGGACGTGCAGGATCCCACCACCCCCATGAACCCCAGTAGTAAGGACGTGCAGGATCCCACCACCCCCATGTACCCCAGTAGTAAGGATGTGCAGGATCCCACCACCCCCATGTACCCCAGTAGTAAGGACGTGCGGGATCCCACAACCCCCATGTACCCCAGTAGTAAGGATGTGCAGGATCCCACCACCCCCATGTACCCCAGTAGTAAGGATGTGCAGGATCCCACCACCCCCATGTACCCCAGTAGTAAGGACGTGCAGGATCCCACCACCACCATGTACCCCAGTAGTAAGGACGTGCAGGATCCCACCACCACCATGTACCCCAGTAGTAAGGACGTGCGGGATCCCACAACCCCCATGTACCCCAGTAGTAAGGATGTGCGGGATCCCACAACCCCCATGTACCCCAGTAGTAAGGATGTGCGGGATCCCACCACCCCCATGTACCCCAGTAGTAAGGATGTGCGGGATCCCACCACCCCCATGTACCCCAGTAGTAAGGATGTGCGGGATCCCACCACCCCCATGTACCCCAGTAGTAAGGACGTGCGGGATCCCACAACCCCCATGTACCCCAGTAGTAAGGATGTGCAGGATCCCACCACCACCATGTACCCCAGTAGTAAGGACGTGCGGGATCCCACAACCCCCATGTACCCCAGTAGTAAGGATGTGCGGGATCCCACCACCCCCATGTACCCCAGTAGTAAGGACGTGCGGGATCCCACCACCCCCATGTACCCCAGTAGTAAGGACGTGCGGGATCCCACCACCCCCATGTACCCCAGTAGTAAGGACGTGCGGGATCCCACCACCCCCATGTACCCCAGTAGTAAGGACGTGCGGGATCCCACCACCCCCATGTACCCCAGTAGTAAGGACATGCGGGATCCCACCACCCCATGTACCCCAGTAGTAAGGACGTGCAGGATCCCACCACCACCATGTACCCCAGTAGTAAGGACGTGCGGGATCCCACCACCCCCATGTACCCCAGTAGTAAGGACGTGCAGGATCCCACCACCCCCATGTACCCCAGTAGTAAGGACGTGCAGGATCCCACCACCCCCATGTACCCCAGTAGTAAGGACGTGCAGGATCCCACCACCACCATGTACCCCAGTAGTAAGGACGTGCAGGATCCCACCACCCCCATGTACCCCAGTAGTAAGGACGTGCAGGATCCCACCACCCCCATGTACCCCAGTAGTAAGGACGTGCAGGATCCCACCACCCCCATGTACCCCAGTAATAAGGACGTGCAGGATCCCACCACCACCATGTACCCCAGTAGTAAGGACGTGCAGGATCCCACCACCCCCATGTACCCCAGTAGTAAGGACGTGCAGGATCCCACCACCCCCATGTACCCCAGTAGTAAGGACGTGCAGGATCCCACCACCCCCATGTACCCCAGTAGTAAGAACGTGCAGGATCCCACCACCCCATGTACCCCAGTAGTAAGGACGTGCAGGATCCCACCACCACCATGTACCCCAGTAGTAAGGATGTGCAGGATCTCACCACCCCCATGTACCCCAGTAGTAAGGACGTGCAGGATCCCACCACCCCCATGTACCCCAGTAGTAAGGACGTGCAGGATCTCATCACCCCCATGTACCCCAGTAGTAAGGACGTGCGGGATCCCATCACCCCATGTACCCCAGTAGTAAGGACGTGCAGGATCCCACCACCCCCATGTACCCCAGTAGTAAGGACGTGCGGGATCCCACCACCCCCATGTACCCCAGTAGTAAGGACGTGCAGGATGGCACCACCCCCATGTACCCCAGTAGTAAGGATGTGCAGGATCCCACCACCCCCATGTACCCCAGTAGTAAGGATGTGCAGGATCCCACCACCCCCATGTACCCCAGTAGTAAGGACGTGCAGGATCCCACCACCCCCATGTACCCCAGTAGTAAGGACGTGCAGGATCCCATCACCCCATGTACCCCAGTAGTAAGGACGTGCAGGATCCCACCACCACCATGTACCCCAGTAGTAAGGACGTGCAGGATCCCACCACCACCATGTACCCCAGTAGTAAGGACGTGCAGGATCCCACCACCACCATGTACCCCAGTAGTAAGGACGTGCAGGATCCCACCACCCCATGTACCCCAGTAGTAAGGACGTGCAGGATCCCACCACCACCATGTACCCCAGTAGTAAGGACGTGCAGGATCCCACCACCACCATGTACCCCAGTAGTAAGGACGTGCAGGATCCCACCACCACCATGTACCCCAGTAGTAAGGACGTGCAGGATCCCACCACCACCATGTACCCCAGTAGTAAGGACGTGCAGGATCCCACCACCACCATGTACCCCAGTAGTAAGGACGTGCGGGATCCCACCACCCCCATGTACCCCAGTAGTAAGGACGTGCGGGATCCCACCACCCCCATGTACCCCAGTAGTAAGGATGTGCGGGATCCCACCACCCCATGTACCTCAGTAGTAAGGACGTGCAGGATCCCACCACCCCCATGTACCCCAGTAGTAAGGACGTGCGGGATCCCACAACACCCATGTACCCCAGTAGTAAGGATGTGCAGGATCCCACCACCCCCATGTACCCCAGTAGTAAGGATGTGGAGGATCCCACCACCCCATGTACCTCAGTAGTAAGGACGTGCGGGATCCCACCACCCCCATGTACCCCAGTAGTAAGGACGTGCAGGATCCCACCACCCCATGTACCCCAGTAGTAAGGACGTGCAGGATCCCACCACCCCCATGTACCCCAGTAGTAAGGACGTGCGGGATCCCACAACACCCATGTACCCCAGTAGTAAGGATGTGCAGGATCCCACCACCCCCATGTACCCCAGTAGTAAGGATGTGGAGGATCCCACCACCCCATGTACCCCAGTAGTAAGGACGTGCAGGATCCCACCACCCCCATGTACCCCAGTAGTAAGGACGTGCAGGATCCCACCACCCCCATGTACCCCAGTAGTAAGGATGTGGAGGATCCCACCACCCCCATGTACCCCAGTAGTAAGGACGTGCGGGATCCCACAACACCCATGTACCCCAGTAGTAAGGATGTGCAGGATCCCACCACCCCCATGTACCCCAGTAGTAAGGATGTGGAGGATCCCACCACCCCATGTACCCCAGTAGTAAGGACGTGCAGGATCCCACCACCCCCATGTACCCCAGTAGTAAGGATGTGGAGGATCCCACCACCCCATGTACCCCAGTAGTAAGGATGTGGAGGATCCCACCACCCCCATGTACCCCAGTAGTAAGGATGTGGAGGATCCCACCACCCCATGTACCCCAGTAGTAAGGACGTGCAGGATCGCACCAACCCCAGTAGTAGTACTTAGGATGGGGGTCTCTGTCCTATACGTGTAGTAGTACTTGGGGTGGAGGATGGGGGTCTCTCTCCCATACGTGTAGTAGTAGTTAGGGTGGAGGATGGGGGTCTCTGTCCTATACGTGTAGTAGTAGTAGTTAGGGTGGAGGGTGGGGGTCTCTCTCCTATACGTGTAGTAGTAGTAGTTAGGGTGGAGGGTGGGGGTCTCTGTCCTATACGTGTAGTAGTAGTAGTTAGGGTGGAGGGTGGGGGTCTCTGTCCTATACGTGTAGCAGTAGTACTTAGGGTGGAGGATGGGGGTCTCTGTCCTGTACGTGTAGTAGTAGTAGTCAGGGTGGAGGATGGGGGTCTCTGTCCTATAAGTGTAGTAGTTAGGGTGGAGGATGGGGGTCTCTGTCCTGTACGAGTAGTAGTAGTCAGGGTGGAGGATGGGGGTCTCTGTCCTATACGTGTAGTAGTACTCAGGGTGGAGGATGGGAGTCTCTGTCCTGTACGTGTAGTAGTAGTAGTAGTCAGGGTGGAGGATGGGGGTCTCTGTCCTGCACGTGTAGTAGTAGTAGTTAGGGTGGAGGGTGGGGGTTTCTGTCCTATACGTGTAGTAGTAGTAGTTAGGGTGGAGGGTGGGGGTTTCTGTCCTATACGTGTAGTAGTAGTACTTAGGGTGGAGGATGGGGGTCTCTGTCCTGTACGTGTAGTAGTAGTACTTGGGGTGGAGGATGGGGGTCTCTGTCCTGTACGTGTAGTAGTAGTACTTAGGGTGGAGGATGGGGGTCTCTGTCCTGTACGTGTAGTAGTAGTAGTTAGGGTGGAGGATGGGGGTCTCTGTCCTGCACGTGTAGTAGTAGTAGTTAGGGTGGAGGATGGGGGTCTCTGTCCTGCACGTGTAGTAGTAGTAGTTAGGGTGGAGGATGGGGGTCTCTGTCCTGTACGTGTAGTAGTAGTAGTTAGGGTGGAGGATGGGGATCTCTGTCCTATACGTGTAGTAGTAGTAGTCAGGGTGGAGGATGGGGATCTCTGTCCTATACGTGTAGTAGTAGTCAGGGTGGAGGATGGGGGTCTCTGTCCTGCACGTGTAGTAGTAGTAGTCAGGGTGGAGGATGGGGGTCTCTGTCCTGTACGTGTAGTAGTAGTAGTCAGGGTGGAGGATGGGGGTCTCTGTCCTGTACGTGTAGTAGTAGTACTTGGGGTGGAGGATGGGGGTCTCTGTCCTATACGTGTAGTAGTAGTAGTCAGGGTGGAGGATGGGGGTCTCTGTCCTGTACGTGTAGTAGTAGTAGTTAGGGTGGAGGATGGGAGTCTCTGTCCTATACGTGTAGTAGTAGTAGTTAGGGTGGAGGATGGGGGTCTCTGTCCTGTACGTGTAGTAGTAGTAGTTAGGGTGGAGGATGGGGGTCTCTGTCCTGTACGTGTAGTAGTAGTAGTCAGGGTGGAGGATGGGGGTCTCTGTCCTGTACATGTAGTAGTAGTAGTCAGGGTGGAGGGTGGGGGTCTCTGTCCTGTACGTGTAGTAGTAGTAGTCAGGGTGGAGGGTGGGGGTCTCTGTCCTGCACGTGTAGTAGTAGTAGTCAGGGTGGAGGATGGGGGTCTCTGTCCTATAAGTGTAGTAGTTAGGGTGGAGGATGGGAGTCTCTGTCCTGTACGTGTAGTAGTAGTAGTCAAGGTGGAGGGTGGGGGTCTCTGTCCTATACGTGTAGTAGTAGTAGTCAGGGTGGAGGATGGGGGTCTCTGTCCTGTACGTGTAGTAGTAGTAGTTAGGGTGGAGGATGGGGGTCTCTGTCCTGTACGTGTAGTAGTAGTAGTTAGGGTGGAGGATGGGAGTCTCTGTCCTGTACGTGTAGTAGTAGTAGTTAGGGTGGAGGATGGGAGTCTCTGTCCTGTACGTGTAGTAGTAGTACTTAGGGTGTAGGATGGGGGTCTCTGTCCTATACGTGTAGTAGTAGTAGTTATGGTGGAGGATGGGGGTCTCTGTCCTGCACGTGTAGTAGTAGTAGTCAGGGTGGAGGATGGGGGTCTCTGTCCTGCACGTGTAGTAGTAGTAGTTAGGGTGGAGGATGGGGGTCTCTGTCCTATACGTGTAGTAGTAGTAGTTAGGGTGGAGGATGGGGGTCTCTGTCCTATACGTGTAGTAGTAGTAGTTAGGGTGGAGGATGGGGGTCTCTGTCCTGCACGTGTAGTAGTAGTAGTTAGGGTGGAGGATGGGAGTCTCTGTCCTGTACGTGTAGTAGTAGTAGTTAGGGTGGAGGATGGGAGTCTCTGTCCTGTACGTGTAGTAGTAGTACTTAGGGTGTAGGATGGGGGTCTCTGTCCTATACGTGTAGTAGTAGTAGTTAGGGTGGAGGATGGGAGTCTCTGTCCTGTACGTGTAGTAGTAGTACTTAGGGTGTAGGATGGGGGTCTCTGTCCTATACGTGTAGTAGTAGTAGTTATGGTGGAGGATGGGGGTCTCTGTCCTGCACGTGTAGTAGTAGTAGTCAGGGTGGAGGATGGGGGTCTCTGTCCTATACGTGTAGTAGTAGTAGTCAGGGTGGAGGATGGGGATCTCTGTCCTATGCCTGTAGTAGTAGTAGTTATGGTGGAGGATGGGGGTCTCTGTCCTGTACGTGTAGTAGTAGTAGTAGTACTTAGGGTGGAGGATGGGAGTCTCTGTCCTGTACGTGTAGTAGTAGTAGTACTTAGGGTGGAGGATGGGAGTCTCTGTCCTGTACGTGTAGTAGTAGTACTTACCTGACGGGGGAAGTTGTCCTGAGGCTCAGCCTCTTCCTCCTTCCCTCCCTGCCTCCTCCTTGTCACTGCCCAGGCCTCTGCTGGGATATTTGAGGACAAAGCTCCAGCACCTCACTCCTGCTGGGAATTATTAACCCCTGCATGACCGGAGCAGCACACATTCCCTGCACGTGCCAGGGATCCTAATGCTGGGAGCCAGGACTACTGCTACAATTTCAGCTTGACCCTTCCCTGGGGTGATGTGTTGGGTGGAGGGGGGTGCACTAAAGCCTCGGCCCTATGTCCCTACCTCCATCTGTGTCTCTCAACTTTCTACACACCCTGAATGGTAGAAACATCTTATTAGTATATATAAATGCCATGCATGGTGTGTGGAAAGCTGGGTCACATTCTTCATGGCGTCCTCCTGTGGTGGTCATGCTGTAGCCCCAGGGAGATGGGATTGGACACGAGATCTTCCTGTAGAAGCTTTTTCAGGTAGATTTGGGGTTCAGGTAACTGGGATTTAGGACATTGCTGTTACTTCAGGTCACCATAGGAGCCGGGACACTACTACTACTACTACTAGGCTTCTGCCTTGTGGTCACCATCTCCTCCACCTCAGACGTAGATGTTCGTCCTGACAGGATTCCTCCTCTAGGAAATGATGATGGAAGTTATAGGACAGTGATCCCCGACGGACCACCAGGGGGCTTCTTCACTCACATGGAGCAGCTAAATTATGGCACTGCCACCCATTCACACTGTAAAGTACCCCCCCCCCACCCCCAGGAACACATTGGGGACTTCTACTTTGCCTCCTCCACCAGTTATTAGTAGGACAAAGCACGTAATAAGCTCCAGCAACACAACATCCTGAGCCTTTCCACCCTGCGCGCCTCTCTGGGTGGGATGGGACACAGAGCGGAGCCTCTCTGGGTGGGATGGGACGCAGAGCGGAGCCGCTTTGGGTGGGATGGGACGCAGAGCGGAGCCGCTTTGGGTGGGATGGGACGGAGAGCGGAGCCTTTTTGGGTGGGATGGGACGGAGAGCGCAGCCTCTTTGGGTGGGATGGGACGGAGAGCGGAGCCTCTTTGGGTGGGATGGGACGTAGAGCGGAGCCTCTTTGGGTGGGATGGGACGGACAGCGGAGCCTCTTTGGGTGGGATGGGACGGAGAGCGGAGCCTCTTTGGGTGGGATGGGACGGAGAGCGGAGCCTCTCTGGGTGGGATGGGACGGAGAGCGGAGCCTCTCTGGGTGGGATGGGACGGAGAGCGGAGCCTCTCTGGGTGGGATGGGACGGAGAGCGGAGCCTCTCTGGGTGGGATGGGACGGAGAGCGGAGCCTCTTTGGGTGGGATGGGACGGAGAGCGGAGCCTCTTTGGGTGGGATGGGACGGAGAGCGGAGCCTCTTTGGGTGGGATGGGACGGAGAGCGGAGCCTCTTTGGGTGGGATGGGACGGAGAGCGGAGCCTCTTTGGGTGGGATGGGACGGAGAGCGGAGCCTCTTTGGGTGGGATGGGACGGAGAGCGGAGCCTCTTTGGGTGGGATGGGACGGAGAGCGGAGCCTCTTTGGGTGGGATGGGACGGAGAGCGGAGCCTCTCTGGGTGGGATGGGACGGAGAGCGGAGCCTCTTTGGGTGGGATGGGACGGAGAGCGGAGCCTCTTTGGGTGGGATGGGACGGAGAGCGGAGCCTCTTTGGGTGGGATGGGACGGAGAGCGGAGCCTCTCTGGGTGGGATGGGACGGAGAGCGGAGCCTCTCTGGGTGGGATGGGACGGAGAGCGGAGCCTCTTTGGGTGGGACGGAGAGCGGAGCCTCTTTGGGTGGGATGGGACGGAGAGCGGAGCCTCTTTGGGTGGGATGGGACGGAGAGCGGAGCCTCTTTGGGTGGGATGGGACGGAGAGCGGAGCCGCTTTGGGTAGGATGGGACGGAGAGCGGAGCCTCTTTGGGTGGGATGGGACGGAGAGCGGAGCCTCTTTGGGTGGGATGGGACGGAGAGCGGAGCCTCTTTGGGTGGGATGGGACAGAGAGCGGAGCCGCTTTGGGTGGGATGGGACGGAGAGCGGAGCCTCTTTGGGTGGGATGGGACGGAGAGCGGAGCCTCTTTGGGTGGGATGGGACGGAGAGCGGAGCCTCTCTGGGTGGGATGGGACGGAGAGCGGAGCCTCTTTGGGTGGGATGGGACGGAGAGCGGAGCCTCTTTGGGTGGGATGGGACGGAGAGCGGAGCCTCTCTGGGTGGGATGGGACGGAGAGCGGAGCCTCTTTGGGTGGGATGGGACGGAGAGCGGAGCCGCTTTGGGTAGGATGGGACGGAGAGCGGAGCCTCTTTGGGTGGGATGGGACGGAGAGCGGAGCCTCTCTGGGTGGGATGGGACGGAGAGCGGAGCCTCTCTGGGTGGGATGGGACGGAGAGCGGAGCCTCTCTGGGTGGGATGGGACGGAGAGCGGAGCCTCTTTGGGTGGGATGGGACGGAGAGCGGAGCCTCTTTGGGTGGGATGGGACGGAGAGCGGAGCCGCTTTGGGTGGGATGGGACGGAGAGCGGAGCCTCTTTGGGTGGGATGGGACGGAGAGCGGAGCCTCTTTGGGTGGGATGGGACGGAGAGCGGAGCCTCTCTGGGTAGGATGGGACAGAGAGCGGAGCAGGGGGTGACAGCGCAGGGGGAAGATGGGGCGTGAAAACATCTCCCCCATGAGACACGAGGACGTTGCGGGGTCCAGTATTTACAATTATTTTAATGCCAGAATATGACAGGATTTATTAAGGACCAGTCGCCTCCATCTTCATCTCTATTTTTCACCTCTCGATGTGAAGGTCGAACTGATAGAACAAGATGGTGAAGCCAATGAGTTTTCCCACAAGATTTGGGGCAGGGGCTGTTGCTATTTTCTGGAAGCCCATCTTCTCGTACATCTGCCAGGCGACAACCTGAGGGTAGGAGGTTTCCAGCAGCACGGCCTGACAGCCCCTCTTCCGCGCGTAGTCAATCACCGTCCTGGTCAGGGCCTTAGCAATGCCTTTGCCCCGGTGTTTTCTGGGGACTGACAATCTCTTGAGTTCCACTTGTGTCCCTCCTCCGTGGTGATGGTGAGGGACAGCGGCCACCATCCCGGCCACCTCTCCCATTGACTCTACCACCCAGAAGCAGTAACCGTCTCGATGAAGATAGTATTGCTGAATATCCAACATGTCGTCAGCCAGACAACCCTGCACGTAGGACACGTAGATGTACCTACTGAGCCAATATAAGAGCCCCATATCAGCGATCAGAGCGAGAAGGGACATCAGGAACGATCCATGGATCCACAAGACCAGAGAGAACGTCAGAAGCATGAATGCCCAGATACTGCGGTGACGGAGGGAAATATGGAAGGCTCTGGAGGAGTTCTCTATGATGCCATCAGAAAAGATCTCTCGAACCTTCTCATAGTCAGAGTCCTGGTAGAGTCTGATCTGATACTCAGACATGTTTACCTGCAAAAGAAGGGGAACTTTGAAATATTGTGTGCTAAACCCCGGCCAGGCCTGGAAAACACATCCCTTCAGGGGGAGGTGTCTGGCTGTATAGCAGTGCAGTGTAGGACATGGTGGATAGGGCGAGAGTTGGTTATAGGAGGCATCTAGTATAGATGATGGAGAAGATGGTGTGGATTATAGTCAGTGTAGAATTGATAAGATCTGGATGGAGGATGACCACTATTTAAGGGCCAAATCTGTTTTACTAATGATGGAGAAACATTCAAGCTGCGCCATTGATTTACTGAAAAGTTCTACCCAAGGGGTTGCTGCATCCTAGCAAAACAAGAAGCCGGATGAGCAGCTTAGATTACAATGTAGCATCATATTAACCTCTTCTTAGTCTTCATAGTGGAGGACCCGCCAGAGAGGAGTCCGTGTATACGCTTCTCCCTCTCTGTGTGCAGCTCTATTGTTTGGCTGAGTAGTAACCAAAAATGGATCCATATGATAAACCCACTGCAGAACTTAATAGAAAATAGCCGGCAAACATTTGATCTAGGTATTACTGCACTCTATTCACTGACTGGAGCAGTTTTATGGCCACGGCATCACTGAAGGCTATTCAGCAACAACACTACTTTTCTGACTACATGTAATAGTGTGCTCTATTCACAGACAGGAGAAAGATCTTGCTGGATGATGCAGTAAATGCTAATAATCATGTCTGTTCTTTGCAAGTATTGCTGTAGAATCTTGTATAATCAGTAAGAATATCCCTGATATCACTGACTCGATTATTCACAGTGCCCTTATAAGGGCAATTATTTAAGATTTGTACCTGTACCAGCTCTATACACGTCAGTGCCCTGACAAGGGCAATTACTCACGTTTCACAAGTCCCTGAATAGCTGTCACTATGACAAACAATTCTATCTGCTCTTTGTAATGGTGTCTTGACATGTGACCTTGCTCTTATACTGCAGAGTCACATTTCCAGCTCAGCCAATCACAGGCATGCCAACAAAGGACATGCCTGTGGTGGAAGCTACTTGATTGGCTGCTTCTGCAGTCAATGAAGCACCTTTACGCTTTTTCCCTGTAGACGGACCCGGATCCCAAATAGTGACATGTGTTCGGGCTTCGGGTCCGTGGGTGCCAAACCTGTGAAATTCGGTATCGATTCAATTGATCCAGTTTGGGGCCAGTTATTAACATTTAATGCTGCCGTTGGCCTTTGAAGCATTTTTTGACCCTATAATCCAAATGACGTCTACCCAAATAATAGGAGGTGTCTTTCAATGCCACAGATTTCACTCACTACCTGAGATAGTCTTAGCAGAGCACATATCATGAACAGTGGAGAAGGCGAGATCCCCACCCGAATTGTGAACATGTATTGAATCTACTGCAGCTCTTCTGTGGCTCTCTGAAGGGATTCATCCCAATGTCAGATGAGACTCGGCTAGTCACAAAGAGCCAACGAAAAAGCCAATTTAACCCTTCAGTATTTATTTAAGGACATTTGGGGTGAAAGTCACTTTGTCCAGTGACTACATCTACAGGACGTTGTAAGTTGTCGGTGTCGCTGATAAATCTGTGTTGTTTTATTTGTACACGTTGGTTACGGAAAGATGACATTGCTCATTTCTACTTTCCCATTTTATTGTAGCTGTAATATTTCAGGAACCAGGAAAGATAAAAAAGAGGTTCTGTTCTACATTTTCATCAGGGCGATTCAGCCGGCCCACGACTAGCCCACAAAGAATATTAATGGAACCACCATTGATTCTCCTTGAAGGTGAACCATATGAAATCCTCACAACCCGACATAATGGCAGAATTTTTAATGAGCAATTAAAGAGGGAAACTATCAGATGATGTATAATCACATGTATGCTCCACAATTTATGAAATACCTGAGTGTGATCCACCATTACAAGGCTGGGATGTCATATCTATAGGCTATAATCTTAAAGTCCAGGAACTGACCCAGGAGGCCCGGAGGGTAAAAGCTGTGCGTTTGCCTGAAGCCGAGCTTCTCGTACATCTTCGTGGCATTTATTTGTGCTAAAGAAGTGGACAGGACCACGGCCTCGCAGCCTCTCCTCCGGGCAAAGTCTATGAGGGTCCTACATAAGACTTTGGCGATCCCTTTGCCTCGATGCTTTGTGGCCACAGACAGTCGCTTCAGTTCCAGGTGTTTCTCTCCTCCGGGGTCAGAAGAAGGGAGAGCAGCGATTGTCCCCACCACTTCACCCCCTCTTGTCTCCGCCACCCAGAAGCAGAACCCGTCCCGCTGTAGGTAATATTTACTGATGTCCAACATGTCGTCAGAGAGGGCGTAATCTACATAGGACGTGTACATGTAACGGCAGTAAAACCATATGGCGGCCACAGCAGTGAGAACCACGAGGATGGACGTAGTCACCGACACAAGGTTCAGTGCAGGAAGGGTCAATACAACCAGTGCCGGCAGCCAGATGTGCGGGCGTTGTAGCGCATGGTGGAAGGCTTTATTGTGGTGCTCAATAATTCCATTTCTAAAAAGGTTCCGGGTCACCTCATAGTCAGAGTCCACGTAGAGACGGATGGAGTAGTCAGACATGATGACGCTCTGCAAGAAAGGGAAAAAAGTGACTCAAGGGTCAGTCACTGCAGGAGACAATCCTCAGGGAGGGAGGGGGTGCAGTGTTGTGTTTCTGCAGCTGGGTTTTTCCCAAAACCTCAATAGTCATTGCAGTTCCTTTGTATGACACACAATGGGGGCTCAGGGAGACGTTGGGGTTTTAAAAGCTGCTGACCCCCCCAGATATAATGCAGATTGGTGCATAACTTTACACTCACATTTGATTCACTATGATCAGGAATGTAGCAGGAGTGTAACGGTACCCCAACCTCAGGACCCAGCGCCCCCATGCCATCACTTACATATTTATACTCCTCTCATTGAGGCTGCCATAAGACTGGCTCCTGAAGGGTGTTGCTGTAAAGGGTTAATAGTAATAGCTCTTCCTCATGAGTCTGGACCTCACTTCTAGATGCTGGACCTCACTTCTAGGTGCCGGTATTTAAGCAGAGAAACAGTACAAGTCTTAGTTGTACCCTTGTCGGAGTGATAGTTATAGCCAGTGCTACAGGAAGCCCCTGCACAGCCTCTTCCCCTTGGGTCAGCTCCAGCATGTACGCCCTAAATGTGAGGCCCACCAATAGGCGTCATCTATTGATGTCAGGGTGGAGACTGGAATTCTCTGTCCCATGCCCTGAGTAGAAGCACATACCCGAGAAGTCGTATTCCTAGAGGCTCACCCTCTGCTCCGCCTGACGGCAATCTGGGGACATATCTCCTAATGTAAACTGCCGGGCACACAGGTTACTCATTAGATTTGTAAGCTCCGGGCAGAGGTCAGGCGGCAGCCTATAAAGCTGCTTAACGAGAATAAAATTCCTGGAATTCTGTAAATCACAGGATGGAAGTTTGAAAATACATATTCTAGTACAGGATAAGGAGAACATTCACTCTTAGCTTGCTGATCTGTTCTCGTGTCCTCAGTGATGAGACCCCCACAGATTATGAGAACAGGAGGTGTCCAAAGTACCTCTGTCAAACCCTTCGCCGCTCCCTGAGTGAGACCCGGTGGACCCACGTTCTCATGATCTATGGATAGGGCCTGACTTGCTTGGTGGAAAAGCCCCTTTAACATCAAGCATGTGCAACATCCCTGCCAATGCATAGGCAGAGGAGTAGTTGCGAATAAGCCCCTTGTACCGTCCAGTACATATAGAGGTAATTATGCAGCGGTAGATACTGCCTGGATAGGCAAGGGTTAAGACTGTTTCATGTTTATCATCCAATGATGTTCCAGTATTGTAACTGGAGTGTGATTGGAGAGTGAGATCACCTGACCAGGGATTAACTAAACCCTTAGTCGGGGGAGGAATTAGCTCTCTGAGGTCCAGCTCTCCACAGAGGAGAGAGTCCCAGAAACTTCAGAGAAGACAGATCTCTCAGGCCCAGCTCTCACCACATGAGGAGCTCATAGACCTCAGCCTATCCACTGCACACTGAGTGACAGAGACAATGGGGGTCATTTACTAAGGGCCCGATTCGCGTTTTCCCGACGTGTTACCCGAATATTTCCGATTTGCGCCCCTTGTACATGAATTGCCCCGGGTTTTTGGCGCACGCGATCGGATTGTGGCGCATCGGGGCCGGCATGCGCGCGACAGAAATCGGGGGGGCGTGGCCGAACGAAAACCCGACGTATTCGGAAAAACCGCCGCATTTAAAAACCGAAAAAGTGTCGCTTGGGGAGCGCTCACCTTCACCTTCTATGGGATGGTGCATTCCGGGGCATTAAGATTATTTTCGGCGCTGCAGCGCCACCTGGTGGACGGCGGAGGAACTACCATCTTAAATCCCAGCCGGACCCGAATCCTGTGCAGAGAACGCGCCGCTGGATCGCGAATGGGCCGGGTAAGTAAATGTGCCCCAATGTGTTCCTCACACACATGGTGAGTCCACACAGAAACACCCAGGACAAAGCTGCAGCTTCCAGCATTGTACACAGCTACATCCCAGCCTGCTCCTGCATCCAGGCTGATGACACAACTCCTGAGGTTCCCTCTCCAAGATCACTCCAGTACTGCACTTGTACAGAATCGTTTGGCGTGTCGCTGCTGTTGGTTCGAATAAAGAACTGTAAGTTACTTTTATGCAAAACATTGCCTCCGTCTGGTCCCTGCTACGGCTGTATCACCATCAAGGGCGCCCCATCCATCTACCAGGGACACATACTGCAGATATAGGAATGTAAAGGAAACAGAACAGTTGCGCTCACCACCAGGTGCTCAATCCAGGAAAGAGTCTTCCACTTTCACAAGCAAATGCAAGTCCAAATAAAAGGGAGTTTGATTGGCACTCACCAGCTCCGTTAAAAATAATTCAGCTTTATTCATCCAAGATGAGACAATACAAAGTGCAAGGATAAGGTGCAAAAACGAATAACAATCTTACGCGTTTCAGACACTAAGGTCCTTAATCATAGACACATACTACAGACTCTAAGGGTTTCCCCAGGGAGATTCAATACCTCAGCCTCTCCCTCATCTAATTTCTTGCACACCCCACCTGCTGGAGAGCTGGCAGGCTGTAGGACAGCCCTCCGGTCCCCATACCAAGCACCGTGACACTAGCGTGCCTAGGCCGCAACCGCCAGCCACTCAGGTATTCTGGGCCCCGGCTGTCTCCAGGCCCCAAGAAAAGGCCCGGTGGGGGATGTTGCAGATGACTTTTAGGAAACCTAATGATATGATGCGGGATAACGCCTGTATTCCAGGACACTGTATTATGGTTTGACCAGGCATTGACCAATCATTCCACAGGACTGGCTCCGGTCGATGCCCCTCATGCGTCATCAGGATTTTCTCATTCTGAAGACCTTGTCTTTCTTGAGGAAACCACAAATGAGTTCACGGGGTGAAACTGGTCAGAAAGGGGCCATAACCAGTCACCACCAAGGAGACTAAACACCTAATGACTTCATCCTCAAAGCCAATAAATCAGGATAAAATATACAATAAAACATGGTAAACTTTATTACTGATCATCAATGTTACATAAAATACAATAAAACTGCAAGCAGTGTAAAGGGACAGACAGACAAAAAAGAGTACACACTAAGTGTTCCCAGGTAAGTATGGCTACGGAAAGTAAATGGTGGACACAAATAACGCCACCCACACCTAAATCCACAGTAAAATAACATAAATCCAAAGTGGAGGCTTAGGGAAAACAAATATCCAATACAGACCAAGTGTCTACCACCCCTTTTTTCCTTCCTCAGACATCTCCTTCATGCCAGATGTCGTTGTGCAGCGAGCTGCCATCCCATTTTATATGTCATAGGGTACGATATTATTTTCCTTCAGGCGCCATAAAGAGTCCAGCAGCAGGAGCTCACACTCAGCCAGCGTAACCAAAAATGATCTCCTTGGGGATGATGAGGATGAGCTAATGGTTTGAAGGGGACCCCGACTTTTTAATGAGGGTACCCACAGACTGGAGGTAGTATTCTCCTATCATGTAAGTTGAGGGGTACAGTGCTCTTTAAGGGGGCTTGCCCTAATAATGGGTGATTGCCTTCTTTTTTCCCTCTTCCTCACCCCCCCACCACCACCTTGGGGTGCACACAGGTGCTCTCATCTCAGTTCTGTGGTGTATGGAAGCAATGGTTCCAGGTCCTCGTACAGATAGAGGAGATCCAAATAGTCTAGATGGCGCTCTCCGTCATCATTGGACGGTTCATTGGGTGCATTGGCAGTGTCTGGTAGATGTGCCACTAAACGGCGAGTGACGGACCGCAGTTGATCATCCAGGGGCGTCAGCCTGGTCTCTACTCTGGTGGTTCCTGAGGTTTATTCGGTGCCAGAGGTTCCTCCTAGTACATCAGTTGCTGTTGAGTTTTCTTTTAGGAGTGCATGGGCATGTTAGAATATGGGGTGAAAATGGGTTCTGAAATCTTTTCATCCTTAAACAATTGATAGAGATGTTGCACCATCAGTAGAGACATCTATGCCCCCCCCCCCCCTTCAGGTGTGCATAGCAATTCTGTTTATTGTGCAGTAAGCCCCCTTGAGCATTTTGACATTGAGGTTAAAGAGAAGATCTGGTTCAAGCCGAAGATGATAAATAACTGGATGCAAGCATTCATGGTTCTGGGTGGGGTCATGGGTCAGAGGCATCCTGACGATGCACAGAGCTTTTTGCCTAAATGGATGTTATATATTCGTATAGGTCACACTGCGGTTCCTCTTGGTGGCGTTATTATGAGGATTTCCATAGATGCCTAGCCCCCCCCACCCCCACCCGGAAATAGGTTGGGGGTAAAAGTGGCGAATGTGTGGTTGTGTCTCATGGTGGCTCAGAAACCTTCCTTTCAGCCTACGGCCGCTGTCACTGGGGCTAGTGCCTATTCACTGTATGAAAATATCAGATTATTCACCTCTCTCAAAAAAGTAATTCACTGAAATTGAGGGAAAAGAGAGTATAAGTAAAAATAAAAAATAACTTTTATTGGATATATATTAAAATGGGTAGAGAAGTGTGTAGTTGAGGTGTAGATCTTACACCCAACTAATTAAGTGTTTTGATAATAAAAACTTTATCCGACCTCGGGTATCGCACAATTTTGTGCAGGGGAACACTGACATCGGAATGTGGACAACCAATGTGGAGGTCTGTAGTCTATTCAGTGGGGAAATAGATCTCACTGTCTAGCGGATGGTAGGCACGCATACACTGCATGCACATACCACTAGCCTAGGACTACCTGAGAATTCCTATTCCCAACTACCCTCCTCACAATAATAAGATAAAATTGATATAGATAGAAACCTATCTCACCCTGCACAGAGTTATCTTTCAGTTGAGATGGTGTGTTAGTGTGGAGGTTACATGGAGGCTGGTGATATCTCGATAGAGGTAGGTTGTCTAGTATAGACGATTCTGACTACAAATGTCCGATTAGTGACAACTCAGGACTGAGACTCTATCTCCAGCTAGCTCTCCTACAGGTAAGAGATCCGACGCGTTTCCTAATCTAATTAATCAGGGATCTGATACATTGTGTCTGTGTTAAACACATATCGATATAAACACACATTCAAACAGCGTGTCCCCGCATTGATGTCAGCGGCCAGTGCCTCCGGAGCGGTAACAGTTAAGCACCATGGATCCTGCTGGCTTTACAATGAGAGACACTGTAGCTTCTACAGCCTCTGTAACTACAAGCACAAATGTTCCTTGTGTGGAGGAGCTCACCCCTCGGTCCATTGTCCTAGGTCGGCGGGTAAGCAGCCAGCTAAGCTCGTTACTGACCTTACAGACCATGATGAACGTGGCCGTCATGGAGCCATGGCTTTCACCAGTTTCCCCATTGGTCCTGGTCCCAAAAAAGGAAACAAAGATGAATCCATCATCTTTCCTTCCCAAGGGTTCGTCAGTCAAAGATGGAACTTTTCCCGAGGAGTCATCGGTGTCTTACATCTCCTTTGACAGGGCAGTAGCCTTGATTCATAAGGCCAGTTGGGGTAAGCTTATGGCAAAAGTCGGATATAGAGTCTGCTTTTTGAATTTTGCCTGTTCGCCCTGATTGCTAAGCATCTGCTGGGTTGTTGCGTGGACGGGTTGATTTGCTATGATATCTGTCTCCCAATGGGTTGCTCCATCTCCTGTAGGTATTTTGAGTTGTTTCGTTCCTTCCTGGAGTGCTCAGTTCGTTACGAGACAGGTTGTAGCTCAGTCATCTATTTTTCGTTGATTTGTCTAACTGTAGCATTTGTTTGTTCTGTGACAACATGTCAGTGGTTTATTGTAATAATAAGATAACTTCCTTTTCCTTCCCTGTCCTGTCCCTTCTTCGACAGACCCTTATGGGAGGGGGGGATTGGGTTTGGTTATGTTCTGTCACTGGCCCATTATGTCCCGTTTCTCTGACTCAGCGGTTTAAAGATTTGCCCCTAGTTGGATAGCATGTATTGGTGCATGAAGATATTTACACACTTAAGCTTTTCCAATTTAAATCAGATTTTAAGTGTTTAGTGATGGTGGGGGTTGAACCTTCAGAGTTGGTGCTCTGGTCGGCTTTACATATTTTTTTGGGCGGCTCAAAGAACGGAATGTCCTCCTGGGGGTAGGAATCTGAGACTCTATGGTGTTGAATTTTTCTGGCAAGTTGTACGTGGGTTACAGTGGTCTCAAGTCTTTCCCAGAGACCGGGTCGTCTTGGGTCCCGTCGTCTTGGTTATGCATGCCGACGGCAATGATTTGGGTTTTCTGAGAGTAAGTGAAATGCTGACCATGATGTGTTCCAATGTGGATCGCTTTACTGCCTTTTTCCTGGAAGTCATTCTAGTGTGGTCAGAAACGGTACCGAGAATTGTATGGCAGGGTGCTAGAGATGTGAGTGCTGTGGACATGGTGAGAAGGACAATTAATTCCTGATATATAAGAGTCAAATCTGGGGTGGTGGTCCGCCACCGGGAGGGTGGAGGGTAACAACATGCTCCCTGATGGGGTGCATCTGAATGATATTGGCCTTGACATCTTCCTTTCAGGATTGCAAGATGGGCTGGAACAAGCCCTCTTCCTGTTGGGTGGGGGTCGGAGCTCAGTGTAGGGGGTACACTGAGCTCCTAGTGGAAGAAGGTTAAAAAACTTTTGAGATTGTCTGGAAGTCCCTATTGCCGGTAGGGAGTCCGTCTGGGCAGACCGCTTCAGTGCAGCGATGATGAAAACAATGGGTTTTTTTACGTTTTTATACATTGTTACATTTACACCACTTAATAAATAGCTGCAATCTTTTAGCACCCAACCGAAAGTCTGAGGTTCCTTTATTTATATCAGGAACTAAGGTGTAAAAATTTATTGTAATGTTTATGTTGATATGTAATTACAGGTTACATTTTAAAGGGGAGGCTTAAGGTACTTAAAGTGCCTTATGGTTTATCTTATGCTGCTTCCTACCACCAGTCTACGTACAATCTGATCTCTGCAGATGAAATAACCAGCAGAGGCCATGGCTACGAAGAGGGAAGTGAATCTACTGACCCCAGATATATCATGTCAGGGAATGCAGCTGCAATTAGTGTCAACACCTCCTCATACACTGTGTCATCCGGTGAAAGTACCTCCTCATACACAGTGTCATCTGGAGAAAGTACCTCCTCATACACAGTGTAATCCGGAGAAAGTACCTCCTCATACACAGTGTCATCCGGTGAAAGTACCTCCTCATACACAGTGTCATCTGGAGAAAGTACCTCCTCATACACAGTGTAATCCGGAGAAAGTACCTCCTCATACACAGTGTAATCCGGAGAAAGTACCTCCTCATACACAGTGTCATCTGGAGAAAGTACCTCCTCATACACAGTGTCATCCAGAGAGACGGAATCCTCGTACACAGTGTCATCCAGAAAGAGCCTCCTCATACACAGTGTCATCCAGAGAGACGGAATCCTCATACACAGTGTCATCCAGAGAGACGGAACCCTCGTGCACAGTGTCATTCAGAGAGACGGAATCCTCGTACACAGTGTCATCCAGAGAGACGGAATCCTCATACACAGTGTCATCCAGAGAGACGGAATCTTCTTACACAGTGTCATCCAGAGAGACGGAATCTTCTTACACAATGTCATCCAGAGAGACGGAATCTTCTTACACAGTGTTATCCAGAGAGACGGAATCTTCATACACAGTGTCATCCAGAGAGACGGAATCCTCGTACACAGTGTTATCCAGAGAGACGGAATCTTCTTACACAGTGTCATCCAGAGAGACGGAATCCTCATACACAGTGTCATCCAGAGAGACGGAATCTTCTTACACAGTGTCATCCAGAGAGACGGAATCCTCATACACAGTGTCATCCAGAGAGACGGAATCCTCATACACAGTGTCATCCAGAGAGACGGAATCCTCATACACAGTGTCATCCAGAGAGACGAAATCCTCGTACACAGTGTCATCCAGAGAGACGGAATCCTCATACACAGTGTCATCCAAAGAGACGGAATCCTCATACACAGTGTCATCCAGAGAGACGGAATCCTCGTACACAGTGTCATCCAAAGAGACGGAATCCTCATACACAGTGTCACCTAGAGAGACAGAATCCTCATACACAGTATCACCCAGAGAGAAGGAATCCTCATACACAGTGTCATCCAGAGAGACGGAATCCTCATACACAGTGTCATCCAGAGAGACGGAATCCTCATACACAGTGTCATCCAGAGAGACGGAATCCTCGTACACAGTGTCATCCAGAGAGACGGAATCCTCATACACAGTGTCATCCAAAGAGACGGAATCCTCATACACAGTGTCACCTAGAGAGACAGAATCCACATACACAGTATCACCCAGAGAGACGGAATCCTCATACACAGTGTCATCCAGAGAGACGGAATCCTCATACACAGTGTCATCCAGAGAGACGGAATCCTCATACACAGTGTCATCCAGAGAGACGGAATCCTCATACACAGTGTCATCCAGAGAGACGGAATCCTCATACACAGTGTCATCCAGAGAGATGGAATCCTCATACACAGTGTCATCCAGAGAGACGGAATCCTCATACACAGTGTCATCCAGAGAGACGGAATCCTCATACACAGTGTCATCCAAAGAGACAAATCCTCATACACAGTGTCATCCAGAGAGACGGAATCCTCGTACACAGTGTCATCCAGAGAGAGCCTCCTCATACACAGTGTCATCCAGAGAGACGGAATCCTCATATACCGTGTCATCCAGAGAGACGGAATCCTCATACACAGTGTCATCCAGAGAGACGGAATCCTCATACACAGTGTCATCCAGAGAGACGGAATCCTCATACACAGTGTCATCCAGAGAGACGGAATCCTCATACACAGTGTCATCCAGAGAGACGGAATCCTCATACACAGTGTCATCCAGAGAGACGGAATCCTCATACACAGTGTCATCCAGAGAGACGGAATCCTCATACACAGTGTCATCCAAAGAGACAAATCCTCATATACAGTGTCATCCAGAGAGACGGAATCCTCATACACAGTGTCATCCAGAGAGAGCCTCCTCATACACAGTGTTATCCAGATAGAGCCTCCTCATACACAGTGTCATCCAGAATGAACGCCTCCTCATACACAGTGTCATCTGGAGAAAGTACCTCCTCATACACACTGTCATCGAGAGAGTGCCTCCTCATACACATTGTCATCGAGAGAGAGCCTCCTCACACACAGTGTCATCCAGAGAGAGCCTCCTCATACACAGTGTCATCTGGAGAAAGTACCTCCTCATACACAGTGTCATCTGGAGAAAGTACCTCCTCATACACAGTGTCATCCAGAGAGACGGAATCCTCATACACAGTGTCATCCAGAGAGACGGAATCCTCATACACAGTGTCATCCAAAGAGACAAATCCTCATATACAGTGTCATCCAGAGAGACGGAATCCTCGTACACAGTGTCATCCAGAGAGAGCCTCCTCATACACAGTGTTATCCAGATAGAGCCTCCTCATACACAGTGTCATCCAGAATGAACGCCTCCTCATACACAGTGTCATCTGGAGAAAGTACCTCCTCATACCCACTGTCATCGAGAGAGTGCCTCCTCATACACAGTGTCATCGAGAGAGAGCCTCCTCATACACAGTGTCATCCAGAGAGAGCCTCCTCATACACAGTGTCATCTGGAGAAAGTACCTCCTCATACACAGTGTCATCTGGAGAAAGTACCTCCTCATACACAGTGTCATCCAGAGAGAGCCTTCTCATACACAGTGTCATCCAGAGAGACGGAATCCTCATACACAGTGTCATCCAGAGAGAGCCTTCTCATACACAGTGTCATCCAGAGAGCCACCTCATACACAGTGTCATCCAGAGAGATGGAACCCTCTTACACAGTGTCATCCAGAGAGACGGAACCCTCATACACAGTGTCATCCAGAGAGAGCTCCTCATATACAGTGTCATCCAGAGAGACAGAACCCTCATACACAGTGTCATCCAGAGAGACGGAACCCTCATACACAGTGTCATGCAGAGAGAGCCTCCTCATACACAGTGTCATCCAGAGAGATGGAATCCTCATACACAGTGTCATCAAGAGAGACGGAATCCTCATACACAGTGTCATCCAGAGAGACGGAATCCTCGTACACAGTGTCATCCAGAGAGACGGAATCCTCATACACAGTGTCATCCAGAGAGAGCCTCCTGATACACAGTGTCATCCAGAGAGACGGAATCCTCATACACAGTGTCATCCAGAGAGACGGAATCCTCATACACAGTGTCATCCAGAGAATGCCTCCTCATACACAGTGTCACCCAGGGAGAGCCTCCTCATACACAGTGTCACCCAGGGAGAGCCTCCTCATACACAGTGTCTTCCAGAGAGAGTACTTCCTCATACACTCATACACAGTGCCAGACAGTGTTTCTCCACTGTCTGGCACTGGCACTATGCTGCCGCTGTACACCACAGAGAGAGATTACACAGCCAGAGACTGCCCTCTGATTTATAATGAAAACCCTGCTATATTAGTATAATAACGACTATTGATCACATAAAACCCTCTGTATAATGACACTTACCACACTGGACCCAGCCCACGTTCTGTACTGAACTCCTCTCTCTGTGCAGTTTCTCAGAGTTTGCACAGGTTCATCATATATAATCTATGCGTTATGTTATATTGCATGCAGCAAATAATTTACTATCAGCCATGACTAATCCAGTCTCTGACATCCCAGGTACGCAGCACCACTGCTGAGATGGCAATGCTCAAGGTTCAATATAAGACAAGCCCAGGACCATAATCCAGATAAGGAAAGGGGAATGGAAGAATAGACCCATCAGAAAGGATAAGTAATGTCATGTATGTACACAGTGACTGCACCAGCAGCAGATAGTGAGTGCAGCTCTGGTGTATAATACAGGATGTAACTCAGGATCAGTACAGGATAAGTAATGTCATGTATGTACACAGTGACTGCACCAGCAGCAGAATAGTGAGTGCAGCTCTGGGGTATAATACAGGATGTAACTCAGGATCAGTACAGGATAAGTAATGTCATGTATGTACAAAGTGACTGCACCAGCAGCAGAATAGTGAGTGCAGCTTTGGGGTATAATACAGGATGTAACTCAGGATCAGTACAGGATAAGTAATGTCATGTATGTACATAGTGACTGCACCAGCAGCAGAATAGTGAGTGCAGCTCTGGAGTATAATACAGGATGTAACTCAGGATCAGTACAGGATAAGTAATGTCATGTATGTACACAGTGACTGCACCAGCAGCAGATAGTGAGTGCATCTCAGGTGTATCTCGTCAGCTCGTTAGCTGTCTGTTGCTGTGAGAGGCTGTGTGCTGCTGCTGCTCTGAGCTCCAGGAATAATCCACCTCCACCTGGGGCCTGCTCTCTCCCTTCCCAGGGAGGGGGTGGGTTTCCAGGCATGAGCCAGAGCGGCAAGCCCCAGGCTCCTGCTTCCTGGGCCAGGCCGGCGGGGGGCAGGGGTAGCCAGGAACCGGCCAGCGCTATGGAGGACTCAGGGGTGAGACGTTCCACCAGGAGTCGTAGTAATACTGCTCCTGCTCCCCCTGAGTCTGGTGTGAGGCGGCGCAGCAAGAACCTGGATGTCCATGATGGTGCGGGTGACAGCGGTCCTTCCGGGGCTGGAGTCATGATGCGGAGTGCTCACAGAGGTAAGGCTGACCATGCGGGGGAGGCTGGGCGGTGCAGGGGCCCCGGGAGTCTTTGTCCACCTATGCCTCCCGGGTCCAGAGTCACCTCTGTCAGTACGAAGAGGCGACCAAGACCATCAGGAGGCTCCGGGAGGAGCTGCGATGTGCCCGCGCCAGGGCGAACACGGCGCCAAAGAAGCGCAAGACGGAGGTTAAAGGAGAGATTAATCACCTAAAGGCAGAGATTGACAAGCTGACAAAAAGAAAGACCTTTATTTGTGATAACAGCGGACCGTTTAAGGAAAAACTGATTAATAATGACCGATTTGCTCAGATGGCTGATAACAGAGAGCAAAGGCTGATGGGGTTGCAGCCTGCAAGCCAGGTGGAGGAGGAGGAGGAGGATGATGATGATGATGACGATCAGCAGGACACACCTGGCGGCCTGCAGGAAGATCAGCAGGCCTCGTGCAGTGGGCCCCCTGCAGGACAGCCAGCAGTAACACCTCGCTCGGGGGAGGACAGTGACACCGGCAGCCAGGGAGGGGCGCTCATGGCGGAGATCCGGCTGCTCGAGTCCCCAGTGCGCATGGAGAACTTTTCGTTTGGTGATGAACTCCCAGAGGAAGCCGCTGGGGGGAGCAGCCGGAGGAAGGCTAAGAAGACCAGGCCAAAGCAGCAAGAAGAGGTACGTTTCATCTTTACCCCCCTCCCTGTACACCCCCCCGGGCAAAGCGCAGGGTCAGCTCACTGTGCAAGCCCTGCTACCCAAACCCCCCGAGTTCTGCTGTGGACCCGGTGCAAAGGTGCAGGGAGATTACAGGTGTGACATCTGATGTGGCGATGGGCTCCGTCTCTGTTTGTTGTAACAGTGGGGGAGCAGGGGAGGCATCGGCCGCAAGGCCGGACAGTAAGGGCGGCTCGGCAGTGGCGATACCATCCAAATCCAGTGCTGTGGTGCGTCCCCCGGTGGGAGGGGGGGATAGCCCGGCACTGGTGGCAGCTTCCGGTGCCTCGGCGCCTCTTCATGTTGTTGCCGCTGATCACTTAGTTGGGGGGGCGGCGGCAGTGTGGAGGGGTCGCTGAGGCTGAGGGCTCCGGACCTCCCAGACAAAAAGTGTTATTCTGTGTTGGTGTTGGGGATAATTTTAATTCAGTGGAAATTGAAGATCAGCGGCGCCTCACACCGGCTAAAGAGCAGCGGCGAATGTTACCAAGCCCCAGGAGAAGTAAAATAACATCTGCTACCGATGATGCGGAGGGCACAAGTGTGACAAGAGTTGGTGTCCCCTCTGGGCAATGCTCTGTGGGGGGACCCCCGTCCCTTGTGCCTGAAGATGCGGAGGTGGTCATGTACCCTAATGTTGTTGCTGGTTCAGTGTGAGTGGTGTCAGTAATGTTGTGGTGGATAATGTGAGTAGTGCAAAATCTTTGCCAGCTTTGGGGGTGGGTGATGGAGTGACTGGTGGTGTGAGTGGCGCGGCTGAGTGTAACATGCAGGTGGGTAGTGTTAATGTGGTGGGTGCAGGGGTTGGTCCGGTTGCTCCCCCAGTGGCGGCCCCCGTTAAGAGCTATGCCAGTGTCGCTGCTGGGGGAAGTAGGGTTCCATCATCCTCGTCTCTGGGCTCTGGGGACCGCTTTTTGCAACGGCGCCTCCTGCAGGCCTTACAGAAGGGAGAAAGGACGATCAATGTAGCGGGGCAGGAGGTTGATTTGTCGTTTTGAATAGAGAGGCACGGCCTGTCTGCCTTCCGAGAGCAAAGAGGCAGGGAGACATCATGGTCGCTCCCGACAACCGGGCCGGGTGCTAACCGTAGGAATGTGGTCCGTCTTCGGTGGCGTGGCAGTGATGTGTGTCCCCCTCGGGCACGGGTAGTTGAGCTGCTGCTGAAGATGGACTTCAAGGCGGCTGACATCTTTGCCTTGATCCATCCCTATGGTACATCTGAGTTTGATATCAGCTTTGTTCGGCCGGAGGGGCTTGAGCTCTTCTGGTCCAACTATGAGCTGAGATACAACGAGCCCGAGTGGCGGGACTTTGCTGTGTAAGCAGTGTCCCGCCAGAGCGAACTCAAGAAAGTGACCGTTCTTACCCGTAACGAATCACTATCTTGCTTTGACATCATGACCTGGATGAATCGTTGTGGAGAGGTACCGGGAGTACCCAAGAAAAATCGTGATGAGTATGGTATCTGGTCAGGGGCCTGGACCTTCATGGTGAAGTTGAGGCGTTCAGGTAACTCAGTCGCCCACATCCCTTCATCAGCCTTCCTGGGGAGGGATCGGAACCTGATCTTCTACCGGGGGCAGCCTAAGCTGTGTCACAGGTGTGGTGACCCCACACATTTCAGCGCAAACTGCACCGTGCAGAAGTGTGCGTTGTGTGGGGGTGTCGGCCATCTCGCTGCATCCTGTACAGGGCAGATTAGGTGTAACCTGTGTGGTGATCTCGGTCACCCGTACAGTCGTTGTCCTCTTTCCTTCGCTAATGCAGGCTCAGCCTCAGCGGATGAAAGCCATGAGGCTGAATCTGCTGGGGAGGGGACTAGCAGAGGCGGAGGAATGGAGGGGCCAGGGAAGAAAGACAGGAAAAAGACGCCTGCCCAGCTAAGGCGTCTAGAGAAGCGTCAACAGGAGAGAGAGCGGGGGGAGTCTCAGGCTGCTGGGACAACCTCTGGCGCTGTCCTGGAGACCACACCTGTCGCTGAGGCCCCAGGGGATGATGTACTGGATGAGGAGGTCAGGAGGATCGAGAGAGAGGAAGGTGCCACGTCCTCAGACTCCTCCCATTATGAGAGTATGGATGAGGATAATAGGGCGTGGCTAGAGGAAAAGCGTAAGCGTGGCGCCAAAAAGAAGAAAAAGGGTAAAAAGAAGGGAGGTGTAAGATCTTCTCCCACCCTGACTAAGGTACCCAAGGAAGGTGCAATCAACCCCCCGCTGGTCGAACTTTCAAATCGATTCCTGGCCCTGGATGGAGCCTCTCCTGCCGATGGAGGGGCTGAGGGTGAAGGGCCAGAGGTGGCGGATCCTGCAGGGGGTGCCGAGTCTCCCCCTGGGGAGTCAGGGTCCTCAGGAGGGGAGACTGGCCCAGAGTCTGGAGACGAGGATGAGGGGGCAGGTCCTGAATCTGCCCCTGAAGCATCAGAGGTGCGGGAGATGGACACCACAATATGTCTAAAAAGGGGGTGTTCATTTCCCGAGGGTGGTGGTAAGATGGGTAAAAAGAAAGCCGTCTAACTCAATCACTCATGCTGGCGGCACCCACTCCGTTGACGCTGGCGTCCATTAATGTCGCCAGCATTAAGTCTAATGCGGCTAGATTTGCGGCCTTTGATTTTCTCGGCCGTGTTGAAGCCAACATTTTATTTTTGCAGGAGACCAGGCTGCCAGATTTGGCGGCCGTGTTTAAAGCTAAGAGGGAATGGAGACACGGGCCTTCCTATTGGTCTCTTGCGGCCGAGCCGTATAGCGGAGTGGCGGTCCTTTTTACCGCACCGGTAGAATGCCGACGAGTTATTGAGTTAGAAATGGGGAGGTGCCTGATCCTGGATGTCCTCATGAAGGGACAAGAACTTCGCCTAATTAACATCTATGGTCCCCAGTCCAAGTGGGACAGGAAGTGTCTCTTTATGAGGATCAAGCCCTACCTTTTTACAAGTCGGCAGGTGGTCTTTGGAGGGGACTTCAATGCTGTCACGAGGTCCCAGGATAGGGGAGGTTCCAGAGACAAGCTGACTTATGATAGCGTCGCTCTTAATAGCATAGCTAGTGAGGCTCGCCTGGTGGATGTCCACATCCGGCACACCCCAGGCCACGCGGGGTTCACCTATTATAGGGGTAGCTGCAGGTCTAGAATAGACAGGTTTTATTTAAAGGAGGAAGCCATCTCTTCAGCAGTGTCCGTTGTTGAGGTGGAGTTCTCCGACCACTGTCTAATTTTGTTTTCTCTGAATGTTACAGAGACCCCCCGGATGGGAAGAGGCAACTGGAAGCTCAATTCGTCTCTCCTGGAAGAAGCAGAGATCAGACAATCCTTTGAGGACTTTCTTCAGAGCCAGGTACCATTGCTGGGCCTTTGTAGCAGTAAGTCAGAGTGGTGGGAGATGCTCAAGAAAAGGGTGGTGAGATTCTTCCGCCAGCTCTCGAGCCTCAGGAGCCTGGACAGGTACCGCCTGTATCAGGGCCTGAGGAGGAAACTCGAGCATCTCGTCTCGACTGGAGGTAGTCGTGAGGACATCTCCAGAGTGAAATCCTTGCTGAAAAGGTGTCAGTACGATAGACACGCATCTTTGGTTTTTGAGAGGGATTACGGGAAATACCGCTCGCCCGACCCTTACAGAAACTGCAAGATGTCAGTGAATGGTAAAGTTGTCACAGGACTGGTTGACAGTACGGGATCCATGAAAAGGTCCATATCAGGGATTGTGGAGGTCGTCAGATCCTTCTACTCGAACCTCTTGGGCAGGAAGGATCTAGATCGGGATGTGATGTCGGCTTTCCTGGCTGAAACTGTCCCTGAGCCAGGAGTAGACCCCTCTCTTGATGTTTTGAGATGATCAGGGAAGAGGAAGTCAGTCGGGCGATTGAAGGGCTCGCCCTCAAGAAATCGCCAGGTCCGGATGGCTTAACATCCGAGTTTTATAAGACCATTAAGGACGCCTTGGTTCCCCTCTTGACTGAGGTATTCAATGAGTGCCTTTCCTCGGGCGCTCTGCCGAAGTCAATGAGGAGGTCTGCCCTGATCATCCTGTCAAAGGGTAAGGACTGATCTCGTATTGAGAACTGGCGTCCCATTGCGCTTCTCAATACGGACAGAAAGGTTTTGGCAAAGGTGCTGTTTAATCGGCTGGTGCAGTTTGCACCCCGGCTCCTTTCGGGGACCCAGCACTGCTCTGTTCCAGGCCGCAGTACATTTAGTGCTGTGCTTTGTGTCCGGGAGGCAGTGGAGCAGGGCAGGGCTGGTAACTGGAAGGGGTACTTGCTGTCCTTGGATCAGGCAAAAGCGTTTGATCGGGTTAACCACGAGTACCTCTGGTCTGTCCTTCTGAGGTATGGCCTGTCGGGTGGGTTTGTCAATTGGCTGAAAGTTTTGTACGCAGGGGCAGAGAGTTTCCCGCTTGTGAACGGTTGGATTGGCCGCTCTTTTGAGGTCGGGTCTGGTGTTCGCCAGGGTTGTCCTCTGAGCCCACTTCTATACGTGTTTGCGATTGACCCATTCCTTAGGAGGGTTGATCATGGGCCGTTGGTGGGAGTCGGGATGGATCGGGCAGCACCGGAAGCCACTCTTAGAGTGGTAGCGTATGCCGATGATGTCACCGTTTTCATGTCCTCGGGAGGGGAGGCGCAATGGGTGATGTCAGAGGTTGACCGCTACTCAGAGGCTTCTGGGTCCAAGATCAACCGGGATAAGTGTGAGAGTCTCTGGCTGGGAGAGGGAGGTCCGGGCTTTGATCTCCCGGACACTCTTCCAGGGCCCCAGGACTCTGCCAAAGTTCTCGGCATCGAATTTGGCCAGGGGGATTACCCCATGCAAAACTGGGACGGCAGGCTTAAGATCGCCGCTCAGAAGGTGGACCAGTGGAAGGGTTGGTCTTTGACCCTCAGAGAAAGGGTTAATCTGATCAAAACTTACCTGCTCCCATTGCTGATATATCTGGGCAGTGTGTGCATGTTGCCAGAACCCCTCTGGACTCGGGTGTACAGTCTGTTCTTCCAGCTGTTATGGGGGAATAGGCTGAACCTTATCAAGAGGGAGGTTACTTACCGCACGAGGAGACAAGGAGGGTTGTGTATGGTCAACCCTGTGGTGTTCCTAGTGAATACCTTTCTTAAGATCAATATCGCCAACCTCTGGAAAGAGAGGGCTCCTCCGTGGGTATACTCCTGCAGGGGATGGTTTCGGCCTTTCTTTCAGGAATGGGAGACAGGAGGACAAGTGAAGGATCTCCGTACACCGCATGGGCATCTTCCGGCTTACGCTACCCCGGTTCTGAAGGTGATTCGCCGGTGGGGTCTGGGAATGTGGGAGATCAGGACCATGTCGAGGAAACTCCTTGACAAGAGGGTTCTGTTGACCCATTTCCAGAAGCCTCTGGCCCTCAGGGATTGCCCAAGTCGGGATCTGGGGGTGGGTTTGAGTTTATTGAATTCTATCCGGATCCCCTTGAAGTTTTGGGACTTGACTTGGCGCTGCTTCCATGGAAAGCTGTGTGTGAGGGACAATCTGAAGTGTAGGAGCTCTGAGGAAAGGGGTTGTCCCCGGGAGGAGTGCGGTGGCCTGCTGGAGAGCATGGACCACTTCCTGCTTCAGTGCCCCTATAACACAGAGGTGTACAACCGGGTGGGCGCTTTCATCCATTGGCCCGGGTTGGCCGGTCTCTCCTATGCGGAGTGGGCCTATGGAGCATTCAGAGGCCTGGGTGGCCGGGACCGCTGCACGTTATTCCTAGTTAGTCTAGTGGTCAGGTACCACACGTGGAACGCACGGTGTTTAGTGTCGACGCAGCGTAAAATCCTCCCGGTGGATGATGTGGTTAGGAACATTCTGGGTGACCTGGTGAAGGTGCGCTCTCTGGAGTATGAGAGGCTGGGCACGGGGAGGGCCTCTCTCCTTTGGAGGGGGTTCTCCTTTAGTGTCCCTTAGTCTGTCATCTCCGCTCCTGGTGTTGGGCTGAAGCTGACACTGTAGATTTTTGTTTTGTGTTCTGAGGTTATAGTGATGTTGGGCTTGCAGGCGCCGAACCTGGGCTTTATGTGGTTTTGATATATGCTGGTTTGTTTAATGTGTTTGTATCTTGTGTTATATGTAGTTATAGTTCTTGTGTGTATATAGGTTGGTTGGTTGGTTTTGGGGTTTTGGTGTTAGGGTGTTAGGTTGGGAGGGGGGTGGACGGGACTTGGACTATACGATCCTGGGCACTGGTCTGGACTATATAGCGTGAACTTTGGACGTTAGACCAGTGTCTGGGGGGGGGGGGGAGGGTGATGGGCGTGGGATTTAGTTAGTTATATTTATTGTTATTTAATGTTAATGTTATTTCCGTTATATTCATTGTTATTTCTGTGTTTATTTATTGTTTATTTATTTATGTGTATTTTGCTGTGTATTTCGATATAAAAAAAAAAAAAAAAAAATTAGGTGGTGGGACTGGGTGAAGGTTTTGTTTGTTTTCATGCTGAGTGTGTGGTGTGTGTGTGGCTGGGCCAGGAGGTTTTGTAAGTTTATTTTCGTTTATATTTGTTCTTTTGTAATTTTTTTGCCAGAAGTTATGGCTTTATTTATGTTTATTATTGTTATGTTTTTCACTTTTATATAAAATAAAAGATTTACAGGATGTAACTCAGGATCAGTACAGGATAAGTAATGTCATGTATGTACACAGTGACTGCACCAGCAGCAGAAGAGTGCTGAAGAGCAGAAGAGTGCTGGCTCATTCTGCTGTGAACTGCTGTGGGTGTGGTTGTCTGTGACTGAGCTCCTGCATCACCTGGAGGAAGACCAATCCACCCAGGCCTCAGACATGAGGAAGGAGGGGTTACCTCCGAAACGTCATAGGACACACCGGGCGTTCAGCGTCTCAGTGAACCAGGTTAACATAGCGTGGAATTTTAATTGTGGACTTTAGCATATTGAGCCAGAAACTGGTGAAGTATTTATATGCCTTATGTATATGTTTGTAATCCAAAGATTTATATAAAGTATTGGATTGGATTACACAGTGGTTTCAAGTATTTTTTGTACAACATGCCCACCCAGGTCAAGGGTCGTGGAGCTCCTCCTGAAGATGAACTTCAGGGCTAGTGACATCTTTGCCCTGATACATCCTTATGGTACTCCGGAGTTCGATGTCAGCTTTGTTCGGCCGGAGGGCTTAGAGCTCTTCTGGTCGAATTATGAGCTGGCAAAGAACGAGCCCGCATGGTGAGACTTTGCTGTGCAAGCAGTGTCTCGCCAAAACACAGTCAAGAAGGTGACCGTTTTGACCTGTAACGAGTCACTTTCTTGCATGGACATCATGACTTGGCTCAGTCGTTATGGTGAGGTTGTACAGGTACCGCAGAAAAACCGCGATGAATTTGGCATTTGGTCTGGGGCCTGGACCTTCATGATGAAGTTGAAGTGTTCAGGCGGCACAGTCGCCCACATTCCTTCTTCAGCCTTTCTTGGGCGAGACAGAATCCTGATTTTCTACCAGGGGCAGCCGAAGGTCTGTCACAGGTGCGGTGACCCCACACACTTTAGCGCCAGCTGCCAAGTGCAGAAGTGCGCTTTGTGTGGTGGGCTAGGTCATCTCGCTGCATCCTGTAAGGACATTAGGTGTAACCTGTGTGGTGAGCTCGGTCACCCTTTCAGCCGTTGTCCTCGCTCCTTTGCCAATGCGGTTGTGACCCCAGTGGAGGAGAGCCATGAGGTTGCTTCTGCTGGGGAAGGTACCAGCAGAGGTGGAGGAGCTGAGGGGCCTGTGAAGAAAAGTAAGAATAAGTCACCTTTTCAGTTGAGGCGGCTTGAAGCCAGACAAAAAGGGAGAGAACTGGGGAAGCCTCAGTCTGCTGGGGTGACCCTTGGTCCTTCCTCAGAGGCTGGTCTTGCTACTGAGGCCCTGAGGGATGATGAGTTGGATGAGGAGGTCAGGAGGATGGAGCGCGAGAAAGGTGCCATCTCCTCCACGTCCTCCCATTATGAGAGTATGGATGAGGATAACAGGATTTGGCTAGAAAATAAGCGCAAGCAGAAAAAGAAAAAAACGCGGCCTATCTAAGGTACCTAAGGAAGGGAAAACTTCCTCCCCTCTGGTCGAGCTTTCCAACCGGTTCCTCACCCTCGATGAGATCGCCTCCACGGAAGGAGGGGCTGAGGGTGGGGTTCTGGAGGTGGCGGCGGAGCAGCCTGCAGGGGGCGCCGAGTCTCTATCCTCTGGGGATGCTGGGTCCTCAGAGTGGGAGACTGACTCAGAGTCAGAAGACAAGGACGAAGGAGAGGGTGGTCCGGGTGGGTCCTTGGGGGGCAATAATATTATGGACACCTCAATTTCGTTAAAAGAAGTTTCCCCAATTCTGAAGGGAAAAGGCATCATCCTCAGAGGAGAGTAGGGGGAAGGGAAATAGTAAGAAAAAAGCCGTCTAACTCAATCACTCATGATTGCGGCACCCACTCCGTTGACGCTGGCGTCCATTACTGTCGCCAGCATTAAGTCTGATGCGGCTAGATTTGTGGCCTTTGATTTTCTCGGCCGTGTTGAAGCCGACATTTTATTTTTGCAGGAGACCAGGCTGCCAGATTTGGTGGCCGTGTTTAAAGCTAAGAGGGAATGGAGACACGGGCCTTCCTATTGGTCTCTTGCGGCCGAGCCGTATAGCGGAGTGGCGGTCCTTTTTACCGCACCGGTAGAATGCCGACGAGTTATTGAGTTAGAAATGGGGAGGTGCCTGATCCTGGATGTCCTCATGAAGGGACAAGAACTTTGCCTTATTAATATCTATGGTCCCCAGTCCAAGTGGGACAGGAAGTGTCTCTTTATGAGGATCAAGCCCTACCTTTTTACAAGTCGGCAGGTGGTCTTTGGGAGGAGTGCGGTGGCCTGCTGGAGAGCATGGACCACTTCCTGCTTCAGTGCCCCTTTAACACAGAGGTGTACAACCGGGTGGGCGCTTCCATCCATTGGCCCGGGTTGGCCGGTCTCTCGTATGCGGAGTGGGCCTATGGAGCGTTCAGAGCCCTGGATGGCCGGGACCGCTGCACGTTATTCCTAGTTAGTCTAGTGGTTAGGTACTATACTTGGAATGCAAAAATCCTCTGTCATCTCCGCTCCTGGTGATGGGCTGAAGCTGCACTGCAGATTTTTGTTTTGTGTTCTTAGTATGTAGTGATTAGGGGTTGCAGGTGCCGAACCTGGGCTTTATGTGATTTGGATTGATGTTGTTCACCTTTTGTTTTGTACTATATGTTATGTTGTAAATACTGTATATATTGTATATAGGGAGGTTGGGAGGGATTTATGAACTGACCTTGGACACTGGTACTTAATGCAATCTTTGGACGTTAGTATTACAGGGATCATTCACCAGAGATGCAGTCACTTCTGTGCATTTAATCACATTATATATATAAAACATGAATCCATAGTATATTTTGTATACAGTTCATTATTACACTAGGACAGACAAGTCATGGCGGTGATCTCCGCGGTCCCCTGAGTTCTGGTAGTGACACCGCCTTGGTGTTGGGTCACTTTGCCGCTGTGATGTCATAGCGATACTTGGAGATGGTGAAGTTGACCAGTTTCCCGTAGACGGTGGGCAGCTCGTACTCCTCGTACTTCCTGAACCCAACGCTCTCATACATCTTCTGTGCCTCACGCTGAACCATCAATGTGTTGAGGACCACCGAGCGGTAACCACGTTGCCGTGCAAACCCAATCACCTCCCGGGACAAGGCCTTGGCGATGCCCAGCCCCCGGAAGTCTTTCCTGACAGACATCCGCTTCAGCATCAGCTCGTCCTGGCGGTCATCTGACGGCTTTGCCGCGACTGTCCCCACCACACTGTCTTCAACCTCCGCCACCCAGAAGTGTGAGCCCTGGTCCTCCATGTAGGTCTTCTCTATGTCCTGCAGGTCTTCTCTCAAGCAGTGGTCGATGTACAAGCTCCAGATGTAGCCGAGGACATGGCGACCCAGGGCTAAGGCCAGTGTGACGGCCAAGACTGGGAGGATGATGGACTTAGAGCTGAAGAGCAGCGACAGGAACAGACAGACCATGGCAAACAGGACCCAGGGCCGCGTCACCACATGGAGGCAGACACTGGGGACGTACTCACTCATCCCGTGAGAGAAGAGCTCCCGCACCACCTCATAGTCAGAGCCCACATAGCCACGGATCGTGTACTCCACCATCACTGCCTGCAGAGATAGACAGGGGGAGGGGCATATGTCAGGTACAGAATATGTCAGGGGAGGTACAGAATATATCACTAACAGTAAGGGGAGGTACAGGGAACATTATATATAATGTACAAGAAGGGGAGAGATAGAATGTTATATACAGGGGACACTATATAATATACAGGAAGGGGAATTACAGAATATATAATATAAATGTAAGGATTTATAGAATGTTCTATACAGGAGACAGAATATATAATATACAGGGAGGGGAGGTACAGAATGTTATGTACAGGGGACAGTATATATAATATACAGGGAGGGGAGGTACAGAATGTTATGTACAGGGGTCAGTATATATAATATACAGGGAGGGGAGGTACAGAATGATATGTACAGGGGGTCAGTATATATAATATACAGGGAGGGGAGGTACAGAATGTTATGTACAGGGGACAGTATATATAATATACAGGGAGGGGATGTACAGAATGATATGTACAGGGGTCAGTATACATAATATACAGGGAGGGGAGGTACAGAATGATATGTACAGGGGTCAGTATATTTAATTTACAGGGAGGGGAGGTACAGAATGATATGTACAGGGGTCAGTATATATAATTTACAGGGAGGGGAGGTACAGAATGATATGTACAGGGGTCGGTATATATAATATACAGGGAGGGGAGGTACAGAATGTTATGTACAGGGGACAGTATATATAATATACAGGGAGGGGAGGTACAGAATGATATGTACAGGGGACAGTATATATAATATACAGGGAGGGGAGGTACAGAATGTTATGTACAGGAGACAGTATATATAATTTACAGGGAGGGGAGGTACAGAATGTTATGTACAGGGGACAGTACATATAATATACAGGGAGGGGAGGTACAGAATGATATGTACAGGGGTCAGTATATATACTATACAGGGAGGGGAGGTACAGAATGTTATGTACAGGGGTCGGTATATATAATATACAGGGAGGGGAGGTACAGAATGTTATGTACAGGGGACGGTATATATAATATACAGGGAGGGGAGGTACAGAATGATATGTACAGGAGACAGTATATATAATATACAGGGAGGGGAGGTACAGAATGATATGTACAGGGGTCGGTATATATAATATACAGGGAGGGGAGGTACAGAATGTTATGTACAGGGGTCGGTATATATAATATACAGGGAGGGGAGGTACAGAATGTTATGTACAGGGGACAGTATATATAATATACAGGGAGGGGAGGTACAGAATGATATGTACAGGAGACAGTATATATAATTTACAGGGAGGGGAGGTACAGAATGATATGTACAGGGGTCGGTATATATAATATACAGGGAGGGGAGGTACAGAATGTTATGTACAGGGGTCGGTATATATAATACACAGGAAGGGGAGGTACAGAATGATATGTACAGGGGTTAGTATATATAATATACAGGGAGGGGAGGTACAGAATGTTATGTACAGTGGTTAGTATAATATACAGGGAGGGGAGGTACAGAATGTTCTATACAGGGGACAGTATATATAATATACAGGGAGGGGAGGTACAGAACGATATGTACAGGGGTCAGTATATATAATGTACAGGGAGGGGAGTTACAGAACGATATGTACAGGGGTCAGTATATATAATATACAGGGAGGGGAGGTACAGAATGTTATGTACAGGGGACAGTATATATAATATACAGGGAGGGGAGGTACAGAACGATATATACAGGGGTTAGTATATATAATATACAGGGAGGGGAGGTACAGAATGTTATGTACAGGGGACAGTACATATAATATACAGGGAGGGGAGGTACAGAATGTTATGTACAGGGGACAGTATATATAATATACAGGGAGGGGAGGTACAGGGGACAGTATATATAATATACAGGGAGGGGAGGTACAGAATGTTATGTACAGGGGACAGTATATATAATATACAGGGAGGGGAGGTACAGAATGTTATGTACAGGGGACAGTATATATAATATACAGGGAGGGGAGGTACAGAATGTTATGTACAGGGGACAGTATATATAATATACAGGGAGGGGATGTACAGAATGATATGTACAGGGGACAGTATATATAATATACAGGGAGGGGAGGTACAGAATGTTATGTACAGGGGACAGTATATATAATATACAGGGAGGGGAGGTACAGAACGATATGTACAGGGGACAGTATATATAATATACAGGGAGGGGAGGTACAGAATGTTATGTACAGGGGTCAGTATATATAATGTACAGGGAGGGGAGGTACAGAACGATATGTACAGGGGACAGTATATATAATATACAGGGAGGGGAGGTACAGAATGTTATGTACAGGGGACAGTATATATAATATACAGGGAGGGGAGGTACAGAATGTTATGTACAGGGGTCAGTATATATAATGTACAGGGAGGGGAGGTACAGAACGATATGTACAGGGGACAGTATATATAATATACAGGGAGGGGAGGTACAGAATGATATGTACAGGGGTCAGTATATATAATATACAGGGAGGGGAGGTACAGAATGATATGTACAGGGGTCAGTATATATAATGTACAGGGAGGGGAGTTACAGAACGATATGTACAGGGGTCAGTATATATAATATACAGGGAGGGGAGGTACAGAACGTTATGTACAGGGGACAGTATATATAAAATACAGGGAGGGGAGGTACAGAACGATATGTACAGGGGTCAGTATATATAATGTACAGGGAGGGGAGGTACAGAACGATATGTACAGGGGTTAGTATATATAATATACAGGGAGGGGAGGTACAGAATGTTATGTACAGGGGACAGTACATATAATATACAGGGAGGGGAGGTACAGAATGTTATGTACAGGGGACAGTATATATAATATACAGGGAGGGGAGGTACAGAATGTTATGTACAGGGGACAGTATATATAATATACAGGGAGGGGAGGTACAGAATGATATGTACAGGGGACAGTATATATAATATACAGGGAGGGGAGGTACAGAATGTTATGTACAGGGGACAGTACATATAATTTACAGGGAGGGGAGGTACAGAATGATATGTACAGGGGTCGGTATATATAATATACAGGGAGGGGAGGTACAGAATGTTATGTACAGGGGTCGGTATATATAATATACAGGGAGGGGAGGTACAGAATGTTATGTACAGGGGACAGAATATATAATATACAGGGAGGGGAGGTACAGAACGATATGTACAGGGGTTAGTATATATAATATACAGGGAGGGGAGGTACAGAATGTTATGTACAGGGGACAGTATATATAATATACAGGGAGGGGAGGTACAGAATGTTATGTACAGGGGACAGTATATATAATATACAGGGAGGGGAGGTACAGAAAGATATGTACAGGGGACAGTATATATAATATACAGGGAGGGGAGGTACAGAACGATATGTACAGGGGACAGTATATATAATATACAGGGAGGGGAGGTACAGAATGTTATGTACAGGGGACAGTATATATAATATACAGGGAGGGGAGGTACAGAATGATATGTACAGGGGACAGTATATATAATATACAGGGAGGGGAGGTACAGAATGTTATGTACAGGGGTTAGTATAATATACAGGGAGGGGATGTACAGAATGATATGTACAGGGGTTAGTATAATATACAGGGAGGGGATGTACAGAATGATATGTACAGGGGTCAGTATATATAATAAACAGGGAGGGGAGGTACAGAATGATATGTACAGGGGACAGTACATATAATATACAGGGAGGGGAGGTACAGAATGATATGTACAGGGGACAGTATATATAATATACAGGGAGGGGAGGTACAGAATGATATGTACAGGGGTCAGTATATATAATATACAGGGAGGGGAGGTACAGAATGTTATGTACAGGGGACAGTATATATAATATACAGGGAGGGGAGGTACAGAATGTTATGTACAGGGGACAGTATATATAATATACAGGGAGGGGAGGTACAGAATGTTATGTACAGGGGACAGTACATATAATATACAGGGAGGGGAGGTACAGAATGATATGCACAGGGGACAGTATATATAATATACAGGGAGGGGAGGTACAGAATGATATGTACAGGGGTCAGTATATATAATATACAGGGAGGGGAGGTACAGAATGTTATGTACAGGGGACAGTATATATAATATACAGGGAGGGGAGGTACAGAATGTTATGTACAGGGGACAGTATATATAATATACAGGGAGGGGAGGTACAGAATGTTATGTACAGGGGACAGTATATATAATATACAGGGAGGGGAGGTACAGAATGTTATGTACAGGGGACAGTATATATAATATACAGGGAGGGGAGGTACAGAATGTTATGTACAGGGGACAGTATATATAATATACAGGGAGGGGAGGTACAGAATGTTATGTACAGGGGACAGTATATATAATATACAGGGAGGGGAGGTACAGAATGATATGTACAGGGGACAGTATATATAATATACAGGGAGGGGAGGTACAGAATGTTATGTACAGGGGACAGTATATATAATATACAGGGAGGGGAGGTACAGAATGTTATGTACAGGGGACAGTATATATAATATACAGGGAGGGGAGGTACAGAATGTTATGTACAGGGGACAGTATATACAGTACAGACTAGTCTGCACACACCTTCTCATTCAAAGAATGGCAGAAAAAAAGAGTTGTGTGAATTGGCCAGTATTCACACTTGTCAGGCTTTTCCAGAATACATAAATATATTGTGACAAATGGGGGGATTGACAATCAAACTATCCTTAGGATTTTCGTGGTGCTCCATTTCACTTTGCAGAAAAAACATGTGTAAACGCGGACGCCGTAAGAGGACTTCCCTTAGGGGACGCCGTAAGAGGACAGTGTCACAAGCAAAGCCCCCCCCCCCCCCACACCATCACACCCAACAGTGTCACCAGCACAGCCCCCACACCATCACACCCAACAGTGTCACCAGCACAGCCCCCCACACCATCACACCCAACAGTGTCACCAGCACAGCCCCCCACACCATCACACCCAACAGTGTCACCAGCACAGCCCCCCACACCATCACACCCAACAGTGTCACCAGCAAAGCCCCCCCACACCATCACACCCAACAGTGTCACCAGCAAAGCCCCCCACACCATCACACCCAACAGTGTCACCAGCAAAGCCCCCCCACACCATCACACCCAACAGTGTCACCAGCACAGCCCCCCACACCATCACACCCAACAGTGTCACCAGCAAAGCCCCCCCACACCATCACACCCAACAGTGTCACCAAAGTCCCACACACCATCACACCCAACAGTGTCACCAGCACAGCCCCCCACACCATCACACCCAAAAGTGTCACCAGCAAAGTCCCACACACCATCACACCCAACAGTGTCACCAGCACAGCCCCCCACACCATCACACCCAACAGTGTCACCAGCACAGCCCCCCACACCATCACACCCAACAGTGTCACCAGCACAGCCCCCCACACCATCACACCCAACAGTGTCACCAGCACAGCCCCCCACACCATCACACCCAACAGTGTCACCAGCACAGCCCCCCACACCATCACACCCAACAGTGTCACCAGCACAGCCCCCCACACCATCACACCCAACAGTGCCACCAGCAAAGTCCCACACACCATCACACCCAACAGTGTCACCAGCACAGCCCCCCACACCATCACACCCAACAGTGTCACCAGCAAAGTCCCACACACCATCACACCCAACAGTGTCACCAGCAAAGTCCCACACACCATCACACCCAACAGTGTCACCAGCAAAGTCCCACACACCATCACACCCAACAGTGTCACCAGCAAAGTCCCACACACCATCACACCCAACAGTGTCACCAGCACAGCCCCCCCACACCATCACACCCAACAGTGTCACCAGCAAAGTCCCACACACCATCACACCCAACAGTGTCACCAGCAAAGCCCCCCACACCATCACACCCACCAATGTCACCAGCAGAGCCCCCCACACCATCACACCCAACAGTGTCACCAGCAAAGTCCCACACACCATCACACCCAACAGTGTCACCAGCAAAGTCCCACACACCATCACACCCAACAGTGTCACCAGCACAGCCCCCCACACCATCACACCCAACAGTGTCACCAAAGTCCCACACACCATCACACCCAACAGTGTCACCAGCACAGCCCCCCACACCATCACACCCAACAGTGTCACCAGCAGAGCCCCCCACACCATCACACCCAATAGTGTCACCAGCAAAGCCCCTCACACCATCACACCCAACAGTGTCACCAGCACAGCCCCCCACACCATCACATCCAACAGTGTCACCAGCAAAGTCCCACACACCATCACACCCAACAGTGTCACCAAAGTCCCTCACACCATCACACCCAACACTGTCACCAGCAGAGCCCCCCACACCATCACACCCAACAGTGTCACCAGCACAGCCCCTCCAGTCCATCACACCCAACAGTGTCACCAGCAATGCCCCCCACCATCACACCCAAAACTGTCACCAGCAGAGCCCCCCACACCATCACACCCAACAGTGTCACCAGCACAGCCCCCCACACCATCACTCCCAACAGTGTCACCAGCAAAGTCCCTCACACCCAACACTGTCACCAGCAGAGCCCCCCACACCATCACACCCAACAGTGTCACCAGCAAAGTCCGACACACCATCACACCCAACAGTGTCACCAGCAAAGCCCCCCACATCATCACACCCAACAGTGTCACCAGCAAAGCCCCCCACACCATCAAACCCAACAGTGTCACCAGCACAGCCCCTCCAGACCATCACACCCAACAGTGTCACCAGCACAGCCCCTCCAGTCCATCACACCCAACAGTGTCACCAGCAAAGTCCCTCACACCCAACACTGTCACCAGCAGAGCCCCCCACACCATCACACCCAACAGTGTCACCAGCAAAGCCCCCCACATCATCACACCCAACAGTGTCACCAGCAAAGCCCCCCACACCATCACACCCAACAGTGTCACCAGCACAGCCCCTCCAGACCATCACACCCAACAGTGTCACCAGCACAGCCCCTCCAGACCATCACACCCAACAGTGTCACCAGCACAGCCCCTCCAGACCATCACACCCAACACTGTCACCAGCACAGCCCCTCCAGTCCATCACACCCAACAGTGTCACCAGCAAAGTCCCCCACACCATCACACCCAACAGTGTCACCACCAGAGCCCCCCCCCACACCATCACACCCAACAGTGTCACCAGCAAAGTCCCACACACCATCACACCCAACACTGTCACCAACAAAGTGCCTCACTCCATCACACCCAAAACTGTCACCAGCAGAGCCCCCCACACCATCACACCCAACAGTGTCACCAGCACAGCCCCCCACACCATCACACCCAACAGTGTCACCAGCAAAGTGCCTCACACCATCACACCCAATAGTGTCACCACCAGAGCCCCCCACACCATCACACCCAACAGTGTCACTAGCACAGCCCCCCCACACCATCACACCCAACATAGTCACTAGCACAGCCCCCCCCCCCACACCACCACACCCAACAGTGTCACCACAACCCCCCCCACACACACCATCGCACCCAACAGTGTCACCAGCACAGCCCCCACACCATCATACCCAACAGTGTCACCAGCAAAGTCCCACACACCATCACACCCAACAGTGTCACCAGCACAGCCCCCCACACCATCACACCCAACAGTGTCACCAGCAAAGCCCCCCACACCATCACACCCACCAATGTCACCAGCAGAGCCCCCCACACCATCACACCCAACAGTGTCACCAGCACAATCCCCCACACCATCACACCCAACAGTGTCACCAAAGTCCCACACACCATCACACCCAACAGTGTCACCAAAGTCCCACACACCATCACACCCAACAGTGTCACCAGCACAGCCCCCCACACCATCACACCCAACAGTGTCACCAGCAAAGTCCCACACACCATCACACCCAACAGTGTCACCAGCAAACCCCCACACACCATCACACCCACCAATGTCACCAGCAGAGCCCCCCACACCATCACACCCAATAGTGTCACCAGCAAAGCCCCTCACACCATCACACCCAACAGTGTCACCAGCACAGCCCCCCACACCATCACACCCAACAGTGTCACCAGCAAAGTCCCACACAGCATCACACCCAACAGTGTCACCAGCAAAGTCCCTCACACCATCACACCCAACAGTGTCACCAGCACAGCCCCCCACACCATCACACTCAACAGTGTCACCAGCAATGCCCCCCACCATCACACCCAAAACTGTCACCAGCAGAGCCCCCCACACCATCACACCCAACAGTGTCACCAGCACAGCCCCCCACACCATCACTCCCAACAGTGTCACCAGCAAAGCCCCCCACACCATCACACCCAACAGTGTCACCAGCACAGCCCCTCCAGACCATCACACCCAACAGTGTCACCAGCAAAGTCCCACACACCATCACACCCAACACTGTCACCAGCAAAGCCCTGCACACCATCACACCCAAAACTGTCACCAGCAGAGCCCCCCCCACACCATCACACCCAACAGTGTCACCAGCACAGCCCCCCCACACCATCACACCCAACAGTGTCACCAGCAAAGTGCCTCACACCATCACACCCAACAGTGTCACTAGCACAGCCCCCCACACCATCACACCCAACAGTGTCACCAGCAAAGTGCCTCACACCATCACACCCAACAGTGTCACCAGCAGAGCCCCCCACCACACTATCACACCCAACAGTGTCACCAGCACAGCCCCCACACCATCATACCCAACAGTGTCACTAGCACAGCCCCCCACACCATCACACCCAACATAGTCACTAGCACAGCCCCCCCCCCCACACCATCACACCCAACAGTGTCACCAGCACAGCCCCTCCAGACCATCACACCCAACACTGTCACCAGCAAAGCCCTGCACACCATCACACCCAAAACTGTCACCAGCAGAGCCCCCCCCCACACCATCACACCCAACAGTGTCACCAGCACAGCCCCCCCACACCATCACACCCAACAGTGTCACCAGCAAAGTGCCTCACACCATCACACCCAACAGTGTCACCAGCAAAGCCCCCCACACCATCACACCCAACAGTGTCACCAGCAAAGCCCCCCACACCATCACACCCAACAGTGTCACCAGCAAAGCCCCCCACACCATCACACCCAACAGTGTCACCAGCACAGCCCCTCCAGACCATCACACCCAACAGTGTCACCAGCAAAGTGCCTCACACCATCACACCCAACAGTGTCACTAGCACAGCCCCCCACACCATCACACCCAACATAGTCACTAGCACAGCCCCCCCCACACCACCACACCCAACAGTGTCACCACAACCCCCCACACACACACCATCGCACCCAACAGTGTCACCAGCACAGCCCCCACACCATCACACCCAACAGTGTCACCAGCACAGCCCCCCACACCATCACACCCAACAGTGTCACCAGCAGAGCCCCCCACACCATCACACCCAACAGTGTCACCAGCACATCCCCCGCACCATCACACCCAACAGTGTCACCAGCAAAGCCCCTCACACCATCACACCCTATAGTGTCACCAGCAAAGCCCCCCCACACCATCACACCCAACAGTGTCACCAGCAAAGCCCCTCACACCATCACACCCTATAGTGTCACCAGCACAGCCCACCCAACATCTCCTCCTCCAGGCTTCATGGTTGCCACTCGTTTTTAGTTACTTAACTGCTTTTTTCTGGCCATAATACAAGTTCTACCGGTCTATTTAGTAGGAGGATCAGCCGTATATCCCCCCGACTCCTGCACAACTGATCCCAACCCCATCTATACGGCAAGAAATCCACTTATTACCCCTGACAGGGCAGCTGTGATGTGAGAACCTCTCCAGGTGACTGCCTCTTGTATCTCTCCAGGTGACTGCCTCTTGTATCTCTCCAGGTGACTGCCTCTTGTATCTCTCCAGGTGACTGCCTCTCGTATCTCTCCAGGTGACTGCCTCTCGTATCTCTCCAGGTGACTGCCTCTCGTATCTCTCCAGGTGACTGCCTCTCGTATCTCTCCAGGTGACTGCCTCTCGTATCTCTCCAGGTGACTGCCTCTCGTATCTCTCCAGGTGACTGCCTCTCGTATCTCTCCAGGTGACTGCCTCTCGTATCTCTCCAGGTGACTGCCTCTCGTATCTCTCCAGGTGACTGCCTCTCGTATCTCTCCAGGTGACTGCCTCTCGTATCTCTCCAGGTGACTGCCTCTCGTATCTCTCCAGGTGACTGCCTCTCGTATCTCTCCAGGTGACTGCCTCTCGTATCTCTCCAGGTGACTGCCTCTCGTATCTCTCCAGGTGACTGCCTCTCGTATCTCTCCAGGTGACTGCCTCTCGTATCTCTCCAGGTGACTACCTCTCGTATCTCTCCAGGTGACTGCCTCTTGTATCTCTCCAGGTGACTGCCTCTTGTATCTCTCCAGGTGACTGCCTCTCGTATCTCTCCAGGTGACTGCCTCTCGTATCTCTCCAGGTGACTGCCTCTCGTATCTCTCCAGGTGACTGCCTCTCGTATCTCTCCAGGTGACTGCCTCTCGTATCTCTCCAGGTGACTGCCTCTCGTATCTCTCCAGGTGACTGCCTCTCGTATCTCTCCAGGTGACTGCCTCTCGTATCTCTCCAGGTGACTGCCTCTTGTATCTCTCCAGGTGACTGCCTCTTGTATCTCTCCAGGTGACTGCCTCTTGTATCTCTCCAGGTGACTGCCTCTTGTATCTCTCCAGGTGACTGCCTCTTGTATCTCTCCAGGTGACTGCCTCTTGTATCTCTCCAGGTGACTGCCTCTTGTATCTCTCCAGGTGACTGCCTCTTGTATCTCTCCAGGTGACTGCCTCTTGTATCTCATCAAGAGAAGCCACGACTGTGCAGAGCAGTGATCACAGCACAAGGACCTGGAGTATAAGAGATTCTCCGGGGTCTCACACTTTTTTGGTCTATAATTCCGCATGTGATAATTCATAGTTTTGATGCCTTCGGTGTGAATCTACAGTTTTCATAGTCATAAAAATACTGAAAACTCTTTGAATGAGAAGGTGAGGGCAGACTTTTGGTAAGTACTGTAGAATATACAGGGAGGGAAGGTATGGAATGATAGAATGTTATATACAGGGAACACTGTATATAATATACAAGAAGGGGAAGATATATATAATGTTATATACAGGGGACACTGTATATAATATACAGGAAGGGGGAGATATATAATGTTGTATACAGGGGACACTATATATAATATACAGGAAGTGGATGTACAGAATATATAATATACAGAAAGGGGGATATATAGAATGTTATACAAAGAAAACACTATATATAATATACAGGGAGGGGAGATATAGAATGTTGTATATAGAGGGCACTATATATAATTTAAAGGGAGGGGAGGTACAGATATTATACACAGAGGCTACTATATATAATATACAGGGAGGGGATACACAGCAGTACAGTATATGATATACAGGGGGAGGTATATAATGCTATATACAGAGGGCACTATATATAATATACAGGGAGGGGAGGTATAGATATTATACACAGAGGGCACTATATATAATATACAGGGAGGGGATACACAGCAGTACAGTATACAATATACAGGGGAGGTATAGAATGGTATATACAGAGGGCACTGTATATAATATACAGGGAGGGGAGGTATAGAATGTTATATACAGGGGGCACTATATATATAATATACAGGGAGGGGAGGTATAGATATTATACACAGAAGGCACTATATATAAAATACAGGGAGAGGATACACAGCAGTACAGTATATGATTTACAGGGGGAGGTATAGAATGGTATATACAGAGGGCAATATATATGAACTACAGGGAGGGGGTACACAGCAGTACAGTATATAATATACAGGGAGAGGATACACAGCAGTACAGTATATAATATACAGGGAGAGGATACACAGCAGTACAGTATATGATTTACAGGGGGAGGTATAGAATGGTATATACAGAGGACACTATATATCATTTACAGGGAGGGGAGGTATACAATGTTATATACAGGGGGCACACAGCAGCACAGTATATAATGCACAGGGGGATGCACAGTACAGGGGGACATACATACGGGACATCACATATCACGCTGGCCCCGCCCTCTCACCTCTGGCCCCACAGCTTCCGGCGCCTGGGACTGACGTCATCAGGTTGCACACCGGGCGCCGCCATATTGTTGGAGCCTGCGCTTCAAGAAGTGATCAGCAGAGGGCGCTGTACCATGTGACTCCTCAGGGTTTCCCGCCATACAGACATCCAGCCCCGGGATACATCTCCTCACATCTCCCCAACAATCAGAGCGCGGCTTACACTTCCATCCCTGCTGTGCGGAGATAAGACGTGCGCTCTAATTGGTGTATCCGTATATACAGTCAGTATGTATAGGAAAGCTATATATATATATATATATATATATATATACACAATCATTCATTATACACGTGGAGGTATAGATCCTATATGTCACTGGAGCTGATGTTATGTCTATATATACAGTCATTATACAGGGGGAGGTATAGATCATATATATCACTGGAGCCGCTGTTATATCTATATATACAGTCATTATACAGGGGGAGGTATAGATCATATATATCACTGGAGCCGCTGTTATATCTATATATACAGTCATTATACAGGGGGAGGTATAGATCATATATATCACTGGAGCCGCTGTTATATCTATATATACAGTCATTATACAGGGGAGGTATAGATCATATATATCACTGGAGCCGCTGTTATATCTATATATACAGTCATTATACAGGGGGAGGTATAGATCATATATATCACTGGAGCCGCTGTTATATCTATATATACAGTCATTATACAGGGGAGGTATAGATCATATATATCACTGGAGCCGCTGTTATATCTATATATACAGTCATTATACAGGGGGAGGTATAGATCATATATGTCACTGGAGCCGCTGTTATATCTATATATACAGTCATTATACAGGGGGAGGTATAGATCATATATATCACTGGAGCCGCTGTTATATCTATATATACAGTCATTATACAGGGGGAGGTATAGATCATATATATCACTGGAGCCGCTGTTATATCTATATATACAGTCATTATACAGGGGGAGGTATAGATCATATATATCACTGGAGCCGCTGTTATATCTATATATACAGTCATTATACAGGGGGAGGTATAGATCATATATGTCACTGGAGCTGATGTTATGTCTATATATACAGTCATTATACAGGGGGAGGTATAGATCATATATATCACTGGAGCTGATGTTATATCTATATATACAGTCATTATACAGGGGGAGGTATAGATCCTATATGTCACTAGAGCCGCTGTTATATCTATATATACAGTCATTATACAGGGGGAGGTATAGATCCTATGTATCACTGGAGCCGGTGCTATATCTATATATACAGTCATTATACAGGGGAAGGTATAGATCATATATATCACTGGAGCCGCTGTTATATCTATATATACAGTCATTATACAGGGGGAGGTATAGATCATATATATCACTGGAGCCGCTGTTATATCTATATATACAGTCATTATACAGGGGAAGGTATAGATCATATATATCACTGGAGCCGCTGTTATATCTATATATACAGTCATTATACAGGGGGAGGTATAGATCATATATATCACTGGAGCCGCTGTTATATCTATATATACAGTCATTATACAGGGGGAGGTATAGATCATATATATCACTGGAGCCGCTGTTATATCTATATATACAGTCATTATACAGGGGGCGGTATAGATCATATATATCACTGGAGCCGCTGTTATATCTATGTATACAGTCATTATACAGGGGGAGGTATAGATCATATATATCACTGGAGCCGCTGTTATATCTATATATACAGTCATTATACAGGGGGAGGTATAGATCATATATGTCACTGGAGCTGATGTTATGTCTATATATACAGTCATTATACAGGGGGAGGTATAAATCATATATATCACTGGAGCTGATGTTATATCTATATATACAGTCATTATACAGGGGGAGGTATAGATCCTATATGTCACTGGAGCCGCTGTTATATCTATATATACAGTCATTATACAGGGGGAGGTATAGATCATATATGTCACTGGAGCTGATGTTATGTCTATATATACAGTCATTATACAGAGGGAGGTATAGATCATATATATCACTGGAGCTGATGTTATATCTATATATACAGTCATTATACAGGGGGAGGTATAGATCATATATATCACTGGAGCCGCTCTTATATCTATATATACAGTCATTATACAGGGGGAGGTATAGATCATATATATCACTGGAGCCGCTCTTATATCTATATATACAGTCATTATACAGGGGGAGATATAGATCATATATGTCACTGGAGCCTCTGTTATATCTATATATACAGTCATTATACAGGGGGAGGTATAGATCATATATATCACTGGAGCCGCTGTTATATCTATATATACAGTCATTATACAGGGGGAGGTATAGATCATATATATCACTGGAGCCGCTGTTATATCTATATATACAGTCATTATACAGGGGGAGGTATAGATCATATATATCACTGGAGCCGCTGTTATATCTATATATACAGTCATTATACAGGGGGAGGTATAGATCATATATATCACTGGAGCCGCTGTTATATCTATATATACAGTCATTATACAGGGGGAGGTATAGATCATATATATCACTGGAGCCGCTGTTATATCTATATATACAGTCATTATACAGGGGGAGGTATAGATCATATATATCACTGGAGCAGCTGTTATATCTATATATACAGTCATTATACAGGGGGAGGTATAGATCATATATATCACTGGAGCCGCTGTTATATCTATTTATACAGTCATTATACAGGGGAAGGTATAGATCATATATATCACTGGAGCCGCTGTTATATCTATATATACAGTCATTATACAGGGGGAGGTATAGATCATATATATCACTGGAGCCGGTGCTATATCTATATATACAGTCATTATACAGGGGGAGGTATAGATCATATATATCACTGGAGCCGGTGCTATATCTATATATACAGTCATTATACAGGGGGAGGTATAGATCATATATATCACTGGAGCCGCTGTTATATCTATATATACAGTCATTATACAGGGGGAGGTATAGATCATATATATCACTGGAGCTGATGTTATATCTATATATACAGTCATTATACAGGGGGAGGTATAGATCATATATATCACTGGAGCCGCTGTTATATCTATATATACAGTCATTATACAGGGGGAGGTATAGATCATATATATCACTGGAGCCGCTGTTATATCTATATATACAGTCATTATACAGGGGGAGGTATAGATCATATATATCACTGGAGCCGCTGTTATGTCTATATATACAGTCATTATACAGGGGGAGGTATAGATCATATATGTCACTGGAGCCGCTGTTATATCTATATATACAGTCATTATACAGGGGGAGGTATAGATCATATATATCACTGGAGCCGCTGTTATATCTATATATACAGTCATTATACAGGGGGAGGTATAGATCATATATATCACTGGAGCCGCTGTTATATCTATATATACAGTCATACAGGGGGAGGTATAGATCATATATATCACTGGAGCCGCTGTTATATCTGTATATACAGTCATTATACAGGGGGAGGTATAGATCATATATATCACTGGAGCCGCTGTTATATCTATGTATACAGTCATTATACAGGGGGAGGTATAGATCATATATATCACTGGAGCCGCTGTTATATCTATATATACATACATTATACAGGGGGAGGTATAGATCATATATATCACTGGAGCCGGTGCTATATCTATATATACAGTCATTATACAGGGGGCGGTATAGATCATATATATCACTGGAGCCGCTGTTATATCTATGTATACAGTCATTATACAGGGGGAGGTATAGATCATATATATCACTGGAGCCGCTGTTATGTCTATATATACAGTCATTATACAGGGGGAGGTATAGATCATATATATCACTGGAGCCGCTGTTATATCTGTATATACAGTCATTATACAGGGGGAGGTATAGATCATATATATCACTGGAGCCGCTGTTATATCTATGTATACAGTCATTATACAGGGGGAGGTATAGATCATATATATCACTGGAGCCGCTGTTATATCTATATATACATACATTATACAGGGGGAGGTATAGATCATATATATCACTGGAGCCGCTGTTATATCTATATATACAGTCATTATACAGGGGGAGATATAGATCATTTATATCACTGGAGCCGCTGTTATATCTATATATACAGTCATTATACAGGGGGAGGTATAGATCATATATATCACTGGAGCCGCTGTTATATCTATATATACAGTCATTATACAGGGGGAGGTATAGATCATATATATCACTGGAGCCGCTGTTATATCTATATATACAGTCATTATACAGGGGGAGGTATAGATCATATATATCACTGGAGCCGCTGTTATATCTATATATACAGTCATTATACAGGGGGAGGTATAGATCATATATATCACTGGAGCCGCTGTTATATCTATATATACAGTCATTATACAGGGGAAGGTATAGATCATATATATCAGTGGAGCCGCTGTTATATCTATATATACAGTCATTATACAGGGGGAGGTATAGATCATATATATCACTGGAGCCTCTGTTATATCTATATATACAGTCATTATACAGGGGGAGGTATAGATCATATATATCACTGGAGCCGCTGTTATATCTATATATACAGTCATTATACAGGGGGAGGTATAGATCATATATATCACTGGAGCCGCTGTTATATCTATATATACAGTCATTATACAGGGGGAGGTATAGATCATATATATCACTGGAGCCGCTGTTATATCTATATATACAGTCATTATACAGGGGGAGGTATAGATCATATATATCACTGGAGCCGCTGTTATATCTATATATACAGTCATACAGGGGGAGGTATAGATCATATATATCACTGGAGCCGCTGTTATGTCTATATATACAGTCATTATACAGGGGGAGGTATAGATCATATATATCACTGGAGCCGCTGTTATATCTATGTATACAGTCATTATACAGGGGGAGGTATAGATCATATATATCACTGGAGCCTCTGTTATATCTATATATACAGTCATTATACAGGGGAAGGTATAGATCATATATATCACTGGAGCCGCTCTTATATCTATATATACAGTCATTATACAGGGGGAGGTATAGATCATATATATCACTGGAGCCTCTGTTATATCTATGTATACAGTCATTATACAGGGGGAGGTATAGATCATATATATCACTGGAGCCGCTGTTATATCTATATATAGTCATTATACAGGGGGAGGTATAGATCATATATATCACTGGAGCCGCTGTTCTATCTATATATACAGTCATTATACAGGGGGCGGTATAGATCATATATATCACTGGAGCCGCTTTTATATCTATGTATACAGTCATTATACAGGGGGAGGTATAGATCATATATATCACTGGAGCCGCTGTTATATCTATATATACAGTCATTATACAGGGGGAGGTATAGATCATATATATCACTGGAGCCGCTGTTATATCTATATATACAGTCATTATACAGGGGGAGGTATAGATCATATATATCACTGGAGCCGCTGTTATATCTATATATACAGTCATACAGGGGGAGGTATAGATCATATATATCACTGGAGCCGCTGTTATATCTATATATACAGTCATTATACAGGGGGAGATATAGATCATATATATCACTGGAGCCTCTGTTATATCTATATATACAGTCATTATACAGGGGGAGGTATAGATCATATATATCACTGGAGCCGCTGTTATATCTATATATAGTCATTATACAGGGGGAGGTATAGATCATATATATCACTGGAGCCGCTGTTCTATCTATATATACAGTCATACAGGGGGAGGTATAGATCATATATATCACTGGAGCCGCTGTTATATCTATATATACAGTCATTATACAGGGGAAGGTATAGATCATATATATCACTGGAGCCGCTGTTATATCTATATATACAGTCATTATACAGGGGGAGGTATAGATCATATATATCACTGGAGCCGCTGTTATATCTATATATACAGTCATTATACAGGGGGCGGTATAGATCATATATATCACTGGAGCTGATGTTATATCTATATATACAGTCATTATACAGGGGGAGGTATAGATCATATATATCACTGGAGCCGCTCTTATATCTATATATACAGTCATTATACAGGGGGAGGTATAGATCATATATATCACTGGAGCCTCTGTTATATCTATATATACAGTCATTATACAGGGGGAGGTATAGATCATATATGTCACTGGAGCCGCTGTTATATCTATATATACAGTCATTATACAGGGGGAGGTATAGATCATATATATCACTGGAGCCGCTGTTATATCTATGTATACAGTCATTATACAGGGGAAGGTATAGATCATATATATCACTGGAGCCGCTGTTATATCTATATATACAGTCATACAGGGGGAGGTATAGATCATATATATCACTGGAGCTGCTGTTATATCTATATATACAGTCATTATACAGGGGGAGGTATAGATCATATATATCACTGGAGCCGCTGTTATATCTATATATACAGTCATTATACAGGGGATGGTATAGATCATATATATCACTGGAGCCGCTGTTATATCTATATATACAGTCATTATACAGGGGAAGGTATAGATCATATATATCACTGGAGCCGCTGTTATATCTATATATACAGTCATTATACAGGGGATGGTATAGATCATATATATCACTGGAGCCGCTGTTATATCTATATATACAGTCATTATACAGGGGAAGGTATAGATCATATATATCACTGGAGCCGCTGTTATATCTATATATACAGTCATTATACAGGGGGAGGTATAGATCATATATATCACTGGAGCCGCTGTTATATCTATATATACAGTCATTATACAGGGGGCGGTATAGATCATATATATCACTGGAGCTGATGTTATATCTATATATACAGTCATTATACAGGGGGAGGTATAGATCATATATATCACTGGAGCCGCTGTTATATCTATATATACAGTCATTATACAGGGGGCGGTATAGATCATATATATCACTGGAGCCGCTCTTATATCTATATATACAGTCATTATACAGGGGGAGGTATAGATCATATATATCACTGGAGCCTCTGTTATATCTATATATACAGTCATTATACAGGGGGAGGTATAGATCATATATGTCACTGGAGCCGCTGTTATATCTATATATACAGTCATTATACAGGGGGAGGTATAGATCATATATATCACTGGAGCCGCTGTTATATCTATGTATACAGTCATTATACAGGGGATGGTATAGATCATATATATCACTGGAGCCGCTGTTATATCTATATATACAGTCATTATACAGGGGAAGGTATAGATCATATATGTCACTGGAGCCGCTGTTATATCTATATATACAGTCATTATACAGGGGGAGGTATAGATCATATATATCACTGGAGCCGCTGTTCTATCTATATATACAGTCATACAGGGGGAGGTATAGATCATATATATCACTGGAGCTGATGTTATGTCTATATATACAGTCATTATACAGGGGAAGGTATAGATCATATATATCACTGGAGCCGCTGTTATATCTATATATACAGTCATACAGGGGGAGGTATAGATCATATATATCACTGGAGCTGCTGTTATATCTATATATACAGTCATTATACAGGGGGAGGTATAGATCATATATATCACTGGAGCCGCTGTTATATCTATATATACAGTCATTATACAGGGGGAGGTATAGATCATATATATCACTGGAGCCGCTGTTATATCTATGTATACAGTCATTATACAGGGGGCGGTATAGATCATATATATCACTGGAGCCGCTGTTATATCTATGTATACAGTCATTATACAGGGGGCGGTATAGATCATATATATCACTGGAGCCGCTGTTATATCTATGTATACAGTCATTATACAGGGGGAGGTATAGATCATATATATCACTGGAGCCGCTCTTATATCTATGTATACAGTCATTATACAGGGGGAGGTATAGATCATATATATCACTGGAGCCGCTGTTATATCTATGTATACAGTCATTACAGTCTGTCTAGGTCACTGACACTGTCTGTCTCTGGCAATCCCTTTCAGGGACTGTCAGTCTTGGGCACTCTAACTCCAGTGACTGTCTCTGTCCTGGGCACTCTAACTCCAGTGACTGTCTCTGTCCTGGGCACTCTCATTCCAGTGACTGTCTCAGTGCTCTGCGTGAACCTGCTCTCATCCATGAAGAGCACCGGCTGCCGGTGCCTAATCTGACAATCTTGGGTGTTTACTGGCAAATGTCACCCTGCTCGGTGTTGGACAAAACCAACCCTGGACGTTGGGCCATCATATCCCCTCATGGAGTCTGTTTGTGACAATGTAAGCAGATGTATGTCATTGTACGTGACCTCCCCCCAGGTCTCATGCTGTAATGGCCTGGTATCTGCTCAATGGTCTAAACACAGCTAGCGTCTTACTCTTACCGTACAGCCCATTTATGTGCCATTCTGGATGAGCTGCGCTGCTGAGTAACTTGGCTTGTAGACACTGGCTAGCCCTACCTCTAATGACAAAATGAGGAGGATGAGAAGTGGAAATGGTCTGTGGTCATCACCTACAGAACCCTCCTTTATAGGGGCTGATTCAGTGTCGCAAATGGTGTTGTACAGGACGGGCCATGGATTCTGTAATTTCACGGAATAACGTCTAAGTTTAACAGCATTGGATGTTTTGTTCTATGTCTTGTGATCTAGGGTAAGATTTTAGGGGCAGGACTTATGTTAATGGATCGGGACTTAGGTTTAGGATTTCTTGATCTCAAAGTATGGAAACAAGCTCTGTAAAGTATCAGTAAAACACATTAGGGATAGACCCTCATACACATAACGACCAGGCCCTTTTTTGTTTTTTGCTTTTCATTTTCCACTCCCCACCTTTAACCCCTTTGTGACCCCCATGCGGATTTCTCCATTGGTCACTAAGGGGCCTTAGGCTACACTGACAGGTTTCTCCATCGGTCCAACCTTAGGGAGGAGCAGTGACCGCCTGTCTTGTGACAATCGCGACCCTGCTCTAACAGTCTGGTTAGTCAGTGCTGTGCCTGCGGGATCTATGTAGCTGCAGAGGGAGGGGTCAAATTAATTAACCCCTTATCACTGATGCTTGTTCTCAGCTCAGTGACCAGTCTCAATTTTTTTTTGAATCTGACATGTGTCAGGATAATTGGTTATAACTTCGGAAGCTTTAACACATCCAGGGGATTTTGAGATTGTTTTCTCGAAGACACATTGTACTTCATGTTAGCGGTAAAATTTAAGTGATAAGTTATGCATTTCATTCTAAAAAAAATATGCTTTGCAGGCAGATAGTTAAACTACCCAAAAAGCTGGATAACTAACATTCCCGGAGTGTCTGCTTTATGTTGGGATGATATTTTATGCGTCCTATCCTTTTTCTAGGATGATGTGAGGCGCAGAACTTTAGGTGCGATTTTTCAAATTTTCATGAAAATTGCCAAAATTCATACCGCGGAAGGTCCGATCCACAAGGCACACAATTACACGCCGCGGTCATGCTTACACAACCACGGGTTGTAAGGGGTTAAACACCTGGGATCAGAGTTTTTTTCGGTGCCGGGTCTGGGCCGTGATGTCACAGCCCGGCATCAGCGAAGAAGTCAGAAGAAGTGCCCTTAATGACCACCGTAAAAAGCCGATTAGGACGGTCATTAAGGCGGTTAAAATGTCCCAAAAGCCCCTAACACAAATTTAAAAAAAGTTAAAAACACAAAGTGTTAGGTAAAAATATAAAAATGGTTATTTTCGCCGATGAACCCGTAACGGACAGATGCGCTTAAATGTTTGAATCAACACTTTTTTGCCTTTTCGCAACAAATAAAAATGTAATAAAAACTGATCTGAAGGTCCCACAGTCCACAAAATGGTAGCACTGAAAATGACACCTGAGCCAACTCTGTACTTCTAAGTATGAAAAACTTATTGCTGTCAGAATATGGTAAAAGTAATGATTTTTTAGGGTTCAAAAAGTTTTAATTTTTGGTAAAATCTATTAACACCTAATAAAACCTATATAAATGCGGTTTCTTGTCAATATTACCGCATTATGAATTGTATTTCCACTTCCCAGTACAAGGGATGGAATATAAAATACACTAGGAAGTACAATTTATTACGCAGAAAACGAGCCCTCACACAGCTCTGCTCACGGAAAAATACAAAAGTTATACATTTTTGAAAGTGAAGGCGATAAACAGAAAGTAAAATGGAAAAAGCCCATCAATGGCAAGGGGTTAATATTGCCCCCGACACCACATGATAAAAAGTATACACTTCTCTGTGAGAAGGATTCGTGGTGCCTGAGGTCGCATCCACATGAGGCATTTTGGTTGCGTTTGGAAACGCAATCCAAAGTCTCCTTCACAAAGATATAAATATGGGGCGGCACTCACCGAATCCGTGTGCAGTCATTTATTTTATACCAGCAGAGTGGTGACATGGACAGACAAGTCAGACCACGGCAAGCGACGGGCCGTTTCGCGCCGATATGGCGCTTTCTCAAGCCTACCCAATCCAAAGGCTCTACCCGTGATCAAATATTTTGGTAACTGCTGGTTTGGTTTCCAACACGTTAACTGAACACAAAGTAAATGCAATCGCACCTCAATGTGCAATCGCAGGTGGAGCCTTTTTCAATTGTCTCTCAAAACGCAACCGAAATGTCACGTGTGAACGCGGCCTCAGGGGCTCTACAAACACGTCCTGGCACCTGAAAACTAGCCTGCCCTACGAAAGCTCAATGACGCCTTCCATTCCGCGCCGCCATGCGCCCTGACAGCGGGTTACATCCACGTATGTGTGTGTGTGGGGGGGTCCTCTTACTTAGAAAAAGCTGCCTAGTATATTCCTAGATGCATTTTCTACTTTTATTCAGTTCATTTGGGTAAATTTTTGCGGCTAAATGATTGTATTAATGATAAATATATTAGTGAATTCCAAATAAGAGCTTCATTTTGTTTGAATTTCTGTAAAATACATAAAGGGTTAACGAGCTTCCTACCTTCTGATGTTAATAGAATGGGGTGACATGTGGGGTGGGGGGGTTCTATTAACAGAACTTCCAAAACCCCTATAGAAATTAAATGGTCCCTAAAATAATTTATTCTAAAATTTTCTTAAAAATGTGATAGATTTCTGCTTGAGTTGTGATCTTTCTAGCGTCGTAATAAAACAAAAGGACGATTATAAAATGTCTCCCAACACAAAGCTGAGACATGGGAGAAGTTAGTAACTAATTTGGGTAGTAAGACAATCAGTTTGAAAAACAACATTTTGAAGTTTGAAAATAGCTAATTCTTTTTCAAAATGTTTAGCAAATTTACCTTTTTTCATAAATAATGGCAAAAAAAATGGCATTTTCAATTCTGGGCGTTATTTTCCATTACAGGGTTAAACGCTGGGAATAACCGTTAGTATATTCTGATAGATCGAACATTTTGGGATGCGGCGATACCTAACATGTTTATGATTTTTACAGTTTATTTATATTTAAATCAGTTCTAGGGAATGGGAAGTGATTAGATTAGAATTTTTAGTTTTTTTAAAATTTTCTTTTAACTTTTTTTATACAATTTTTACAATTTATTTTTATTGTGTTGTTGTGTAGGTTGTGTAGGTTGTGTTGCCATAGGATTTTGCATATCATCTATTAAAATGTGCAAACCACTGCCGGGAATCAAAGGGTTAACACTCAAGTTCGGTGCTAGCACCGTTCGCTGGTGATAGCGACGGGTGTTTGCTGCATTGTGCAGCAAACAACTGATGAGTATAAAGAATGCTCAGCCCGTGAGCCCTCTTCAAACTCCCCCTTCCACTACAGGACGTTCCGGAACTTCCAAATGTGGTAAGGGTTTAAGGACTGTCTCGCTGATGGCACTGGACAGGATCTTGGCGGGGGTTATTATCATCAGACTACCTCCACGGGACAATTCTATGTCTATTTTTGGAGCTCTGCTGCCCATCAGCTTCAATAAAGTGGCTTTGGTCCTCTAATTAATGTTCTTATGGTCTATTTTCTGTCTAGTATTTTTTTTTTTCAAAAAGTCTCAAAATGCATAAAAACTCCCTGCACATAGACCAGCAGGGACTGGGGTGACTGTGAGACTTTTCGCAAAGGTCTCGAGCCATGACTCTGGCTTTGCACGGTGTTGCACTAGCACCGGTTCTGTTTACACCAGATTGATGAAGAGGTGGAAATAGTCCTGTGAGAATTGTAAGCAGTGAAAAGTCTCAAAAAATTTAAATTAAAAACTTTAAGACTTTTTATGCCAAAAAAGCCCAGGAAAAGCAATGATAAATAACCCTTAGATACGATAAATAAATCTTAGCTATCTGTTTTCTTGATCTTGGAGCAGAGGATGTTTTGATGTCACTAGGACAGACTTTTAGGACAGGCTCTCTAGTGTCCCAGAGCAGAAATACCTCCCTCTCGCACAGCGATAGAGCCACAAGGGGGAGCTCACTCACATACAGAATATTCTCATATTAACCCTGTGAACTGGGTCTCCACGAGGAAGTGTTCACACTTTATACTCTAGTCACAGACAAAGGCTAAAGCAGTAATATTTATTATTGGCTCATACTGATATCACTTGACTAGCAAGTATATAGATATATATCAATGCCAGCATCTCCTCCAAGTATAAAGTAGTAAAAGTCCTGACTTGTTCTACGCAGTTCCAGCCTGTAAGAACATCAAAGTCTGAATACTCAAACGTTTCCCCAAGATTTATGGAGCACACGATATTGTAAAGCCCTGCACATTGGTGGTTTAATGGTGTAGGTCATATTAGGTATGGTTTTCTGGTGACCACTTGGTTTTCTGGCCAAAAGACTTCTTCCATCAGATACAGCTGCTGAGATAGTGCACAGAAGTTGTATACGCTTTACTCAAGACTGCATCTGCAGGATACACAGACTTTAGATCCTACCACAAAAGTGTCAATAAAAAATAACAAGACAGGATAGAAAAGTAAGGTGCGCACTATCCAGGTGTGGATCATGGGGTGGAGGACTTTGTGGAGGCATTGAAGAGCAGCTCTAAGTAATGTATCTCCCTTACGTAGGTCATATTGTATAGCTATCACAATCCAACTCTTAGCTGGACCTTGCACTTGCTCCTACTCTTACAGAACACACTTCCTCCTGAGGTACCTACAAAAAAGATCTTGGTTGAGTTGTTCTAGTCTACTTCAATATTACATCGCCTAATATTATTCCCTCTTCCTCCATATATCTTCCGGGTTCTGATCCTCCTAACTGGCATCGAGCATTCAGCAGATTCTCAACGATAAATGTCTAAAACCGTTTTCCAGCTTTCCCAGTTCTACACAGGGAATCAGAAGACCTAAAAATTATATTAGTCAGAGGGATGTAGATTGTTGGGTCGTGAGACAAGTGATTCCCTCTTCTCTTGTTTTCATGAAGGTTTCCACTTCCGGGTTATTCACTTGGGGCCGTTGGACTTCAGCTTGCGGTTCCTTATCTGGCGGAGGCGCAGTAGAAGCTCTTTGGGCAGCTTCTTTCCATTGGCCATCAGCTCCTTCAGGCGTTGCTTTGGAGTTTTGGAGATGTAGAAGTCACACACGGTTGCATGGTTTTCATAGGAGACACGACAGGACTTTGTTGACGGGTGATACCCCTCTGCTTTCGCAGTGACTTCATACTCTCCAGGGTTTAGAAGACGCCAGTAATCTCCATCGACAGCTGAAAGAGAACATGGATTAATATATAGTACAGCGGTGGCGAACCTATGGCACGGGTGCCAGAGGCGGCACTCAGAGCCCTTTCTGAGGGCACCCGGGCCATCGCCCCAGCACACCAGACAGAACTCAAAGAATCTTCCTGCAGTTCCAAGCAACTTAAAAGATGCTGCTTTCAGTCATATTCTGATACTTTGCTACTTGGGACTGTAGGAAGAGGGAGAATGTATAGACAGGGCCGAATTACCCTTGGAGGACCTCCTGCATTCTCTGTGTACAGAGGGACACTGAAAAGAAGCTAAAATGATGAAAAATTTCCATCTTTCTACTGTGTTGGTGTCCTCAGGAGGCCAATATGATTGAAAGTTATTGAAGAACAGGGAGCAATAAGTTACTGCTTTAATTTTTGGTTAGCACCTCGCAATAAATAAGGGGAATTTTTTTTTTTTTGGGGGGGGCACTCAGCCACTAAAAGGTTCGCCATCACTGATATAGTACATGAAAATACAGAATTATATTGGGTTACTTCAGGGTGTGAAGACATTCGGTAAAATGGTGTGTGTCTACTGGAGTACAGAGCCCTGATATGGGAGAAATCAAGGCAGAAAAACCTACAGGACAGGATTAAATAATTATGGACCAGTGCACGAGGCTGTGAGAGTTATAGGCATTGATTGTCGTCACTATTTGGTTTAAAAGCTCCAAGGGAGATCTGCATCAACTCTCCCGTCAGTTATCCAGAAAACACCAGATATATAACGAACTCCGGGCTTCTCTGTAGGCACTTTCACCTTGGACTTTATATATAATATGCCGCTGATGGCTGGTTCCAGCAGCAGAAATTTTATTCATTAAAATTTTTTATTTTGTCACCCCCTTATCCTGCGGAGAAGTGCTGTAGAATATGATGGGGCTATATAAATAAAGATTATTATTATTACAGGAATGCTTGGTCACCACGCTCAGTCAACCTGGGGCTTGCATTTTATAGATTTCTCATAAGGATCAATTCACAGATTATAGTACAGATTATGTTGGGCTCTTATTCTCCCCATGCACAAGGTATGAGAAGATCTACAGCTTGACATTTCATGTCCCCAAAACTTATATGACTCTTTGCGTATGCGGGCCACCCACCACGCCAATATCCATTAAAAGAGACTGGCCAGTCAGCATGGGCACGGTGTGCTGAGGCCTGGTGCGGTGAGGCACAGTGCGTCCGTGGATATGCCCAATAGAAGGCTTACCTCTGCATGTTGCCATGGGCATGAGGCCTAACCTTTACAGAAGAACATAACGTGACCTTCTCAATACTGCAAATGTGCTATTGTTCAACGCCGCATTACTGTATGCACAACTTGCTGTTGCTTGTTACCCTTTAATAAGGACCTTAATGGTATATTCACAATCCTACACTAATGACCATTTTATTGAGAATGATGTCCTGTTGAACTGGATGATGAATGTTACACAACTCCAGGCACACTTAAGGAGGTGACAGGCACCAAGTGTGACATTGGTCAATTCATAACCATTTGCATTAGTGACCTGCAAGGACACCGGACCACACCATCAGGCACAGACGTCATCGTCTTGCACAGCCCAGCAAGCATCTAGTCCACATAAGGGACCAGATGGCCTTAGTGCTCTCCATTGATGAAGGTTGATCTATGCTGAGCGGAAATTATGGCCACCAAAACAATGTTGGAGACATCAAGGAGAGTGCTGTGCATCAGCCACTTGTGTCACCAGTTGAGCCTTTGGTGATTGAGTCACATAGTAGGCAGGTGTCTGGTTACTACAGAACTGTAGTTGATATTGGTGGAATTTGTGTCAACAGTACATTGACAACCTCATGGTGCCTCTACATGAAGACAATGCTCCTGCTCATCGTGGTCTCATCATTAAGCAATTGATGCTTGAGACTGAGGACCTTACATGTATTGGTACTTTTTCCAGACCTGAATCCTGTTGAAAACCTATAGGATCATTTGAGTTGCCGTGTAGAGGCCCGCAGCTCCATACCTCATGATCCGGCACCTGCTACATGTCTACATTAGTAGTGCACCTAAGTTATACTCCCATCTAATGTAAGTGCCCAAATTATTGATTATTCTGGTGTTATACACCCTACAGTACACTGTGTGTGTCTCATCTGTTTTGTTGCCTCACTCTGTAAGCACATTTCTTTTATCTTGGGCAGATTTTGAAATATCATAAGAAGACAACATGACATTGGCTTTTGGGATTTTAACTACTCATGAATTATTGCGCAATGGAGCAGGTTAGCCAAACATCTTATTCTGATTGCAATCTGAAGTCACATGTTTCTGTTTCCGTGTTTATTTGTGCACATGAACATTGTACAGGCAGAGGCTGAATGTAGCTTGGAGGGGCTAAATCTACTGTATGACATTGTATGCGGTGCCTCACCTGTGCGGATATCATGGTTCAGACCATCCACCACTATGACAGCTTCAGGAACTCCTTGGTTTGTATCTTTATCACGAACAACGCCTTTAATCCCGCGATGCACCTGAAAAAGCAGATAGGACACCGTTTTCCACATTTGACCATCCCCTAAAGCAGCTGATCCTCAATCACATTACTTGTCATACTTCAGTGTTGTATTAACTATTCTGCTTGTCGTTACTTGAATATATTGGGTACAAACTGCAGAAAAGGGAATTAAGTTTTCTATGTTGATTACATTTTACATTGAATCCGTAACCTAGATATCAGAGGTCGCTCTGGCTTATTGTTAAGTAAAATGGCTCGATATGTGTCTATGAAAACACCAGTGACTAAGTTTCTTGTCATTTTGAGTAAACAAAATCCTTCCGGTAAGTCAGATTTGAACTGCTATCAGTACTGCTAAATGTATTGTGATGAGGGACTTATGAAGAGACCCTTATCCCATTAACATGGCCCCCATTACATAACAATTCCTCACTATATGCAGTAACTGACCTGCTCCATGTAAAGAAGCAGAGACTCCTTGTTATTCTCCCACTCAGTTGGGAGTTCCGTCTCGTGTGGGAATTTATCGCAGGACAGTTCAATGGTTATCTCAAAGCAGTTGGTGTGGAGATAGCTGAAATCGTTCATACCTGAGGAGAAGAAGACAAAGTTATTACGGTAACTGGAGCTCGTGGCAGCTTCATATGGTTGGGGCATCTCACTCACTGCCTGCCACTGTGTGCCAGTTTGCTCCATTGATGATATTTCCGACCCTCATGAAGTTGTCGTAGTGGCAGATCCTGCGGTTGTCATCGGCCATGATGCGGTGACTGGAAGCATATGCTGTGGCAAGCCAACGAAACATGGCATCATCTGCTGTGGGTGTCAGTTCTTTGGCCATCCAATAGGAGCGAGCCATGTCAAAAGGATAGCTCACCACCAGCTCACCACCATGCATGTTGGCACTTAGGACAAAAGGGATTTTCTGCATCCAGTCAATGATGGCACGGGTCTCTGGAGCCACCTGAAGTACATACAAGCGTTGAGCTACTATAGGTTACTTTTAAAGTAGATGTATGTGGTAGGATCCTATAGCCTATATTTACTCACCGTTGCATTCTCCATGGTGTAGTACTCAGGGATTGGGATATAATGATTGGGGAAGTGCTCCGGGACCTGCTCATTGTCTTCTGCTTCCCATAGAGGAGTGTTGAGATCAGCAAAGTTATGGTTTAGATCAAGCCCTTGGTAATTCCAGCGGCCAATACCCCAGCCAGACAGCTCCGAGCCCTAATAAAGCAGACATCTCTATTAGAGCCTATGCACAATGATATAGAGTTTTCTGTGGAGCGTGGAGAAGAAGGGTACAGTACCAGTTTGTAGGCCATTTCATATCCATCAGGATTCATGGAGGGCAGGAGATGTATCCGAGTGTCTCTGATAAGTCTTGTGACTCTTGGATTATCTTTCTTGTACTCCTGACACAGATATTCCATAAGGTTCAACATCAGTTCTCGACCCACTACCTCGTTCCCATGCATCCCAGCCACATAGCGAAACTCTGGCTCCCCTGTAAGAGAAGACCTTGTCACTGTCCATTATAGCTGAAGGCCAGAGATATATACGGTACCTCCTTGTGCCTCTCTTCTTATACAATACTGACTTATCTGGTGCGCACCTACCCAGCTCATGTTGTCCTGGGTTGTCTGATATCTCCATCACATACATCTTCAGCCCTAGGTAGCTCTTGCCGATGCTGTAGACACGAGTGATATTTGGACACTCCTCATTGACCCTCTTCATTAGCTGAAAGGACGTAAAGAAATTCCACATGAAATCTCCGAAAGACATTAGTTAATGGTTGAGTTAGACCAGAGAGTGTCTGTTAGTAGGGTCTATATTACATTACATATGGATGAGTTGTAGTACCATTTACAGCCTGTATACAATTGTGGTGCTATGTCTTCTGCTTTGTTGGCCGGTGTTCATTTTGTTACAAACCTTCCGCATCTCCTTGTAGTTGTGGTGTTTAAACTCCAGCTTGTCACTTGGCTGCGGTTGCTGTTCCCACATGAAGACAGTGTTTGGATCTGTGGAGAAAGCCACAATCTCACATTTATTCCAAGATGTGTCTTAGCTTCTACCTCTTTCTTGCGGTACTGGCATTGTAAGAGCACATTCCTACTTTGTAGGGGAGATTGGGGCCTCTTAATCGAATCTCTGGAATTTTTGAAGAGAATTTTATTCTATGGGTTGCACATCAGAATTCGCTGTTGTGATAAGAAAAACTACTATTCCGTTCTCATAGATCTGTAAATTCACTGATGATTAACTTTTTAATCCACTCCAAACTTTATTAAAACATATTAAAAGTTATGGTGTTCACCCGCAAACCGAAAAAAAGACAGATCTATGCGTTTCCAAACATGCGGCTTTTAGTCATTATCTGACTATGAAACATATCTTTTTGTTTTTTGGTAAACTTTCTGACCTGGGATATTAAGGAGGAGGCGGCTCTTGTAGTTTGTTCCAGTTAGGAGAGACCTTAAAGCACACCTACCATCAGGATGAAGGATTGTAAACCAAGCACTGACATACTGGTGTGCGCCCCCTCTATCAGGATTTGCTCTTCTTTAATCTTCTTATGCTCTGGTTTTTAAGAAAAAGAGGCTTTGATGATTATACAAATGAGCCTAAGGGGCTCCACGCTCAATAGATGTTAATTGAGCCTTGAGCCCCCCAGGCTCATTTGTATATTTTTAATGCCTTTTTTTGTTAAAAACAAGGGTATAAGAAGCTAAAAGAAGAGCAGATTCTGTAAGAGGAACCACACACCAGTCAGTGCTTGGTTTACAATCCTTCAACCTGGTGCTAGATGTTTTATAAGCAATCACCCACCTGGTAGAGGGCATCCTAAAATCTCAGCTCTCAAGCAGATGGTACCATTCTCGAACCACGTCTGAGGGTTTATCCTGATGTATCGTGCAACCATGGGGCTGGGCAGTTTGTTCAAGACTGGAGTCTCGGGGTCTTTATTGGCTTTAAAAATCTAATATGATGAAAAGAAGACATTAAGAAGAAGATTACATTATGTCGTCAAGCAGAATATGAGACATGGACATGATGAAAGCAAGACACAAACAAAAATAATAAATGGGACACAAACTTCAACTAAGCAGTAACAGCCCCTCCAGGTGCTGCAGCTGCGACGCCAAACTGGTGCAGACACTTTATAAATACATGTACAAGCAGTTTGCATGTTCTCTTCCCTGCAATGTCAGACAGAAAAGTAGCACAAACGCTTTAGTAAATGAGGGCAATTATTTTGACAAGAAGAGAAATAGACAAGAACAAGAATATGAGATGATAACATGAAGAATATCAGATGATAAGAAGATTACAAGACACTTACAAAATAAACACAAGATGTTAATGAAAAGGATACAAGGTGCTAACAAAAAGAACACAAGACATCAATAAAAATAAAACAGGACACAAACAATAAGACTACAAGTCATAAGCAAGAACAATACAAGACAATAACAAAAGTAATAAATGGCCACTTAGTAATCTGTTTATTATGAGGTCATTTCTTTGTAAACTGCAGCTAAACAAGGGACGTGTTCATTGGTTATATGCATTTTAATGTGTTTTGTGGCTATGAACTACCGTAATAATAAAAATGATTTAAGTTTATTGGGTGAGCAGGGTGCAATTGTGCCCTTGTACTTTGAAAGAAGGGACATGTGCCATAGGGCAATGTAGAATAAGTTACTTCCATCGAGGACCTCCAAGGGGAGACCATGATGTAGTAGTTTTGGTTCTGCTGTTAAATTCTGCACACCACTCTCTGTATAATATCTTGCCCAAAGTAGATTGGTTTCTTGGACCCCTCCAGAACCCACTTCCATGCTTCAGCAGGAAACCTCAAACAGTACCCCTGTCCTCAAGACCTTAACATTACAATCTTCATCTAACAATCACTAAATATGGGTCACAGGGGCTTCACCTTGTGTAGAGCCTTGACTCCTTCATACGAGGCAGGTTTGCCACTCAGAACTACATGTTACGGTGCATTTTCTTTCAAAAAAAGCCAGACAGGCAAGACACACAATGGTTAATGGTTCCGAAACGTATTCCTGGCCGCAACCAGTAGGAGATCAAACGCTTCAGGACGCTGCAAAATTTTCATTCCAGGAATGGGAAATATTCCAAGGAAAGTACCACACAGAGCAACCGCAGAGACCAGAGCAAACATAGTGTGGAGAGGGATTATGTGTCTTCATGGGTTTTCACCGCAAAGAAACCAGGACTTGGCAGCAAGCAGAGATCCACCAATGAAGGACGACGGACTACTTAAGAGGTCTCACTCATCTCATCTGCTGTACTTAATGGGATATTCATTATATAAACCTTACTAATATCCAGTACCTTCTAGTCCAATCATTCAGTTCCAGTCCAATTAATATTCCATATATCTCTGATTTTTATAGGGTAATATAGAAATTTTTGCAGCCCCTTTAAGGAGACACCGCATTACATGACCCAACTGTGAACATTCAGGTCAATAAATATTTCAAGGTTTCCTATGATGGAGTCCTGGAAAGAACCCTGGATCCTGAAGCAGACCCAGTGCCTGATTGACTCTGTATTACATGCTGTGCCCGAGAGATTTCTACTTGTGACAAACATACAAAAACAGTATGAAAGGTACAGACTCCACCACACATGATCTTCCAGCACCCAGCCTTCATCATAAGGCCCCCTTCTAGTTATAGAAACAATGTAGTAACAGGTCACATTTTGTGAATATTGCCCATACTATGGAAGCAGCCAGACCCTATCGGGCCCCATCGCATCTTCTTTGTTTGGGTTTAGGTGCTGTTCCTAAGGGGTTTTCTGCACATCTCCAAGGGATCAGAAGAGGGTAGGGAAAAGACAAGTGATCATCTGTAATGGTGGAATGAAGACCCTTAAGGATTATTGATCATAAACAGATCTTATAGCCTAGCTTTATAAAATCACTGTATAGCATGGGAGCCTTTTTTACTTTCATACTCCAGCATAGGTAGCAGTGTATCCAAGGTCTGTGAAAATCATAAGAACATTTTGTGGATTTCAGAAGTTGTTTTCTAACGCTGAACTACATCTGTAGGAAGATGACGACTTACCCGAAAGCCCTGTGCCAACTTGTATTTTGCTAATAACCAAATTTCAGCCCTTATGCACTTCAGCCTCCAGAGGAGCTTTTGCCATTACTGATTTAAAACGGGGGTCTTCAGTATCTACCATACATAAAGACATGTGTGATGTGCAGTCTATCCGATAACCACAGACATGATGTATGCGCTGCGCTGTCTGGTTACACTAGGTGGCTTCGCCATGTATTTGACAGCCCTGACTGTCAGAAGACCATCAACATCATCATCTCTTTTGCTCATTGTGTCACAGCTCTACATTGAGTACATTGAGTTTATATTTAGGAGCTACAGGCAGGACTGGCTCTGGTCCCAGATGCACAGAGAGAAGAAGGGATGGCAGCCACGGGCAAAGAGCTGCCAACGAAAGCTCCAATTCTAGGCCTTGCCCCAGAATAACCTCAACACCAGCCAGGAGAGTGCTGAAAGAGTCATTGACTCCAATCAGGAAGCTGTCCGAGGTTATGCAAGACAGCATCACGACATCCCCAACTTTAAAAGTATAGGGATGCACACTGCCTCACTCATATATTGAGATAATGTTATTTCAATGTGATGGGCTCCATAGCTGGGAGTGTGCATGGTGTATCATGCTTAGCATGTAGGGCTCTGGGAAAGAGGGGCACAGTCCTATGTTGATCCCATCTTTTATTAGTTTGCAAGAACCTAATTGCACAGTTAGCAAGGAAAGGGTTAAGGGATTGGTCCAAGGTCCAAACAATGGACAATGGGTGGACCTAGTACTGAAACACATGAACATTTCAGAAGATCTCAGTGGCTCCCCAGAAATCTATCATTGATGGCTTTCAATTAGACATGGCCAAGGGCTGGCGTTGTATGTACCTGCTCATGTGAGAATCCTTTTAAAAAATGATTTAAGGGAACCTATCATCAAGTTGCCAAGCTAAATGCATGTGAAAATTCTACATACAGTGGGTATACAGCGTTTTTATACACTTCACCATCCAGACCCCACCAATCTGTTTATCTCAGATTTTGCCTTTGGAATCTTTACAGATTCAATCAACTCAAAGGGAAAAGCACTGAGCAAGGCCAATGGAGCTCCAACCTACCCAGTGGAGAAAGCTCTGGCCAACTTAATGGAGAGAGCTCAGACCAACTCAGTGATCAAAGCTCCAACCAACCCAAAGGGAAAAGCACTGAGCAAGGCCAATGGAGCTCCAATATACACAGTGGAAAAAGTTCTGACCAACTCAGTGATCAAAGCTCCAACCAACCCAAAGGGAAAAGCTCTGGATAAAATTCCCACCAAATCAACGGAAAAGAAAACTAACCACCCTAATGGACAGATCTCAGACCATTTTCATGAACAAAGCTCCAACCAACCCAACAAAGCAAGCTCTGACCTACTCAGTGGAGAAAGAAGCAACCAAATTCCCGGACAAAACTCCAGTCAACTAAGTAGAGAAATCTCAGTCCAGCTGAGGAAATCTCTAAGAAACTTGGTGGAGATTGCTCTGAGAAAACCATTAATAACAGCCTCAACCACCTGTTTACTAAGGTTTATGATGAGAAGGTTATAGTTTTCGGACATCATAACCTCTAGCGTGCCCCCTCAGGTTTTTTAAGATTGTCCAACTGTTGTCATTATGGACTTTAGTGCTAATAGAGGGTATAAAGTAACACAGATACCACAAAGTACTTGTGATTGAGCAGGGATGTGATGTGTATGTACCGTGGTCCTTGCCTTATGATACATTGATAGCAGAGCCTCTGGTATGTCGTCCTCCGTTCCCTAACCTGCACTAAAAATAAGAAAGTGTCCCCAGCCGGAAGGTCAGTACTCCACCGTTAATTACACATCTGCATCACTTAAGGTCAAGTCTGACTCCATCTCTGCGGCATTGACGGCCTTCTTTCAGAATAAATGAAGCACTTGTACATCTTCAGTTGTCCGCTGGTTACAGCGATCCTCACAGGGAACTGTCTAGTTAAGCAGAAATCAACATAATCAAGGTCTGAGATTCTGCCAGGGAACGAGCCCAAGTCACAGCGTGGCCGATCCTCCCATCACAAACATGTCCTGACTAGCCAAGACTGTATTGGAAGCAGACCAGGCCTCTGGAGGACTCGTAATAACACTGTGACCTACATACAGATGGACTATGACTCTGTATAATACATACAATATTTCCATACAACAACAATGATCAGGAATAAGAGGAAACCACCAGACATCTCTCATGTCCTGTACTGCAGCTCTGTCCAATCAGATTGGCTGCTGGGAATCGGAACAAGCTCTGCAGGATTGTGGAGAGCTTCCATTATAGTTCAGGCTGAAGATCATAAGATACTAGTAACTACATGAGCATAATCAGAGAACTATGTGATACATAATACCACCCATAGTTCTCTCTTACTTGCCAGTAGACTCAATGTTCTGCACTGGTCTGGTCTGATTACAGGGGTTGTGGAAGAAGAATTAAACAGGCATTGTATGAGGTTATGTGGATGTATGGAAGAGTTATATTATATACAGGCAGTGTATGAGGTTATGTGGATGGTGTATGGAAGAGTTATATTATATACAGGCAGTGTATGAGGTTATGTGGATGTATGGAAGAGTTATATTATATACAGGCAGTGTATGAGGTTATGTGGATGTATGGAAGAGTTATATTATATACAGGCATTGTATGAGGTTATGTGGATGTATGGAAGAGTTATATTATATACAGGCAGTGTATGAGGTTATGTGGATGTATGGAAGAGTTATATTATATACAGGCATTGTATGAGGTTATGTGGATGTATGGAAGAGTTATATTATATACAGGCATTGTATGAGGTTATGTGGATGTATGGAAGAGTTATATTATATACAGGCATTGTATGAGGTTATGTGGATGTATGGAAGAGTTATATTATATACAGGCAGTGTATGAGGTTATGTGGATGTATGGAAGAGTTATATTATATACAGGCATTGTATGAGGTTATGTGGATGTATGGAAGAGTTATATTATATACAGGCATTGTATGAGGTTATGTGGATGTATGGAAGAGTTATATTATATACAGGCAGTGTATGAGGTTATGTGGATGTATGGAAGAGTTATATTATATACAGGCATTGTATGAGGTTATGTGGATGGTGTATGGAAGAGTTATATTATATACAGGCATTGTATGAGGTTATGTGGATGTATGGAAGAGTTATATTATATACAGGCATTGTATGAGGTTATGTGGATGTATGGAAGAGTTATATTATGTACAGGCAGTGTATGAGGTTATGTGGATGGTGTATGGAAGAGTTATATTATATACAGGCATTGTATGAGGTTATGTGGATGTATGGAAGAGTTATATTATATACAGGCAGTGTATGAGGTTATGTGGATGTATGGAAGAGTTATATTATATACAGGCATTGTATGAGGTTATGTGGATGTATGGAAGAGTTATATTATATACAGGCAGTGTATGAGGTTATGTGGATGTATGGAAGAGTTATATTATATACAGGCATTGTATGAGGTTATGTGGATGTATGGAAGAGTTATATTATATACAGGCAGTGTATGAGGTTATGTGGATGTATGGAAGAGTTATATTATATACAGGCATTGTATGAGGTTATGTGGATGTATGGAAGAGTTATATTATATACAGGCAGTGTATGAGGTTATGTGGATGTATGGAAGAGTTATATTATATACAGGCATTGTATGAGGTTATGTGGATGTATGGAAGAGTTATATTATATACAGGCATTGTATGAGGTTATGTGGATGTATGGAAGAGTTATATTATATACAGGCAGTGTATGAGGTTATGTGGATGTATGGAAGAGTTATATTATATACAGGCATTGTATGAGGTTATGTGGATGTATGGAAGAGTTATATTATATACAGGCATTGTATGAGGTTATGTGGATGTATGGAAGAGTTATATTATATACAGGCATTGTATGAGGTTATGTGGATGTATGGAAGAGTTATATTATATACAGGCAGTGTATGAGGTTATGTGGATGGTGTATGGAAGAGTTATATTATATACAGGCATTGTATGAGGTTATGTGGATGTATGGAAGAGTTATATTATATACAGGCAGTGTATGAGGTTATGTGGATGTATGGAAGAGTTATATTATATACAGGCATTGTATGAGGTTATGTGGATGTATGGAAGAGTTATATTATATACAGGCAGTGTATGAGGTTATGTGGATGTATGGAAGAGTTATATTATATACAGGCAGTGTATGAGGTTATGTGGATGTATGGAAGAGTTATATTATATACAGGCATTGTATGAGGTTATGTGGATGTATGGAAGAGTTATATTATATACAGGCATTGTATGAGGTTATGTGGATGTATGGAAGAGTTATATTATATACAGGCAGTGTATGAGGTTATGTGGCTGTATGGAAGAGTTATATTATATACAGGCATTGTATGAGGTTATGTGGATGTATGGAAGAGTTATATTATATACAGGCAGTGTATGAGGTTATGTGGATGTATGGAAGAGTTATATTATATACAGGCATTGTATGAGGTTATGTGGCTGTATGGAAGAGTTATATTATATACAGGCATTGTATGAGGTTATGTGGATGTATGGAAGAGTTATATTATATACAGGCAGTGTATGAGGTTATGTGGATGTATGGAAGAGTTATATTATATACAGGCAGTGTATGAGGTTATGTGGATGTATGGAAGAGTTATATTATATACAGGCAGTGTATGAGATTATGTGGCTGTATGGAAGAGTTATATTATATACAGGCATTGTATGAGGTTATGTGGATGTATGGAAGAGTTATATTATATACAGGCAGTGTATGAGGTTATGTGGATGTATGGAAGAGTTATATTATATACAGGCAGTGTATGAGATTATGTGGATATATGGAAGAGTTATATTATATACAGGCATTGTATGAGGTTATGTGGATGTATGGAAGAGTTATATTATATACAGGCATTGTATGAGGTTATGTGGATGTATGGAAGAGTTATATTATATACAGGCAGTGTATGAGGTTATGTGGATGTATGGAAGAGTTATATTATATACAGGCATTGTATGAGGTTATGTGGATGTATGGAAGAGTTATATTATATACAGGCAGTGTATGAGGTTATGTGGATGTATGGAAGAGTTATATTATATACAGGCATTGTATGAGGTTATGTGGATGTATGGAAGAGTTATATTATATACAGGCAGTGTATGAGGTTATGTGGATGTATGGAAGAGTTATATTATATACAGGCATTGTATGAGGTTATGTGGATGTATGGAAGAGTTATATTATATACAGGCAGTGTATGAGGTTATGTGGATGTATGGAAGAGTTATATTATATACAGGCATTGTATGAGGTTATGTGGATGTATGGAAGAGTTATATTATATACAGGCATTGTATGAGGTTATGTGGATGTATGGAAGAGTTATATTATATACAGGCAGTGTATGAGGTTATGTGGATGTATGGAAGAGTTATATTATATACAGGCAGTGTATGAGGTTATGTGGATGTATGGAAGAGTTATATTATATACAGGCAGTGTATGAGGTTATGTGGATGGTGTATGGAAGAGTTATATTATATACAGGCAGTGTATGAGGTTATGTGGATGTATGGAAGAGTTATATTATATACAGGCAGTGTATGAGGTTATGTGGATGGTGTATGGAAGAGTTATATTATATACAGGCAGTGTATGAGGTTATGTGGATGGTGTATGGAAGAGTTATATTATATACAGGCATTGTATGAGGTTATGTGGATGGTGTATGGAAGAGTTATATTATATACAGGCAGTGTATGAGGTTATGTGGATGTATGGAAGAGTTATATTATATACAGGCATTGTATGAGGTTATGTGGATGTATGGAAGAGTTATATTATATGCAGGCAGTGTATGAGGTTATGTGGATGTATGGAAGAGTTATATTATATACAGGCAGTGTATGAGATTATGTGGCTCTATGGAAGAGTTATATTATATACAGGCAGTGTATGAGGTTATGTGGATGTATGGAAGAGTTATATTATATACAGGCAGTGTATGAGGTTATGTGGATGTATGGAAGAGTTATATTATATACAGGCAGTGTAAGAGGTTATGTGGATGTATGGAAGAGTTATATTATATACAGGCAGTGTATGAGGTTATGTGGATGGTGTATGGAAGAGTTATATTATATACAGGCAGTGTATGAGGTTATGTGGATGTATGGAAGAGTTATATTATATACAGGCATTGTATGAGGTTATGTGGATGTATGGAAGAGTTATATTATATACAGGCAGTGTATGAGGTTATGTGGATGGTGTATGGAAGAGTTATATTATATACAGGCAGTGTATGAGGTTATGTGGATGGTGTATGGAAGAGTTATATTATATACAGGCATTGTATGAGGTTATGTGGATGTATGGAAGAGTTATATTATATACAGGCAGTGTATGAGGTTATGTGGATGTATGGAAGAGTTATATTATATACAGGCAGTGTATGAGGTTATGTGGATGTATGGAAGAGTTATATTATATACAGGCAGTGTATGAGGTTATGTGGATGGTGTATGGAAGAGTTATATTATATACAGGCATTGTATGAGGTTATGTGGATGGTGTATGGAAGAGTTATATTATATACAGGCAGTGTATGAGGTTATGTGGATGTATGGAAGAGTTATATTATATACAGGCATTTTATGAGGTTATGTGGATGTATGGAAGAGTTATATTATATACAGGCATTGTATGAGGTTATGTGGATGGTGTATGGAAGAGTTATATTATATACAGGCAGTGTATGAGGTTATGTGGATGTATGGAAGAGTTATATTATATACAGGCAGTGTATGAGGTTATGTGGATGGTGTATGGAAGAGTTATATTATATACAGGCAGTGTATGAGGTTATGTGGATGTATGGAAGAGTTATATTATATACAGGCAGTGTATGAGGTTATGTGGATGGTGTATGGAAGAGTTATATTATATACAGGCATTGTATGAGGTTATGTGGATGGTGTATGGAAGAGTTATATTATATACAGGCAGTGTATGAGGTTATGTGGATGTATGGAAGAGTTATATTATATACAGGCATTGTATGAGGTTATGTGGATGTATGGAAGAGTTATATTATATAAAGGCAGTGTATGAGGTTATGTGGATGGTGTATGGAAGAGTTATATTATATACAGGCATTGTATGAGGTTATGTGGATGTATGGAAGAGTTATATTATATACAGGCAGTGTATGAGGTTATGTGGATGTATGGAAGAGTTATATTATATACAGGCAGTGTATGAGGTTATGTGGATGGTGTATGGAAGAGTTATATTATATACAGGCAGTGTATGAGGTTATGTGGATGTATGGAAGAGTTATATTATATACAGGCATTGTATGAGGTTATGTGGATGTATGGAAGAGTTATATTATATACAGGCATTGTATGAGGTTATGTGGATGTATGGAAGAGTTATATTATATACAGGCAGTGTATGAGGTTATGTGGATGTATGGAAGAGTTATATTATATACAGGCAGTGTATGAGGTTATGTGGATGGTGTATGGAAGAGTTATATTATATACAGGCAGTGTATGAGGTTATGTGGATGGTGTATGGAAGAGTTATATTATATACAGGCATTGTATGAGGTTATGTGGATGGTGTATGGAAGAGTTATATTATATACAGGCAGTGTATGAGGTTATGTGGATGTATGGAAGAGTTATATTATATACAGGCATTGTATGAGGTTATGTGGATGTATGGAAGAGTTATATTATATAAAGGCAGTGTATGAGGTTATGTGGATGTATGGAAGAGTTATATTATATACAGGCAGTGTATGAGATTATGTGGCTCTATGGAAGAGTTATATTATATAAAGGCAGTGTATGAGGTTATGTGGATGTATGGAAGAGTTATATTATATACAGGCAGTGTATGAGATTATGTGGCTCTATGGAAGAGTTATATTATATACAGGCAGTGTATGAGGTTATGTGGATGTATGGAAGAGTTATATTATATACAGGCAGTGTATGAGGTTATGTGGATGTATGGAAGAGTTATATTATATACAGGCAGTGTAAGAGGTTATGTGGATGTATGGAAGAGTTATATTATATACAGGCAGTGTATGAGGTTATGTGGATGGTGTATGGAAGAGTTATATTATATACAGGCAGTGTATGAGGTTATGTGGATGTATGGAAGAGTTATATTATATACAGGCAGTGTATGAGGTTATGTGGATGGTGTATGGAAGAGTTATATTATATACAGGCAGTGTATGAGGTTATGTGGATGGTGTATGGAAGAGTTATATTATATACAGGCATTGTATGAGGTTATGTGGATGTATGGAAGAGTTATATTATATACAGGCATTGTATGAGGTTATGTGGATGTATGGAAGAGTTATATTATATACAGGCAGTGTATGAGGTTATGTGGATGGTGTATGGAAGAGTTATATTATATACAGGCATTGTATGAGGTTATGTGGATGGTGTATGGAAGAGTTATATTATATACAGGCAGTGTATGAGGTTATGTGGATGTATGGAAGAGTTATATTATATACAGGCATTTTATGAGGTTATGTGGATGTATGGAAGAGTTATATTATATACAGGCAGTGTATGAGGTTATGTGGATGTATGGAAGAGTTATATTATATACAGGCAGTGTATGAGGTTATGTGGATGTATGGAAGAGTTATATTATATACAGGCATTGTATGAGGTTATGTGGATGGTGTATGGAAGAGTTATATTATATACAGGCAGTGTATGAGGTTATGTGGATGTATGGAAGAGTTATATTATATACAGGCAGTGTATGAGGTTATGTGGATGGTGTATGGAAGAGTTATATTATATACAGGCAGTGTATGAGGTTATGTGGATGTATGGAAGAGTTATATTATATACAGGCATTGTATGAGGTTATGTGGATGTATGGAAGAGTTATATTATATACAGGCAGTGTATGAGGTTATGTGGATGGTGTATGGAAGAGTTATATTATATACAGGCATTGTATGAGGTTATGTGGATGTATGGAAGAGTTATATTATATACAGGCATTGTATGAGGTTATGTGGATGTATGGAAGAGTTATATTATATACAGGCATTGTATGAGGTTATGTGGATGTATGGAAGAGTTATATTATATACAGGCAGTGTATGAGGTTATGTGGATGGTGTATGGAAGAGTTATATTATATACAGGCAGTGTATGAGGTTATGTGGATGTATGGAAGAGTTATATTATATACAGGCAGTGTATGAGGTTATGTGGATGTATGGAAGAGTTATATTATATACAGGCAGTGTATGAGGTTATGTGGATGTATGGAAGAGTTATATTATATACAGGCAGTGTATGAGGTTATGTGGATGTATGGAAGAGTTATATTATATACAGGCAGTGTATGAGGTTATGTGGATGTATGGAAGAGTTATATTATATACAGGCATTGTATGAGGTTATGTGGATGTATGGAAGAGTTATATTATATACAGGCAGTGTATGAGGTTATGTGGATGTATGGAAGAGTTATATTATATACAGGCATTTTATGAGGTTATGTGGATGTATGGAAGAGTTATATTATATACAGGCATTGTATGAGGTTATGTGGATGGTGTATGGAAGAGTTATATTATATACAGGCAGTGTATGAGGTTATGTGGATGTATGGAAGAGTTATATTATATACAGGCAGTGTATGAGGTTATGTGGATGGTGTATGGAAGAGTTATATTATATACAGGCAGTGTATGAGGTTATGTGGATGTATGGAAGAGTTATATTATATACAGGCATTGTATGAGGTTATGTGGATGTATGGAAGAGTTATATTATATACAGGCATTGTATGAGGTTATGTGGATGTATGGAAGAGTTATATTATATACAGGCAGTGTATGAGGTTATGTGGATGGTGTATGGAAGAGTTATATTATATACAGGCAGTGTATGAGGTTATGTGGATGGTGTATGGAAGAGTTATATTATATACAGGCAGTGTATGAGGTTATGTGGATGGTGTATGGAAGAGTTATATTATATACAGGCAGTGTATGAGGTTATGTGGATGTATGGAAGAGTTATATTATATACAGGCAGTGTATGAGGTTATGTGGATGTATGGAAGAGTTATATTATATACAGGCATTGTATGAGGTTATGTGGATGTATGGAAGAGTTATATTATATACAGGCATTGTATGAGGTTATGTGGATGTATGGAAGAGTTATATTATATACAGGCAGTGTATGAGGTTATGTGGATGTATGGAAGAGTTATATTATATACAGGCATTTTATGAGGTTATGTGGATGTATGGAAGAGTTATATTATATACAGGCATTGTATGAGGTTATGTGGATGGTGTATGGAAGAGTTATATTATATACAGGCAGTGTATGAGGTTATGTGGATGTATGGAAGAGTTATATTATATACAGGCAGTGTATGAGGTTATGTGGATGTATGGAAGAGTTATATTATATACAGGCATTGTATGAGGTTATGTGGATGTATGGAAGAGTTATATTATATACAGGCAGTGTATGAGGTTATGTGGATGTATGGAAGAGTTATATTATATACAGGCAGTGTATGAGGTTATGTGGATGGTGTATGGAAGAGTTATATTATATACAGGCAGTGTATGAGGTTATGTGGATGGTGTATGGAAGAGTTATATTATATACAGGCATTGTATGAGGTTATGTGGATGTATGGAAGAGTTATATTATATACAGGCAGTGTATGAGGTTATGTGGATGTATGGAAGAGTTATATTATATACAGGCAGTGTATGAGGTTATGTGGATGGTGTATGGAAGAGTTATATTATATACAGGCAGTGTATGAGGTTATGTGGATGGTGTATGGAAGAGTTATATTATATACAGGCAGTGTATGAGGTTATGTGGATGTATGGAAGAGTTATATTATATACAGGCATTGTATGAGTTTATGTGGATGTATGGAAGAGTTATATTATATACAGGCAGTGTATGAGGTTATGTGGATGGTGTATGGAAGAGTTATATTATATACAGGCAGTGTATGAGGTTATGTGGATGTATGGAAGAGTTATATTATATTCAGGCAGTGTATGAGGTTATGTGGATGTATGGAAGAGTTATATATAGGCATAGTATGGTGGTGCTATCTGCATACTGTAAGGGAGCATTAATAGGGATTGTATGATAGTATTAGGTAAACCCTAGCTCTAAGGGACTACTGGTCAACTATCGCTACTCCAAGTATGAACAGAGAGACAGAAGTACACAGGCAAAAGAGAATGGGGGAACAGGAACATGAAGGGGGTTCAGACTAGATTCAGGCTAAGATACAGGTTTCGGGTTCCAGACAAAGTTTGGATTCAGGGTTTTCCGATCATATATAATACAGGGTTTGGGGTGCTGGATTAGGCAGGATTCAGGGTTCTGGATCAGGTTGGCTTTCAGGGTTCTGATCAAGTTGGGGATCATGGTTCTGGTGAGGTTGGGCTTCAGGGTTCTGGATCATGTAGGAGTTCAAGGTTCCGGATCAGGTTGAGGTTAAGGTGTAGAGGCATAGCCCTATGGCTGGGTCCTGCCTCGCCCTTCCTCTTACCCTTACCAGATCTTCTCAGACCCCGGATCATTGTACAGCTTACCACATCTTCTGTCCCATTCTTGCAGGTCTTCCACGTGTGGGTGTCATTGCTGACCTGCACCTTGTAAGATGTCACCCAGTCATCCCTGCACCAAACACAACAATACGGTCAGTGATGAATAGTGAAAAGAGGAATACCTGCCCTGTGCTGCACGATGCTCCACACTCACGTCCATATTGAATTCTTCCCTTGAGTGATGACCCCTGTGAAGCGAGTGAGACGCCTGGCATCTACCTCCAACCACTGCTGCTTGTTCTCCTCCCCAGCGCACCAAGCTCCATCAAAGAAGTCGTCATCATAGATCCCAGACTGGAAGATAAGTGATAAAGATGGAAACCATCTGTAGTTCTAGATGGATGCTCTAGAACTACACTCACTATTCTGCTGGTGGAGTCACTGGCCCACATTTAGCAAAAACAAGGCAAACTTTACTAGGTGCAGTTACCTGTGTGGTGTGCAGGTGGCACCAGATTCATGAATTGTGGCGCCTCAATCTGGCACCCCCTACACTTCTCCGACAGAGTGCACCTTTATTTTTGGTGCACCTTTAACAAAACAATTTTGTCAGACATTACATGATAAATGTGGCGCACGGTCCGACTGAGCACCGAAGAACCCATTTCAGTGCACAGGTTTGTGTCGGGAATATGTGTCTCGGACACTTCTTAAATACAAGCAGTTTGCACTAAACAGAACATACAAAGTCAGAGAGAAAACTGGCGCAGGGGCTTCAGTAAATCTGGGCCACTGTGTTTATACATGAAAAAAACATCTAACATTCTGATGATGACTAAAACTTTACATGTGAGAACATCTCAGACTTTCCTCTTCTGCTGAATATATTTCCAGCAAAAGACAACAGCAAAGATGGAAAGAGCTCCTGAGGACGGAGGGACTTAAAGGGGAACAGTCTGTAGGACAATTAGGAACCCAAATTATTTATATTTACCTAAGGCAAAATAATAAGAGATACTTTTTTAAGCATTATTATTACTTTCTGCAAAGTCAAGATTGCCTTTAAACAATTTGGGACAGCCCATATGATGCTGTCATTTCTTTGAAAGATTCTAATTATTGGCAACATCTGAGTTAGAGACACAACTATTGATGTATTTGAAGGCACACCTGAAACACACTGGGAATACTGAAGAACATCTTAAGACAAAAGATAAGGCTTGGCACAAATGGGTCTTCAGAATGGACAATGGCCTGAAGCTACTTCCAGACTGGTTACAAAGTGGCTGAAAGAGAACTAAGTGAATATTTTGGAGCGGCCTGTTCTCTTGAAGTCGTGATCTCAATCCTACTGAAAATTTATAGGCAAAGGTAAAAAAGCCGGTGCGAGCAAGGTGGCTACAAACGTGTCTCAGTTACACCAGTTCTGTCAGGGAGAATGGGCCCAAATTCCTCACTAGTTTGGGAAGTGTTAGAAGTTTGTGGAAGGATCCAAATTGTGTGACCTAAGTCATATAGTTTAATGGTACCAAATACTAATGAAATGTATAGAAACATGTGACCTTTCAGAAAGTCATAAAAATGGCTTAAAGTTCTCTCTCTCATTATTCTGGCATTTGGCAAATATGTATAACTAGATATAGATCACTGCTTTGCCCCCAGATAAATAACTGCTCTTAGTTCTAACAAAATAGAATGTGGTAACAACAAATATTTTATATGTATCTATCAATTTTTCTGACTGTCTGTCTCTGACTGTCTTTGTCTATCTATGACTGTCTGTCTATGACTATCTGTTTATGACTTATTCTTGTCTATGACTGTCTGTGCCTCTGACTGTCTCTCTGTGCCTGTCTCTTTGCACCTTTCTGTACCTGTCTCTCTGTACCTCTCTCTGACTGTCTCTAAATCTGTCTGTACCTGACAGTCTCTCTGTGCTGTATCTGGCTGTCTCTGTTTCTGACTGTCTTTGTCTCTGAGTGGCTGTCTCTAGCTGTCTCTCTGTACTTGACTGTTTCTCTGTACTTGACTGTTTCTCTGTACTGTCTCAGTTTGTCTTTGTTTCTGACTGTCGTTGGCTCTGACTCCATCTCCTTGTACCTGACTCTGTCTCTCTGTACCTGACGGTCTCTCTCTACTTGACAGTCTCTAACTGCCTCTGTATACTTGACTGTTTCTGACTTTCTCACTGTCTTTCTCTGTACTTGACTCTCTCTCTGTACCTGACTGTTTCTCACTGTCTCTCTGTGTACTTGACTGTCTCTCTCTGAACTTGAATGTCTCTCACTGTCTCTCTCTGTACTTGATTGTCTCTCTTTGTACCTGACTGTAGCCGACTGTCTCTCTCTGTACTTGACTTTCTCTCACCGTCTCTCTCTGTACCTGACTGTACCCGACTGTCTCTCTGTTCCTGACAATATCTGCCCCGTAAAGCCTATGGTGCAAATTCCTTTAGAGGACATACATGCACCCACACTCTGCTTTATATATTAGATTTTGGTTCTTAATTGACCAAAAACAGGAAATATTTATTCTGATATCATGTCAAATAGTGAGAAAAACATTATGGGTCACATTTGCAAAGGACCTTTTCTGTCGGACTTTGCACGTTCTTTAAAGTGTAAACTGCTTGCACAGGTATTTAAGAAGTGTCTGCACCACAATTGTGTTGCACGTGACCCTTTTGTGGCTCAGCTGCACTATTCTTCATGTGACACAAATTCTGGGAATATCCAGCGCTCAGTGGGACCATGCGGCAGATTTATCATGCAAGTCCAACAGAATTTTGTTGCACGCCCCAAGTTAAAGGTGGACCAAAAAAAAAAATTGGTGCACTCTGTCAGGGCAGTGCAGGGGGCACCAGATTTATGATGAATGAGTGCCAGAAATCCTGAATCTGGCGCCCCCTGCACACTACACAGCACACTGCACAGTTCTTAGTAAATGTGTCCCCCATATGTGCCTTTTTATGGTGAATGGAAACTTCTGGTTTAGGATGTATGACATTATACTACAGGAGCCAGCAGTGCCCCAAGTGGTCATAACAAATAATGTGTGACCCACCTGAATGTTCAGGCGTCCTCGGTGGGATCCCAAACCATAGCGTTTTTTACTGGAAGCCCTTAGCTGGTGGTCAGATACCCGCAAAGACTCCAGGCCCAGCGGGGGGCACTCTGTGGATAAAGGAAAGTCATGAACGTAAGCACAGTTTCTGTTGAAGCTAACTTAAAACATTTTGTTACCTTCCTTTTGGTAATTCCTGCTATCATTGGTTGGTATCACAGAGATGTAAGTAATGACCCAGGTGATATAAAGGCCTGATCTGGAGTCAGATTAATTTTGGTCTTGTAGATAGAGTGTCTTCTGCTACAGACACCATCCAGACATTGCTAGCTGCTAATGCAGCAGAGCCAAACAGGCTCCAAAGGCGACAAGCCAGCTGAGCTGACCCATAGATCTAGGGCTGCAGTGCTAAGCTGTTCCTGCAGCCAAGGATTATTTCCCTCACAAAAGCCAACCATCAGACAGCCGTGCTTGACATCGGGTTAACTGCTGCCTGCCTGTTACAGTTCCTCTAAAAGTACAAACAACAGCATGTAAGTTTTTACAATGTTACTTCAGTGTCTCCAGTGTGCTCCCCTGACCTGCTGTTAACATCAAGTGCCTCCCTTCTGCCACCTTCCAGGGATTGTCTATAGATGTGTCTACTTGCCCCATCCAGTGTCAGTCCTGGTGGTGTAACATTACATACTGATACATCTACATCTAACTTCCCTAAATACAATGTACATGTGAGGGGAAACAGATGGGCTCCACACATTGGTTATAAAATGTATTAGACCCTTGTGGTTCCTTATAGCAGATGAGACGTTGCTGGTCGTGTGTAAACGGAATAATGGGGGACAATAAACTCCAACACTGAGAGGTCTTGTACCGCTAGTAATAAATCCGTCCTCTCCTTCTCGCGCTCCAGATGCTTCTGTCTTATAATTCCTCCATCTGGTGCGGGACCGCCAGAGTTTACTCATCACAAGTACATAAGCAGCCTCTCACTGCTGGATCCAGTGTCACAAAGGAGATTTTAATATTCTTTCCACCACTACTGAGGATAATCCCGCCAGTTTATAGGTGTATATAGTATATACACTCACCGGCCACTTTATTAGGTACACCTGTCCAACTGCTCGTTAACACTTAATTTCTAATCAGCCAATCACATGGCGGCAACTCAGTGCATTTAGGCATGTAGACATGGTCAAGACAATCTCCTGCAGTTCTCCCGAGCATCAGTATGGGGAAGAAAGGTGATTTGTGGCCTGTGAACGTGGCATGGTTGTTGGTGCCAGAAGGGCTGGTCTGAGTATTTCAGAAACTGCTGATCTACTGGGATTTTCACGCACAACCATCTCTAGGGTTTACAGAGAATGGTGCGAAAAAGAAAAAACACCCAGTGAGCGGCAGTTCTGTGGGCGGAAATGCCTTGTTGATGCCAGAGGTCAGAGGAGAATGGGCAGACTGGTTCGAGCTGATAGAAAGGCAACAGTGACTCAAATCGCCACCCGTTACAACCAAGGTAGGCAGAAGAGCATCTCTGAATGCACAGTACGTCGAACTTTGAGGCAGATGGGCTACAGCAGCAGAAGACCACACCGGGTGCCACTCCTTTCAGCTAAGAACAGGAAACTGAGGCTACAATTTGCACAAGCTCATCGAAATTGGACAGTAGAAGATTGGAAAAACGTTGCCTGGTCTGATGAGTCTCGATTTCTGCTGCGACATTCGGATGGTAGGGTCAGAATTTGGCGTCAACAACATGAAAGCATGGATCCATCCTGCCTTGTATCAGCGGGTCAGGCTGGTGGTGGTGGTGTCATGGATCCATCCTGCCTTGTATCAGCGGGTCAGGCTGGTGGTGGTGGTGTCATGGATCCATCCTGCCTTGTATCAGCGGCTCAGGCTGGTGGTGGTGGTGTCATGGTGTGGGGAATATTTTCTTGGCACTCTTTGGGCCCCTTGGTACAACGCCACAGCCTACCTGAGTATTGTTGCTGACCATGTCCATCCCTTTATGAGCACAATGTACCCTGTAACATCTGATGGCTACTTTCAGCAGGATAATGCGCCATGTCATAAAGCTGGAATCATCTCAGACTGGTTTCTTGAACATGACAATGAGGTCACTGGACTCAAATGGCCTCCACAGTCACCAGATCTCAATCCAATAGAGCATCTTTGGGATGTGGTGGAACGGGAGATTCGCATCATGGATGTGCAGCCGACAAATCTGCGGCAACTGTGTGATGCCATCATGTCAATATGGACCAAAATCTCTGAGGAGCTTCCAGCACCTTGTTGTATCTATGCCACGAAGAATTGAGGCAGTTCTGAAGGCAAAAGGGGGTCCAACCGGTTACTAGCATGGTATACCTAATAAAGTGGCCGGTGAGTGTATAATCATGCCTGTATATAGGTATATATAGTATGTATAATCCTGTCAGTATAAGGACAATTGGGAGGGAGGACTGTGTCCCATAAACATTTTGCATTTCATAGTCAGTGGTCGGATCTAATTGGTGGAACTATCTGGGTAAGAGAATAATCCACTGTATACTGGGACTCAGAATCTAACACCGGAGATAAATAGAACAAACCAGTGGATACCGGTACTATGAAAGTCAGTGGATATCGTGAAGAAATGAAACCAGAGACTTAGAAAACCACCTGATACCGGGGACAACACAACTGAAACACTGGGTATAATGGATTATAAACCCTATTCACTGGATGCCAGGGACTGGGAGATTGAACTGCTGGATACCAGGAACTGACGACCCGATGCAGAATTTTTCAGCAACACTATTAGATACCACAGACTGCTGGGTAAACTACTAGACACCAGGGACTGAGAAGAAAAACTACTAGGAAATAAAAGTTGAGGAGTCTGAGTGAAGCTCAGACTCTGGGTCACATGGTCACATTTTTATATCCCCTGGATAACCCCTTAAACTACATGGAATGAGGAAGTGAGGACATTTTGGATCTAAAAACCTGAACACAAGAATCTATCTGCTGCTCTAATGGATCCTGGTTTAGGGACCCTGAATACTGGGATTGTTGGGTTTCTGAGCTTTGGGGAATTCTAACCTACTTTTTTATTTTGTGCTTCTTCCAAATATTAAAATTGAACTTTACTGAGAAATCAAGCAACTATTTCTGGGAATTTTTGTTGTGTCCCCTTCCCCCACCACGGCATGAATTACTCTACTCTGATAATATAATTACATCCAGCGTTTCCTTATCTAGTTATCACTTGTGGCCAAATCTATGATAGCAAAACAGCTGCAGATGAGCTCCAGAGGCCGGAGGAGGGAGCGTCTCCAGGGCTATTACCACAAGCTCCAGCGGCTGTAAAACAGGACTGCTCCAGGGCCATGACTGCAAGCTCCAGGGATTAAAGGATAGAACCGCTCCAGGGCCATGATTGTGAGCGCCAGAGGCTGGAGCATGGAGCTGCTCCAGGGCCATTGGCATGAGCTCCAGAGGGTATAAGATAGAATCACTCCAGGGCCATGACTCTGAGCTCCAGAGGGCAAAGGATGGAGCCGCTCCAGGACCATTACCACAAGCTCCAAGGATTAAAGGATAGAACCGCTCCAGTGCCATGACTGTGAGCACCAGAGGCCGGAGCATGGAGACGCTCCAGGGCCATTAGCATGAGCTCTAGAAGGTATAAGATAGAACCGCTCCAGTGCCATGACCACAGGCTCCAGAGGCCAGAGCATGGAGACGCTCCAGGGCCATTAGCATGAGCTCCAGAATGTATAAGATAGAACCGCTCCAGTGCCATGACCATAGGCTCCAGAGACCGAAGAATGGAGACGCTCCAGGGCCATGACCTCAAGCTCCAGAGACCTTAGGATGGAACCAGTCTATGGCCATGAAAACAAGCTCTAGAGACTGGAGGATGGAGCTAGTCCATGGCCATGATAAGGAGCTCCAGAGGCCAGAAAATGGAGCCACTCCAGGGCCATGACCAAAAGCTTCTGAGGCCAGAGGATGGAGCAGCTCCAGGGCCATAACTACAGATATGACAAGTGAAACGAGCTCCCCTTCCATGGTCTCTGGCTGCCATGTTGCTATTCATGCTATTTACAAGGTTGTACCTTCGCCTAGTGCACTGGGGCTGTGTATTTTTAGCTTAGCTCTTAGTTTTGACCTGTCCCACAGTCCCTTCTGCTTATAGCCAGCCAGTATTATCAATAGCAAGCTTATAGCTGAATATTACAGTAGTTACTGACAGCAGCGGGAAGAGGCTGCTCCATCCTGTGATGAGCTCTACGGGAGCTACAGGTTGTAACATAAGATCCACTTTCCTGCCCAAGACTCATTGACAGTCAGATAAACACAGGTTTCCCCATGTCTGGAGGGGCCTTCCTCCCTCAGCCTCACATCTGCTCCTCATTGATGGATTTGCTGACTTTGCACATTTCTAGAACAATTTCCTATGAATACAGATCTCTCCGCATCCCCCGCTACTGTCAGTCACCCGCTGGGTCCTCGGATGCCATTCTGCTCCACATGGGCAGTGCTCTTCAGCATGGGCTCCGGGCTCAGCTAGTTGTGGATCCATCAGATACGGCATGAACCTGAATCCAGGCCATCCCCAGCTGGGTCCTTATATTTACTAACGCAGCTTCTTACTGAGACAATTTACTATAAAACAATTTTATAGAGATCCACCGAAAGGCTCTGCGTGTAATACTCACCTCAATCTATATGATTATACTGTAGGGTTAGGATCAGCTGTGTTAGCAGCTCCCTGACCTCACATTATTGAGTAATATAACAAAAATACTGAGCAAAATACTCGGGTCCTGGAACCAGCCTCTGCTGGTGACCCTGATAGATCCCAGATTAAGGCCACCTCTAGGGTGAGGTAAGTACATTAGTTGTTTAGGATGTGTGATACTGGTGAAAACGTTGGGTATGCAGCTCCTGCTGCAAGGGTTAAACTATGAAAAGTCTCCAACCTAAGGTTACAGGAGAGGGAAAAATCATCAAGAAAGAATAATATTTACACTGCTTTGCTGGAATTTGTATGAAAAGTAAATGCCCCCTCCAGCAGGCCGGTGCTGGCTCGTTTGCCGTGGTTTGGTTTGGATTTGCTGAATGGATTATTTGTACAGATGGAAAATAACAATAAACAACCAGGAAACTGGAGACAAAGAGGAGAAACCCAAAGACAATGGGAGACAATCTGTGATTATTGCCAGTTGGGTGCACAGAACAGTCCTGGATACATCTCAGCGCAACATGCAATGTTAGATAAACGGATCGTTTAACACGTTGTATGATTCTTGGACAGATATACTGGAGGAGGATTGTTCTACAAACTTTAAGTTTGGCTCAGATCTGTCTTAAATCCCTGGGGTATCCTGAGTCATGTGGAGAGTGTTCTACGGATACAGGGATCGGGATTATTGTTTTATATTGCTATTGAATCACTAGAAGGGCGGCACGATGACTTAGAGTTTATCACTACAGCCTTGCAGTGCTGGGGTCCTGGGTTCAAGTCCCAGGGTCAACATCTGTAAAGAGTTTCTATGTTCTCTCCGTGTTTGCGTGGGTATCGTCCGGTTTCCTCCCACACTCCAAAACATACTGGTAGGTGATTAGATTGTGAGCCCCATTTGGGACAGGGACTGATTTGGCAAGCTCTGTGCAGGGCTGTGTAATCTGTGTGCGCTATGTATACAAAGGAATTATTATTATTATTCTTAGAGGAAGTATCCTACCTCCCCCGATCATATACAGCTACCAACATGGCGAAAGAGATGCCCCTACACAGAATCCAAAGATACACTCATAACTGTGTACCGTATAGGCTTCATCTAATTTCCTAGTTGGAGCAGCTGGGACATTGCTCCTATAATTCTACCCCCTCCTCTTGCTCTCTAGAGCCAACTGCCCCACACTGGACCAAGAATCTATCGTACGGAAGAGGGGGAAGGCATGGAAAGGGGAGGATCTATCCTACGGAAGAGGGGGAAGGCATGGATAGGGGAGAATCTATCCTACGGAAGAGGGGGAAGGCATGGCTAGGGGAGACAATACCCCAGGTGCAGGTAGGTAAGTAGCATAAGCCTTCAAAGTTCTTTTTCTGGGTGAGACCTATGCTGTACGCAGGGGATGTTTAGCATTTCTGTAGGGGCATCTCGTTCCCCATGTTGTTGGCTTCAGTTTCCAGACCTATGTAAGCAGGTCTCTGATCTGCTTATCTAGCCATTGAACCACAGGGCCCCCTGGAAGATACAAGAATCGTCAAGGGCAGTGTTGGCGAACCTATGGCACGGGTGCCAGAGGTGGCACTCAGAGCCCACTATATGGGCACCCAGGCCATCACCCCAGGGCAGGGTTCGCCAGACAGGACTCAACTTCTCTTGCAGTCCCAGGCAGCCCAGGACCCTAAAAGGAAACTACAATGATAATCCAAACTACTTCTCCTTCTTTCTACTGTATTGGTGTCCTCAGGGGCACAGAGCAGGGAGTAATAAGTTGCTGCTTAAATTGTCGCATTGGCACTTTGCAAAAAAAAACTGTGGGTTTAGGCTGTAGTTTGGGCACTCGGTGCCATCACTGGTCTAGGGGGCACTGTTAGTTTCTAACATGGGTAATACTAGTATTCTTTCTTCCTACTCAAGATTTTGTGATATAATATTCAAAGAGTGGCAGATAATTTACTGTAGCAATGTTAGGGACCTTGGCTGAGATATATGAGTCCTGTAGTAGCAAATATGTTCTGGGTGAACATCTACACATATATATACATATATATATACATATACATCTATATCCATTCATACTCCAGGAGGAACTTTCCTGCCTTACGAGCCCTGACATCGATAATTTGCAGCCTTATATTCTGGGAACACGCTGTACTGATTCATAAGCACATTCTTGTGGTCGGCCAACGTCTATGCAGCTCTCCTCAATACAAAGCTACATCTTCATATAGTCTCTCCATCACAAAGACATTGCATCCCACATTCCTTATTGTAAAGGCAAAGATTGTGGTTGATGACCAAGGTTTGGAGGAGTTTGCATGGTGAGACAGCCTTGACCAGCACTAAATGCTCTTTCATCTGGCCTCAGGACGTCAGTGACATCTCTATCGACCTGAGATGGTGAAGGACAGTAGATCTGCAAGATGTCCTCCACCTCATCCTGACTCATCAGTCCATGGACATGTGTGGCCAATGTGTCCCCCAACCTTTCATCCTGCTAGTTTCATAACTTCCACATCCGCTTCCTAATTGTCACAATCTATGAGGTTTTGTATCTCATCTGCACATTACAGTCACTTCTGGCCACATGTCCTCACAGCTGCGATACTTTGTCCTTCATATGTTTTTGATTAGGAGTAACGTTCTGGAATACTCACTGAACGAAAGCCATAACGGGAACAAAACCTGCAACTTGGAAATGTTCAGAATATTACCTGTCCATTACCTCGATGTCTGGTAGGAAATTCAAGATGGACAGTATCTATTCCCATCCATCCAACCATAGCATTTGGTAGCATCGGAGGGGGATGGGGGAATCATTGTAAAGAGTTTCTACGGTATCAATAGCTTTAGACCCTTGGCTGAAGATGTCAGGATTGTTGGCCACCACCTTGGATAACATCCCATTAATGCATGGACAAACATCGGGGCGGTGGTTAAAACATTGGGAGTTTTAACCTCCTGAAAACCTCCTATAAGTCGTGTTAGTTGGTCACAACATCTGGAGAAGAGGGAGAACACTTGCTGGAGAAGTAGTAGAAAGAGCAAAAACCTCTTCACTAAAGAAGACAACCCAATCAATGGCTTCTTACCATATTCATGGAATGAGTTAAAAGTCATTTTTGAAACCTGTTTTCGGATGCCCTCTCCTGGATAAACCTTCCCAATAGAAGTGGTGCTCTTATCCGGGGAAATGATGGGTCGTTGTGGAAGGAATATGAGGGACCGTCTAGACTTCAGGGGGCACCGCAGGCTTAACTAAAGATTTTTGTACTAATGTTGAGCTGCAGCTCCTTCTCTTCTCTACTACTAGGATGCAAGTGACCGTGTTATCTGACATGTGGTGAGGAGGAGGAGGTCAGTAAGAATACAAGTACTGTACAGAGCAGGATGTGAGGGTCACCACAGGGATTACTCCCGCCAGGGCCTCGGGAATGATCTGGAGAGGACATCATGAAGAGTCTGATATGATGATGAGTGAATTCTTACGCAGCATTTGTGTTGCGCTTATGCTTATCTGACGCTTGAGTTTGACATATTTACACTTATATGTGGTAATAGCGATTGTCACTTTCATTTATGTGTAGTTTGCATTTATGTCGTGTTTGCATCACACTTGGGCTTATGTGGTGTTTATGTCTCATTTACACTTACATTTACATGGCGTTTGGGTTTGTGTGGCATTTACATTGGGGCTTATTTACTAAGGGTCGTGAGACGCACTTTCGTCGGACTGCTCGCTGTTTTTCAGGATTTGCGCGGCTTGGACAGGTATATAACAGGTGTTTGCGCTGGGATTGTGTCGCACGTGGTGACCTTATACCTTGTGCTGTAAGGCTTTGTAGCTGGTCACACCTAGATCCTGATCTCGTGGCTTTTACCACCTCTTCGGCTCGTGACTTCAGGAACTCGGCTCTAGAATTTAGTAATGACTCCTAGTCCTGAGACCATAGCCCAATCCAGTCCTGCACCTGTGCCCTATCACCACCTCAATGACCTTCACAGGACTTAACGACCTTCTGTCCAGTGCCCTATCTACTCCATGATTCTCCCCTCTCGGTGTCACGATGAGACGATTGGTGTAGATCTATGATCAGACAGATTTCCAGCCATAAGGGCTTGTGGGTACAGTTCTTACTGTGTGACATGTGTATCTGTTGATCAGTACATACGTTCCTCTGACGTTCCTCCGGATCCTTGGCTGCTTTTTTCCTCTTTCAACTTCTTCAAGACTTTCACAGTTTTGACTATTTTAACCTTTTTTTTCGCCACCTTTGCTAGAAAACGCAAAACAGGGGTAATTTGTCTGGTGCCAGGATTTATAACTTACAGATCCACAGCTACGGGTCCAACATATGTCCCCTGCAAGGTGCATCCCATCCAACATACATCATATATATCACACAGCATACATCCCATCCATCATACATCCAATCCATCATATATATCACACAGCATACATCCCATCCAAAATACCTGCCTGAGGCCCGGTGCTCTGCAGTGCTGGGGTCGGTCCTCTCCTGTGCCCGAGCCCCGTTGCTCTGCAGTGCTGGGGCCGGTCCTCTCCTGTGCCTGAACACAGCTGCTCTGGAGTGCTGGGGCCAGTGCTCTGCTGTGCCTGTAGTCCGGTGCTCTGCAGTGCTGGGGCCAGTGCTCTGCTGTGCCTGTAGTCCGGTGCTCTGCAGTGCTGGGGCTGGTCCTCTCCTGTGCCTGAACACAGCTGCTCTGGAGTGCTGGGGCCAGTGCTCTGCTGTGCCTGTAGTCCGGTGCTCTGCAGTGCTGGGGCCGGTGCTCTGCAGTGCCGGGGCCGGTCCTCTCCTGTGCCTGAGCCCGGCTGCTCTGGAGTGCTGGGTCCAGTGCTCTGCTGTGCCTGTGGTCCGGTGCTCTGCAGTGCTGGGGCCGGTGCTCTGCAGTGCTGGGGCCTGTGCTCTGCTGTGCCTGTGGTCCGGTGCTCTGCAGTGCTGGGGCCGGTGCTCTGCAGTGCTGGGGCCGGTGCTCTGCTGTGCCTGTGGTCCGGTGCTCTGCAGTGCTGGGGCCGGTGCTCTGCAGTGCTGGGGCCGGTGCTCTGCTGTGCCTGTGGTCCGGTGCTCTGCAGTGCTGGGGCCGGTGCTCTGCAGTGCTGGGGCCGGTCCTCTCCTGTGCCTGAGCCCCGCTGCTCTGGAGTGCTGGGGCCAGTGCTCTGGAGTGCTTGGGCCGGTGCTCTGCTGTACTAGGGCCGGTGCTCTGCAATGCTGGGGCCGGTGCTCTGCAGTGCTGGGGCCGGTGCTCTGCAGTGCTGGGTCTGGTCCTCTCCTGTGCCTGAGCCCCGGTGCTCTGCAGTGCTGGGGCAGGTGCTCTGCAGTGCTGGGGCCGGTGCTCTGCTGTGCCTGTGGTCCGGTGCTCTGCAGTGCTGGGGCCAGTCCTCTCCTGTGCCTGAGACCCGAAGCTCTGCAATGCTGGGCCGGTGCTCTTCTGTACTGGGGCCGGTGCTCTGCAGTGCTGGGGCCGGTGCTCTCCTGTGCCTGAGCCCCGGTGCTCTGCAGTGCTGGGGCCGGTGCTCTGCAGTGCTGGGGCCGGTGCTCTGCAGTGCTGGGGCAGGTGCTCTCCTGTGCTGGGGCCGGTGCTCTGCAGTGCTGGGGCTGGTCCTCTCCTGTGTCTGAGCCTGGCTGCTCTGCAGTGCTGGGGCCGGTGCTCTGCAGTGCTGGGGCCGGTCCTCTCCTGTGCCTGAACCCGGCTGTTCTGGGTGCTGGGGAAGGTGCTCTGCTGTGCCTCTGGTCCGGTAATCTGCAGTGCTGGGTCCGGTGCTCTGCAGTGCTGGGGCCGGTCATCTCCTGTGCCTGAGACCCGAAGCTCTGCAGTGCTGGGGCGGTGCTCTTCTGTACTGGGGCCGGTACTCTGCAGTGCTGGGGCTGGTGCTCTGCAGTGCTGGGGCCGGGGCTCTTCTGTACTGGGGCCGGTACTCTGCAGTGCTGGGGCCGGTGCTCTGCAGTGCTGGGGCCGGAGCTCTCCTGTGCCTCAGCCCCGCTGCTGTGGAGTGCTGGGGCCGGTCCTCTCCTGTGCCTGAGCCCCGCTGCTCTGGAGTGCTGGGGCCGGTGCTCTGCAGTGCTGGGGCCGGTGCTCTGCAGTGCTGGGGCCGGTGCTCTGCAGTGCTGGGGCCGGTGCTCGGCTGTGCTGGGGCTGGTGTTCGGCTGTGCTGGGGCCGGTGTTCGGCTGTGCTGGGGCCGGTGTTCGGCTGTGCTGGGGCCGGTACTCGGCTGTGCTGGGGCCAGTGCTCTGCTGTGCTGGGGCCGGTCCTCGGCTGTGCTGGGGCCGGTCCTTGGCTGTGCTGGGGCCGGTGCTGGGGTTATATAAACATGGAGCAGCTGCAGAGAATGTAATGAGGAGGCTCCTGTGTATATGAACTGATCACATATCTGGTGTCCGGGTCATACACATCCACATGTTTCCTTTCTCTGCTGACATACAATATATAATAACCCCCTACACACATGTACATGTACTTTATCCCTGTGCTACATGCACTCCGAGGGGGAGCTTCAAGTAACTGAGGCACAAGAATTCATTGCATCAGGATGATGAACTCACATACACACATGTACATACATGCACGTATACTTATATATATACACTCATACACACCTGCATATACTAACATATATACACACCTGCATATAATAACATATATACACACCTGCATATAGTAACATATACACACATGTACATACATGTACGTATACTTGTATATATACACTCATACACACATACATATTCTTACATATATACACACCTGCATATAATAACATATATACACACCTGCATATAGTAACATTTACACACATGTACATACATGCACGTATACTTATATATATACATTCATACACACCTGCATATACTAACATATATACACACATACACACCTGTATATACTAACATATATACACACCTGCATACACTAACATATATATACTCATACACACCTGCATATACTAACATATATACACACATACACACCTGTATATACTAACATATATACACACCTGCATATAATAACATATATACACTCATACACACCTGCATATACTAACATATATACACACCTGCATATACTAACATATACACACACCTGCATATAGTAACATATATACACTCATACACACCTGCATATAATAACATATATACACTCATACACACCTGCATATACTAAGATATATACACACCTGCATATAATAACATATATACACTCATACACACCTGCATATACTAAGATATATACACACCTGCATATACTAAGATATATACACACATACATATATTTGCATATATACACTCATACACACATGCATATACTTACATATATACACATATACTTATACTAACATATATTCACTAACATAAATACACGTGCACATATAACATATACTATACATATATACATGCATACACCCATACAATGTTCTGTAGACTTCATGCAGTCTGTGAGGGGCACCAGGTGCAATGCCCCATGCAGCGGGGGCAGGTGAGGGGGTATAAGGCGGCTGAGCGTATTGAGGCATCCAGTGACATGCAAACCTTCTACCCGGCTCATCCCGTGCACATTACTATGTCACAGCTAGAGCTGGACCCCGGTGCTGAGGAGAACATTCATGCAGGCAGGTGTCATCACCAGGCGAGGAGGTGTGCGAGATGCAGCCATAGATGAAGCATGAGATCCTCCTAATCACTTCCTACTATCTATTACCCCCAGTTCTACCAGTCATGGCTCTTCTTCTAAGGAAATGCATCACCGGCTCTGATATTAAAATATTGGAACCAACTTAAACAAAGCCACAAGGACGAAATGGAAGAACCTCCATAAACATCTGAGATCCTTCAGCACAAATGTAACCAACCATGTGTTACCCAGACGGTCTGTGAAATGATCCTGGATGATGGAGGATGACCTGAGATGTATCTCCAGACCTGACTCATAACAGACAAGGCACATGAGGGAGCTGTAATGTCATTGTGGTCAGAGCTCCACCACAATATCCTTCCTCCAAGCCAGCCTGATGCTGCTGCTGGTGTCACAGAGAAAGTCCCGTATTACTCTGTGGCATCTGCATCTAGTATACACGAGATGTAGAAGGTCCTGGTAAGAGTGGTGCAGGTGGTGATGCAGGGGATACAGGTGATGATGATGGTAGTGATGCTGGTGGTGGTAATTGTAGTGGTGATGTAGGTGAGGATGATTATAGTGATAGAGGTGGTAGGGATGATGCAGGTGCTGGTGATGTAGGTGGTGGTGATGTAGGTGGTAGGGATGATGCAGGTGCTGGTGATGCAGGTGGTGGTGATGTAGGTGGTAGGGATGATGCAGGTGCTGGTGATGCAGGTGGTGGTGATGCAGGTGCTGGTGATGCAGGTGCTGGTGATGCAGGTGGTGGTGATGATGCAGGTGATGTAGATGGTGTGATGCAGGTGATGGTGATGATGCAGGTGATGATGATGGTGATGATGCAGGTGATGTAGGTGGTGTGATGCAGGTGATGGTGATAATGCAGATGATGTAGATGGTGTGATGCAGGTGATGGTGATGATGCAGGTGATGGTGATGGTGATGATGCAGGTGATGGTGATGATGCAGGTGATGGTGATGATGCAGGTGGTGGTGGTGGTGATGGTGATGATGCAGGTGATGTAGGTGGTGTGATGCAGGTGATGGTGATGATGCAGATGATGTAGATGGTGTGATGCAGGTGATGGTGATGATGCAGGTGATGGTGATGGTGATGATGCAGGTGATGGTGATGATGCAGGTGATGTAGGTGGTGTGATGCAGGTGATGGTGAAGATGCAGGTGATGGTGATGGTGATGATGCAGGTGATGTAGATGGTGTGATGCAGGTGATGGTGATGATGCAGGTGATGGTGATGATGCAGGTGATGTAGGTGGTGGTGATGCAGGGGATGATTCAGGTGGTGGTGATGCAGGTGATGGTGATGATGCAGGTGATGTAGCTGGTGGTGATGCAGGTGCTGGTGGTGCAGATGCTGGTGATGCAGGTGGTGGTGATGGTGATGATGTAGGTGGTGGTGATGGTGAAGATGCAGGTGGTGGTGATGGTGATGATGCAGGTGATGTAGGTGGTGGTGATGCAGGTGCTGGTGGTGCAGATGCTGGTGATGCAGGTGGTGGTGATGGTGATGATGTAGGTCAGTGGTGGCGAACCTATGGCACAGGTGCCAGAGGCGGCACTCCGAGCTCTTTCTGTGGGCACCCGGACCATCGCCCCAGCACAGCAGAAAGGACTCAAAGAATTTTCCTGTAGTTCCAAGCAACTTTAAAATTTCACTGAAAGCAGCATCTTTTAAGTAACTTACTTGGCTACTTGGGACTGTAGGAAGAGGGAAAATGTGTAGACAGGGCTTAATGATCTCTGAAGGAGATAATGATTCTCTGTGTACAGAGGGAAACTGGAAAGAAGCTAAAATGATGCAAATTTTCCCTCCTTTCTTTCTACTGTGTTGGTGTCCTCAGGAGGCCAGTATGATTGAACGTTGTTGAAGAACAGGGAGAAATAAGATACTGCTCTAATTTTGGTTGGCACCTCACGATAAATGAAGGGGATTTGGGTTTGCAGTTTGGGCACTCGGTCGCTAAATGGTTTGCCATCACTGATGTAGGTGGTGGTGATGGTGAAGATGCAGGTGGTGGTGATGGTGATGATGCAGGTGGTGGTGATGGTGAAGATGCAGGTGGTGGTGATGGTGATGATGCAGGTGGTGGTGATGGTGAAGATGCAGGTGGTGGTGATGGTGATGATGCAGGTGGTGGTGATGGTGAAGATGCAGGTGATGGTGATGATGCAGGTGGTGGTGATGGTGAAGATGCAGGTGGTGGTGATGGTGAAGATGCAGGTGGTGGTGATGGTGAAGATGCAGGTGGTGGTGATGGTGAAGATGCAGGTGATGGTGAAGATGCAGGTGGTGGTGATGGTGAAGATGCAGGTGATGGTGATGGTGAAGATGCAGGTGGTGGTGATGGTGAAGATGCAGGTGATGGTGATGGTGAAGATGCAGGTGGTGGTGATGGTGAAGATGCAGGTGATGGTGAAGATGCAGGTGATGTAGGTGGTGGTGATGCAGGTGATGATTCAGGTGCTGGTGATGTAGGTGGTGATGATGCAGGTGATGATGATGGTGATGATGCAGGTGGTGGTGATGGTGAAGATGCAGGTGATGGTGAAGATGCAGGTGATGGTGAAGATGCAGGTGATGTAGGTGGTGATGATGCAGGTGATGATGCAGTTGCTAGTGATGCATGTGGTGAGGCAGGTGATAATGTGGGTGATGATGCAGGTGGTGTAGTTGGTGGTGATGTAGGTGATGATTCAGGTGGTGGTGATGCAGGTGCTGGTGATGCAGGTGCTAGTGATGTAGGTGGAGGTGATGTAGGTGGTGTTGATGTGGGTGATGATGCAATTGCTAGTGATGCATGTGGTGAGGCATGTGATAATGTGGGTGATGATGCAGGTGCTGGTGATGCAGGTGCTGGTGATGTAGGTGCTGGTGATGTGGGTGATGATGATGCGGGTGATGATGCAGCTGGTGTTGATGTGGGTAATGATGCAGTTGGTAGTGATGCATGTGGTGAGGCAGGTGATAATGTGGGTGATGATGCAGGTGATGTAGTTGGTGGTGATGTAGGTGATGATGCAGGTGCTGGTGATGCATGTGGTGAGGCAGGTGATAATGTGGGTGATGATGCAGCTGGTGGTGATGTAGGTGGTGGTGATGTAGGTGATGATTCAGGTGCTGGTGATGTAGGTGGTGGTGATGCAGGTGATGGTGATGTAGGTGATGATGCAGTTGCTAGTGATGCATGTGGTGAGGCAGGTGATAATGTGGGTGATGATGCAGGTGATGTAGTTGGTGGTGATGTAGGTGATGATTCAGGTGCTGGTGATGTAGGTGGTGGTGATGCAGGTGCTGGTGATGCAGGTGCTGGTGATGCAGGTGATGATGCAGGTGCTGGTGATGCATGTGGTGAGGCAGGTGATAATGTGGGTGATGATGCAGCTGGTGGTGATGTAGTTGGTGGTGATGTAGGTGATGATTCAGGTGGTGGTGATGCAGGTGCTGGTGATGTAGGTGATGATGCAGGTGCTGGTGATGCATGTGGTGAGGCAGGTGATAATGTGGGTGATGATGCAGCTGGTGGTGATGTAGTTGGTGGTGATGTAGGTGGTGGTGATGCAGGTGCTGGTGATGCAGGTGCTGGTGATGTAGGTGGTGGTGATGCAGGTGCTGGTGATGCAGGTGCTGGTGATGTAGGTGGTGGTGATGCAGGTGCTGGTGATGCAGGTGCTGGTGATGCAGGTGCTGGTGATGTAGGTGATGATGCAGTTGCTAGTGATGCATGTGGTGAGGCAGGTGATAATGTGGGTGATGATGCAGGTGGTGTTGATGTGGGTGATGATGATGCGGGTGATGATGCAGCTGGTGTTGATGTGGGTGATGATGATGTCGGTGATGGAGGTGGTTTTGGGTGATGACATGTGAGGTTATTGTTCCTACAGCTCAGAACATTCTGATTCTGGGATAAACATTAAGTGAAGAGGACAAATCATTATCTGCCTTCTCCAAACAGGATGAAAGGTCAGGGGTCAAAGAGTTAGTTCAATCCTCCAGTAAAAAAGTGAAACACACAAACTCAATAACATGTAGGTTTGGTGTAACGTGTACAGCGCTCCTCTATACAGTCTACCTGTGTACAGCGCTCCTCTATACAGTCTACCTGTGTACAGCGCTCCTCTATACAGTCTACCTGTGTACAGCGCTCCTCTATACAGTCTACCTGTGTACAGCGCTCCTCTATACAGTCTACCTGTGTACAGCGCTCCTCTATACAGTCTACCTGTGTACAGCGCTCCTCTATACAGTCTACCTGTGTACAGCGCTCCTCTATACAGTCTACCTGTGTACAGCGCTCCTCTATACAGTCTACCTGTGTACAGCGCTCCTCTATACAGTCTACCTGTGTACAGCGCTCCTCTATACAGTCTACCTGTGTACAGCGCTCCTCTATACAGTCTACCTGTGTACAGCGCTCCTCTATACAGTCTACCTGTGCACAGCGCTCCTCTATACAGTCTACCTGTGTACAGCGCTCCTCTATACAGTCTACCTGTGCACAGCGCTCCTCTATACAGTTTACCTGTGTACAGCGCTCCTCTATACAGTCTACCTGTGTACAGCGCTCCTCTATACAGTCTACCTGTGTACAGCGCTCCTCTATACAGTCTACCTGCGTACAGCGCTCCCCTATACATTCTACCTGTGTACAGCGCTCCTCTATACAGTCTACCTGTGTACAGCGCTCCTCTATACCGTCTACCTGTGTACAGCGCTCCTCTATACAGACTACCTGTGTACAGCGCTCCTCTATACAGTCTACCTGTGCACAGCGCTCCTCTATACAGTCTACCTGTGTACAGCGCTCCTCTATACAGTCTACCTGTGCACAGCACTCCTCTATACAGTCTACCTGTGTACAGCGCTCCTCTATACAGTCTACCTGTGCACAGCGCTCCTCTATACAGTCTACCTGTGTACAGCGCTCCTCTATACAGTCTACCTGTGTACAGCGCTCCTCTATACAGTCTACCTGTGTACAGCGCTCCTCTATACAGTCTACCTGTGTACAGCGCTCCTCTATACAGTCTACCTGTGCACAGCGCTCCTCTATACAGTCTACCTGTGTACAGCGCTCCTCTATACAGTCTACCTGTGTACAGCGCTCCTCTATACAGTCTACCTGTGTACAGCGCTCCTCTATACAGTCTACCTGTGTACAGCGCTCCTCTATACAGTCTACCTGTGTACAGCGCTCCTCTATACAGTCTACCTGTGTACAGCGCTCCTCTATACAGTCTACCTGTGTACAACGCTCCTCTATACAGTCTACCTGTGTACAGCGCTCCTCTATACAGTCTACCTGTGCACAGCGCTCCTCTATACAGTCTACCTGCGTACAGCGCTCCCCTATACAGTCTACCTGTGTACAGCGCTCCTCTATACAGTCTACCTGTGTACAGCGCTCCTCTATACAGTCTACCTGCGTACAGCGCTCCTCTATACAGTCTACCTGTGTACAGCGCTCCTCTATACAGTCTACCTGTGTACAGCGGTCCTCTATGCAGTCTACCTGTGCACAGCGCTCCTCTATGCAGTCTACCTGTGTACAGCGCTCCTCTATACAGTCTACCTGTGTACAGCGCTCCTCTATACAGTCTACCTGTGTACAGCGCTCCTCTATACAGTCTACCTGTGTACAGCGCTCCTCTATACAGTCTACCTGTGTACAGCGCTCCTCTATACAGTCTACCTGTGTGCAGCGCTCCTCTATACAGTCTACCTGTGTATATCGCTCCTCTATACAGTCTACCTGTGTACAGCGCTCCTCTATACAGTCTACCTGTGTACAGCGCTCCTCTATACAGTCTACCTGTGTACAGCGCTCCTCTATACAGTCTACCTGTGTACAGCGCTCCTCTATACAGTCTACCTGTGTACAGCGCTCCTCTATACAGTCTACCTGTGTACAGCGCTCCTCTATACAGTCTACCTGTGTACAGCGCTCCTCTATACAGTCTACCTGTGTACAGCGCTCCTCTATACAGTCTACCTGTGTACAGCGCTCCTCTATACAGTCTACCTGTGTACAGCGCTCCTCTATACAGTCTACCTGTGTACAGCGCTCCTCTATACAGTCTACCTGTGTACAGCGCTCCTCTATACAGTCTACCTGTGTACAGCGCTCCTCTATACAGTCTACCTGTGTACAGCGCTCCTCTATACAGTCTACCTGTGTACAGCGCTCCTCTATACAGTCTACCTGTGTACAGCGCTCCTCTATACAGTCTACCTGTGCACAGCGCTCCTCTATACAGTCTACCTGTGCACAGCGCTCCTCTGTACAGTCTACCTGTGTACAGCGCTCCTCTATACAGTCTACCTGTGTACAGCGCTCCTCTATACAGTCTACCTGTGTACAGCGCTCCTCTATGCAGTCTACCTGCGTACAGCGCTCCCCTATACATTCTACCTGTGTACAGCGCTCCTCTATACAGTCTACCTGTGTACAGCGCTCCTCTATACCGTCTACCTGTGTACAGCGCTCCTCTATACAGACTACCTGTGTACAGCGCTCCTCTATACAGTCTACCTGTGCACAGCGCTCCTCTATACAGTCTACCTGTGTACAGCGCTCCTCTATACAGTCTACCTGTGCACAGCGCTCCTCTATACAGTCTACCTGTGTACAGCGCTCCTCTATACAGTCTACCTGTGCACAGCGCTCCTCTATACAGTCTACCTGTGTACAGCGCTCCTCTATACAGTCTACCTGTGTACAGCGCTCCTCTATACAGTCTACCTGTGTACAGCGCTCCTCTATACAGTCTACCTGTGTACAGCGCTCCTCTTTACAGTCTACCTGTGTACAGCGCTCCTCTATACAGTCTACCTGCGTACAGCGCTCCTCTATACAGTCTACCTGTGTACAGCGCTCCTCTATACAGTCTACCTGTGTACAGCGGTCCTCTATACAGTCTACCTGTGTACAGCGCTCCTCTATGCAGTCTACCTGTGTACAGCGCTCCTCTATACAGTCTACCTGTGTACAGCGCTCCTCTATACAGTCTACCTGTGTACAGCGCTCCTCTATACAGTCTACCTGTGTACAGCGCTCCTCTATACAGTCTACCTGTGCACAGCGCTCCTCTATACAGTCTACCTGTGTACAGCGCTCCTCTATACAGTCTACCTGTGTACAGCGCTCCTCTATACAGTCTACCTGTGTACAGCGCTCCTCTATACAGTCTACCTGTGTACAGCGCTCCTCTATACAGTCTACCTGTGTACAGCGCTCCTCTATACAGTCTACCTGTGTACAGCGCTCCTCTATACAGTCTACCTGTGTACAGCGCTCCTCTATACAGTCTACCTGTGTACAGCGCTCCTCTATACAGTCTACCTGTGCACAGCGCTCCTCTATACAGTCTACCTGTGTACAGCGCTCCTCTATACAGTCTACCTGTGTACAGCGCTCCTCTATACAGTCTACCTGTGTACAGCGCTCCTCTATACAGTCTACCTGTGTACAGCGCTCCTCTATACAGTCTACCTGTGTACAGCGCTCCTCTATACAGTCTACCTGTGTACAGCGCTCCTCTATACAGTCTACCTGTGTACAGCGCTCCTCTATACAGTCTACCTGTGTACAGGGCTCCTCTATACAGTCTACCTGTGTACAGCGCTCCTCTATACAGTCTACCTGTGTACAGCGCTCCTCTATACAGTCTACCTGTGTACAGCGCTCCTCTATACAGTGTACCTGTGTACAGCGCTCCTCTATACAGTCTACCTGTGTACAGCGCTCCTCTATACAGTCTACCTGTGTACAGCGCTCCTCTATACAGTGTACCTGTGTACAGCGCTCCTCTATACAGTCTACCTGTGTACAGCGCTCCTCTATACAGTCTACCTGTGCACAGCGCTCCTCTATACAGTCTACCTGCGTACAGCGCTCCCCTATACAGTCTACCTGTGCACAGCGCTCCTCTATACAGTCTACCTGTGTACAGCGCTCCTCTATACAGTCTACCTGTGTACAGCGCTCCTCTATACAGTCTACCTGTGTACAGCGCTCCTCTATACAGTCTACCTGTGTACAGCGCTCCTCTATACAGTCTACCTGTGTACAGCGCTCCTCTATACAGTCTACCTGTGTACAGCGCTCCTCTATACAGTCTACCTGTGTACAGCGCTCCTCTATACAGTCTACCTGCGTACAGCGCTCCTCTATACAGTCTACCTGTGTACAGCGCTCCTCTATACAGTCTACCTGTGTACAGCGCTCCTCTATACAGTCTACCTGCGTACAGCGCTCCTCTATACAGTCTACCTGTGTACAGCGCTCCTCTATACAGTCTACCTGCGTACAGCGCTCCTCTATACAGTCTACCTGTGTACAGCGCTCCTCTATACAGTCTACCTGTGTACAGCGCTCCTCTATACAGTCTACCTGTGTACAGCGCTCCTCTATACAGTCTACCTGTGTACAGCGCTCCTCTATACAGTCTACCTGTGTACAGCGCTCCTCTATACAGTCTACCTGTGTACAGCGCTCCTCTATACAGTCTACCTGTGTACAGCGCTCCTCTATACAGTCTACCTGTGTACAGCGCTCCTCTATACAGTCTACCTGTGTACAGCGCTCCTCTATACAGTCTACCTGTGTACAGCGCTCCTCTATACAGTCTACCTGTGTACAGCGCTCCTCTATACAGTCTACCTGTGTACAGCGCTCCTCTATACAGTCTACCTGTGTACAGCGCTCCTCTATACAGTCCACCTGTGCACAGCGCTCCTCTATACAGTCTACCTGTGTACAGCGCTCCTCTATACAGTCTACCTGTGTACAGCGCTCCTCTATACAGTCTACCTGTGTACAGCGCTCCTCTATACAGTCTACCTGTGTACAGCGCTCCTCAATACAGTCTACCTGTGTACAGCGCTCCTCTATACAGTCTACCTGTGTACAGCGCTCCTCTATACAGTCTACCTGTGTACAGCGCTCCTCTATACAGTCTACCTGTGTACAGCGCTCCTCTATACAGTCTACCTGTGTACAGCGCTCCTCTATACAGTCTACCTGTGTACAGCGCTCCTCTATACAGTCTACCTGTGTACAGCGCTCCTCTATACAGTCTACCTGTGTACAGCGCTCCTCTATACAGTCTACCTGTGTACAGCGCTCCTCAATACAGTCTACCTGTGTACAGCGCTCCTCTATACAGTGTACCTGTGTACAGCGCTCCTCTATACAGTCTACCTGTGTACAGCGCTCCTCTATACAGTCTACCTGTGTACAGCGGTCCTCTATACAGTCTACCTGTGTACAGCGCTCCTCTATACAGTCTACCTGTGTACAGCGCTCCTCTATACAGTCTACCTGTGTACAGCGCTCCTCTATACAGTCTACCTGTGTACAGCGCTCCTCTATACAGTCTACCTGTGTACAGCGCTCCTCTATACAGTCTACCTGTGTACAGCGCTCCTCTATACAGTCTACCTGTGTACAGCGCTCCTCAATACAGTCTACCTGTGTACAGCGCTCCTCTATACAGTCTACCTGTGTACAGCGCTCCTCTATACAGTCTACCTGTGTACAGCGCTCCTCTATACAGTCTACCTGTGTACAGCGCTCCTCTATACAGTCTACCTGTGTACAGCGCTCCTCTATACAGTCTACCTGTGTACAGCGCTCCTCTATACAGTCTACCTGTGTACAGCGCTCCTCTATACAGTCTACCTGTGTACAGCGCTCCTCTATACAGTCTACCTGTGTACAGCGCTCCTCTATACAGTCTACCTGTGTACAGCGCTCCTCTATACAGTCTACCTGTGTACAGCGCTCCTCTATACAGTCTACCTGTGTACAGCGCTCCTCTATACAGTCTACCTGTGTACAGCGCTCCTCTATACAGTCTACCTGTGTACAGCGCTCCTCTATACAGTCTACCTGTGTACAGCGCTCCTCTGTACCTGATGTTTCATATATGAAGTCTTCCTGAGTACAGCACATTTCCCATGTCTCGCATGTAACATATTATAAGCACAGCCAGGCAGGGGGTGAGAGGGCAGGGGTCAGGGGTCATGCTGGGTCACGACAGGCGTCTCACCTTTCTTGTTTGCAGGTTTCTCCTCTGATAGCCGCAGTCTTCTGTCCTTAGGTACGGGCTCGTCCAGGTCCTCGCTGACATAAGGTGGGGGCTGGGTCCCATTGGCTCCTCCAGTATTTGGGGGGCTCTTACTTTGTGTCTTGTTGCTGACCTTGAAGAGCAGGGTGACATTGTGGGGTGCAGGGGACCCCTCCCAGAAGCAGAGAACAGTGCACAGCACCCACAGCACCAAGGGGGTCACATACATTGTCACTGGAGGGCTCCGTCCTCTACTGAACCTCAATCAGGGGATTTTAAGGAAAAATTAGGAGAACAGAATGGTCTGCCCTCCCCTCCTCCTCCTCCACACACAGAATCCCAGCCCCCAACTCAAATTCCTGCCACTTCCAGAGAGGAGATGGGAAAAACTTCTAATACAGCTCACAGCACCACCAATGCAGCACACTGTGACAGAAGTCAGCTGTGAACAGTGTGAGAATGAGACAAAATAACGATGATATAATTATATCATTAAACTATTATCTGCACAATTACAGAACAATAGAGGCACGGGATTAATGACATCACACAGCGAATGTATACAGACACACAGTAAGGTTCTGTTACCATATATGTACATTAAGCCTGGCTCTGTTACCACATCTATGCATTATGCTTGGTTCTGTTACCATATATGTACATTAAGCCTGGCTCTGTTACCACATCTATGCATTATGCTTGGTTCTGTTACCACATCTATACATTATGCTTGGTTCTGTTACCACATCTATACATTAAGCCTGGCTCTGTTACCACATCTATGCATTATGCTTGGTTCTGTTACCACATCTATACATTATGCTTGGTTCTGTTACCACATCTATACATTATGCTTGGTTCTGTTACCACATCTATACATTAAGCCTGGCTCTTTTACCACATCTTTACACTAAGCATAGCATATAAATGCAGTGAGTTTGGTTCTATTACCATGTCTGTATAGGAAACACAGTCATTTTCCCACATCTATACATTAAGCTTGGTTCTGTTACCAGATCTATAGATTAAGCTTAGTTCTGTTACCACATCTATACATTAAACTTGGTTCTGTTACCACATCTATATATTAGGCTTGGTTCTGTTACCACATCTATACATTAGGCTTAATTCTGTTACCACATCTATACAGTAGGCTTGGTTCTGTTACCACATCTATACATTAGGCTTGGTTCTGTTACCACATCTATACAGTAAGCTTGGTTCTGTTACCAGATCTATACATTAAGCTTAGTTCTGTTACCACATCTATACATTAGGCATGGTTCTGTTACCACATCTATACATTAGGCTTGGTTCTGTTACCACATCTATACATTAGGATTGGTTCTGTTACCACATCTATACAATAGGCTTGGTTCTGTTACCACATCTATACATTAGGATTGGTTCTGTTACCACATCTATACAGTAAGCTTGGTTCTGTTACCAGATCTATACATTAAGCTTAGTTCTGTTACCACATCTATACATTAGGCTTGGTTCTGTTACCACATCTATACATTAGGCTTGGTTCTGTTACCACATCTATACATTAGGCTTGGTTCTGTTACCACATCTATACATTAGGCTTGGTTCTGTTACCACATCTATACATTAGGATTGGTTCTGTTACCACATCTATACATTAGGCTTGGTTCTGTTACCACATCTATACATTAGAATTGGTTCTGTTACCACATCTATACAGTAGGCTTGGTTCTGTTACCACATCTATCCATTAGGCTTGGTTCTGTTACCACATCTATACATTAAGCTTAGTTCTGTTACCACATCTATACATTAAGCTTGGTTCTGTTACCACATCTATACATTAGGCTTGGTTCTGTTACCACATCTATACATTAAGCTTAATTCTGTTACCACATCTATACAGTAGGCTTGGTTCTGTTACCACATCTATACATTAGGCTTGGTTCTGTTACCACATCTATACAGTAAGCTTGGTTCTGTTACCAGATCTATACATTAAGCTTAGTTCTGTTACCACATCTATACATTAGGCATGGTTCTGTTACCACATCTATACATTAGGCTTGGTTCTGTTACCACATCTATACATTAGGCTTGGTTCTGTTACCACATCTATACAGTAGGCTTGGTTCTGTTACCACATCTATACAGTAGGCTTGGTTCTGTTACCACATCTATACATTAGGCTTGGTTCTGTTACCACATCTATACATTAGGCTTGGTTCTGTTACCACATCTATGCATTAGGCTTGGTTCTGTTACCACATCTATACATTAGGCTTGGTTCTGTTACCACATCTATGCATTAGGATTGGTTCTGTTACCACATCTATACAGTAGGCTTGGTTCTGTTACCACATCTATGCATTAGGCTTGGTTCTGTTACCACGTCTATGCATTAGGCTTGGTTCTGTTACCACATCTATACATTAGGATTGGTTCTGTTACCACATCTATACATTAGGCTTGGTTCTGTTACCACATCTATGCATTAGGCTTGGTTCTGTTACCACATCTATACATTAGGATTGGTTCTGTTACCACATCTATACATTAGGCTTGGTTCTGTTACCACATCTATGCATTAGGCTTGGTTCTGTTACCACATCTATACATTAGGCTTGGTTCTGTTACCACTTCTATACATTAGGCTTGGTTCTGTTACCACTTCTATACATTAGGCTAATGTTACCAAAGCTCCAACAAGAACGTTATATTCCATCATAGAAACTATAGAAACAGAGATTAGCAAGAAAGGAATAAATGAGTTTTATGGGCACACTTATCATGCGCTGGCAGTATGTGCTCCAGTGTATGATGCTGTCCCGTCCCTATGGATAAATCCCAGTGGGCTTTTACACCAGATCTGAAATGACATAGTATTGTGCTCGGGCCTACCCCTGAACGGGCGCAGGCTATAGGCAGTGCACAGGATGACCCACTACGTTGCCAACCAATCTTCCCCCTCCACACTCCTGGCCTAATGGGGGAAATTAGCATAATTTCTGGCTGTGTATTAGGAATTGTGCCTATTTTAGGGCTTGTATGGCACATTTTAGCATTTCTGTATAGTAACATCAGTCCTGTAGCCACATATATACATCAAGCTTGGCTTTGTTCCCATATCTATAGAGACAGGTAGTGGGTCGAGACAGGGGGCAACAGTTCAGGGTCAGAGGCAGAGCAGAAGGTCAGGGCTGGCAGCGGAGGAGCATAAACGGGAACAGGTCCAGGGTCGCAAAGGGAGATCAATATACAGTTATATGGCAAAGGAGCAAGCAAGCATATAGCAGGAAGATCTGGCGGGGAAGGCTGGGAGAAGACAGTTTTTATCTAATTCCGGGAACCAGCACCAATAAGCGGTGCGCTGGCCCTTTAAATTTACAAGCACTGTCATGCGCGCCCTAGATGACTGAGATGCGTGCGCTGGGAAGTTGGGAGAGGAGTAGGAGCATGGAGAAGTGAGTGATGCCAGGGGGAGCGGGCACTGCGGAATGGGGCACCTGCGACCACCCGTGACAGTAATCCCTCCCTTCGGCCTCCCCCTCTTCTTGGTCTGGAGAAATCTTTGCAGGGGCTACGGTCCAGAATGTTATCCTCAGGCTCCCAGTATCTCTCCTCTCTCTCCGAACCCCTTCCAGTCAACAAGGAACAACCGATTAACTCTCACGGTCTTCATGTCCAGAACCTCCTTTACCACGAAGACGTCAGTGGAGTCAGCCTCAGGAGGAGGAGGTTTCCGAGAGAAGCGGTTCAAGATGACAGGTTTTAGGGGAGAGACATGGAAGGTGTTCATGATGCGCATAGTGAGAGGAAGACACACACCACAGGATTTATGTGCTTTACCACCTCGAAAGGCTCCAGAAAATGGGCTCAAAGCTTGAAGCTAGGAATTTTCAGCCGAACGTATCTGGATGATATCCACATCTTGTCACCCGAGGAGAAGACTGGAGGAGACCTAGTAAGGGCACAGTCAGGAAGTGCGGGAACCCACCCCGAACATCTTTGACCAGATCAGGCTGAGAGGATTGAGGAGAACAATGTCCCCAAGTCAATTTTCTCTTTCGAGGTGCAGGTCAAGTCTTGGCGGGGGGAGCTGCTGAAGATCAGCAACAGCCAGTTGTTCAGGAGAAATAATATGCCAAGGATCTGGCTCCTCTCCAATGATATCAGAGGCACGGGAAAGAGCATCAACCTTGATATTCTTCTCAGCAGGACGGAAGTGGATAAGGAGGTTGAAACGTGAAAAGAAGACTGACCAACGGGTTTGCTTTGGGTTGAAACGTTTAGCAGTCTGGAGATATTGGAGATTCTTATGATTTTTATATATGCAGACCGGATGGTGAGCTCCCTCCAGAAGATAACGTCACTCTTCCAGGGCAGGTTTGGTTTCCAGAAGTTCTCTATTTCCTATGGAGTAATTCCTCTCTGCGGAGGAAAAAGTCTTAGAGAAAAGGCCGCAAGTAAGAGTTCAGCCTTAAGTTCCTTTCTGGGTGAGCACTGCCCCAGCTCCTACTGAGGAGGCATCAACTTCCAGATGAAAGGGCTTCTCTGTATTAGGCCGAGTGAGAGCAGGGGCTGAGGCAAAGGCGGATTTCAACCTTGAGAAGGCTTCTTTAGCCACCGAAGACCAAAGATGTAGATTGGCCCCCTTCTTGGTGAGCACCACAATGGGAGATACAAGGGTGGAGAAGTGCGGGATAAAATAGCCAATGAAAGGAAGGCTCCGCTGGTGATATTGACATTTCTCGAGTTTGACGTATAGGCGATTGTTTCTGTGGCTACTAAGAAGTTGCCATACGTGGGACTGGTGGAACTCTAGATCCGGGGAGAACGCCAGAATGTCATCAAGATAGACCACAACACAAGTATAGAGCATATCCCTGAAGATGTCGTTGACTAATTCTTAAAATACAGCTGGTACATTGCACAGTCCAAACGGCATGACCAAATACTTGAAATGTCCATCGCAAGTGTTAAAGGCAGTCTTACACTTGTCCCACTTGCAAATCCAGATGAGGTTGTAGGCCCCACAAAGGTCCAGTTTGGAGAAGACCTTGGACCCACGCAGGCGGTTAAAGAACTCCGTGATCAACGGCAAGGGAGAGCGGTTGTTAACCGTGTCCTTATTAAGACCGCAATAATCAATTGAATGGATGGAGTGACCCACCAAGAAGAAGCCTGTACCAGCCAGGGAAGAGTATTTACGTATAAATTTCTTGGATATATTCCGACATTGCTGCAGTCTCTGGTACAGAGAGAGGATACACCTGACTCTGTGTAGCAGAAGCAACCGGCAGCAGATCAACAGGGCAGTGGTAGGACTGGTGAAGTGGCAAAGTCTCTGCTTGTTTCTTGGAAAAAACATTAGAAAAGTCCTGATAACAAGTTGGAAGGTCCTCTAGAGACTTGGGAACTATGGAGGCCAAGACAGGTACTGGGAGAGGCACCAAAATGCAGCGAGACTGGCAATGTGGTCCACAGCTAAGAATCTCCCCCGTCTTCCATTTAAGGACTGGTGCGTGAGGCTGTAACAACGGAAGGCCCAGCAGAAGGGAAGAGGTGGAACGCGGCAGCACATAGAAGTAGAGTCTCTCATTATGAAGTGCTCCGACTTTCAGGGAAATAGGCTCCGAATGGATCGGAGAGAATATGACCACTGACCGAGGAGATGGCCAGGGGCTTCTCGAGGTGGACCACAGGGATGTGATGCTGGGAGACCAGAGCAGCATCAACAAAGTTTCCAGCAGAACCAAAGTCCAAAAAAGCAGCGACCTGAATCTGGCTACCAGTGCTGAAGCTGAGGAGAACGAGAATGTTCAGGCGTGGAAAAGCTTTGCTCTCACCTAGGGGCGCTTCTCCCAAGAACCCTAGGTGCTGCCGTTTCCCGGACGCTGGGGACAAACAGGACAAGCCCCAATTAAATGTTCCGGACTGGCACAACACAGGCAGAGATCCTCCTGACGTCGTCTGGAGCATTCCTGGAGGGAAAGTCGAGTTCTGTCCACCTGCATTGGTTCCTCTGCAGACGGCACGGCCGGAGCCTGTAGAGGCCTTTGGAAGGCAGGTGCCAAGTGAGGCAAACATCGAACCTGGGCTTGCGGATGCTCGAGACGTAACTCCTCAGCGCGCTCCTTGAACCAAATATCAATCCGAGTGACCAGAGTGATGAGACCACTCAGAGTAGACGGCAGGTCACGTGCAGCCAGTGCATCTTTAACTTGACCCTTTTAAAGGTCGCAGACAGGGCTGCATCGTTCCAGGTGAGTTCAGAGGTCAGGGTATGGAACTGAACTGCATAGTCTCCAATGGATGATTCCCTTCGATGCAGGTTCAGCAGTGCAGTCTCAGCTGTGGACGCCCGTGCAGGTTCCTCAAAAGCGGACCGGAATTCCACTAAAAATGCTTGGAGGGTAGCCGTGACCAGATCGTCCCTGTCCCAGAGAGGAGTAGCCCAGGCCAGGGTCTTCCCGGAGAGGAGACTGATGATGAATGCCACCTTAGACCATTCTGTGACAAATTGAGACTGCATAAGTTCAATGCACAGGGAGCATTGAGTGACTTGGGGTCCCCATCATACTTTGTTGGCATGAAGAGTTTCAGCCTAGGTTCAGCGGCAGGCAGACTAACCGGGGTAGCAGAAGAGGCCGCAGGGATCTGACGCTGTTGCTGAGTGGCTATCAACTGCTGCAGCATAGCTGTGACTTGTCCAAGCTGTTCACCTTGTGTAGCAATCTGCTGGGACTGCTGGACCACAATGGTGGTAAAATCAGATCTTACTGTCAGGTTCAGGGGTAGTGGACCCCCTGGACCACCGCGGATGATGACACAAGCTGACACCTGGGACCGGAATCTAAGTGGCATCCAGTTTTCACAAGAGCCCACCGCAAAGCGAGTTGGACTTCCTGCGGCGTGGTACCACCAGGTCGTTCCACAGGCATGAATCTGTCTGTGGTGGCAGTCAAGGTGAGGTACAGAGTCAGAAGGCAAGTTTGTGGTCGGGGACAGGCAGGAAGCAGGAATGTCAGGTCTGGCAGTGAAGGAGCGTAAATGGGAACAGATCCAGGGTCACAATCGGAGGTCAATACACAGGAATATAGCAAGGGTATTAGCTTTTAATACTGCCTTCAATACTCAACACTTTGAGTACCTTGTTATGCCCCGTTGTTATGCTAGTGTAATGCACTAGCAGTGTTCCAATAATTTGTCTACGATATTTTCAGAGACTTACTGTATACTGTGTTGTGGTCTATCTTGATGATTTCTAGGTGTTCTCCACGGACCTTGAGTCTCAAACTTGAGAAGTGCCAATTTCATCAGAAGAGTCTTCCATTCCTTGGATACAATGGGGCAGATTTACTTACCCGGTCCATTCGCGATCCAGCGGCGCGTTCTCTGCACTAGATTCGGGTCCGGCCGGGATTTATTAAGGTAGTTCCTTCGCCATCCACCAGGTGGCGCTGCTGTGCTGAAGAGCATCGGAACGCACTGGAATACACCGAGCCGGGCTGAGTGAAGGTAAGTGCAATTTTCGCGACACATTTTTTTAAAAAAATGCGGCGTTTTTTTCGGCGGGTTTTCGTTCGTCCACGCCCCCCAATTTCCGTCGTGTGCATGCCGGCGCCGATGCGCCACAATCCGATCGCGTGCGGCAAAATCCCGGGGCAATTCAAGGAAATCCGGCGCAAATCGGAAATATTCGGGTAACACGTCGGGAAAACGCGAATCGGGCCCTTAGTAAATGACCCCCATTATCTCTGACAAGGGAATACAGATGGATCCTGCCAAGTTGTTTGCAGTACATCAGTAGCCTCGCCGGTAGGACTTTGTGCTGTCCAGAGATTCCTGGGCTTCGCTAATTACTACCCGCAGTTCATACTACATTTCTCCTCCCTCGTATCTCCCATTGTGGCGCTGACCAAGAACAACGTGAAATCTAAACTCTGGACTCCGGCGAGTGAAAACGCTTTCTCACGCTGAAGTCTGCCTTTGCCTCTGCTTCCATTCTCAACTGGCCTGATACTGAGAAACCGTTCCTGCTACAGGTTGAAGGCTCATCCGTTGGAGCTCTTCTCACCTAAAAAGGGCCCAAAAGTCAAACCCTCAGAAGTGGCTTCTTCTCTGAGACCTTCTCTGCCGCAGAGAGGAACTATTCCATAAGTGATCAGAAGCTTCTGGCCATAAAGCTAGCTTTAGAAGAATGACGTTATCTTCTGAAAAGGAGCTTGTCATCCGGTCTGTATCTACGTGGACCGTCTATCTCCAGACTGCTCAGCATCTCAATCCTCGACAGGCTCGCTGGTCTTCTCCCTCTTCAACTTCGTGATACATTTCCATCCTGCAGAGAAGAATGTTAAAGGAAACCTACCACTTGTAGTGGCAGGTTTCCGATGGAAATACCGGGCACCAGCTCAGGGTGAGCTGGTGCCGGAGCTTATTTTAGTTAGTGTTTTAAACCGCGGTATTGCGGTTTAAAACACTTTTTAAACTTTATAGCCGGCGCAGGCAGGTACGCGCTCAGCGCTTACCGTGCACGCGGCTCTCATTCACTTCCTATATAGCCGCGCGCACGGTAAGCGCCGAGCGCATACCTGCCTGCGCCGAGCGCGTACCTGCCTGCGCCGGCTATAAGGTTTAAAAAGTGTTTTAAACCGCGATACCGCGGTTTAAAACACTAACTAAAATAAGCTCCGGCACCAGCTCACCCTGAGCTGGTGCCCGGTATTTCCATCGGAAACCTGCCACTACAAGTGGTAGGTTTCCTTTAAGGCTGATGTCCTCTCTCATGCCTCTGACGTAATTGGTGAAGAACCCGCTCCTAGACATATTGTTCCTCCTGAACGGCTGGTTGTTTCCGCCCCTGTGGACCTACAGTAGCTTCCTCCTGGCAAAACATATGTTCGAACAGCTCTTCGGAAGAGGGTACTCACTTGGGGACATTGCTCTCGTGTGGCTGGGCATCCTGGGGTGCAGAGATCTGTTGTGCTTATATCTCGATCGATTCTGCTGGAGGACATTCAATTTTGTGAGCTCCTGCGCTTCCTGTGCCCATTACAAGTCGTCACGTCTCAAGCCAGCAGGTCTGCTCCTGCCATTGCCGATACCTAATTGTTTGTTCTTTATTACGGATCTCCCATCTTCTTCCGGTAATTAAGTCATCTGGGTGGTAACATCTTAGTTTCCTAAGATGTCCCACTTCATTGCTCTGCTCTTTCTCTTCTGAAGCCTGTCATCCTGAACTGCTTCTCCCGTCAAGTGCCTCCTCCTGCTCCTGTGGCTGACTACAACAATGTCTATAAGGTTAAGGAGGTCCTGGACACTAAGCAGTTAGAGGGAAGCGTTTCTTCCTTGTCGACTGGAAGGGCATCGGCCTAAGGAGAGATTATGGGAGCCTGGAGATAACATCCTGGACCAGAGATTCCTGCAGAGATTCCTTCAGACCAAAAAGAGGGGGAGGCCGAAGGGGGGTAATGTAATGGGTGCCCCTGCGACCTATGGCCCAGATCCCAGGCGCACCCGTGTGCCTCCCTGTGCCCCTTCACGCCTACAGCAACTTACCTGTCTGCATTCCACCGGTGGTCTGCTCGCTCCGGCGTGTGCTACCCTGCCTCCTGCCGGCATTCTGAGATTTAAAGAGCCAGCACACTGATAATTCCTGTTAATCCCTGCCCCTTCCTGTGTCCCCTGACAGATCTTTGTGCCTCATATTGAGATTTTCCATTCCTGACTATGTTCCTGTGCTGCCTACCCTGACCTCCTGCTCTGCCTCTGACCTTTATCTTGTGCTACCTGTCTCAACCTCCTGTCTGTCCCAGACCCCAATTCTGACTCACAACTCTGTACTTCGCCTTGGCCACCACCGTGGACAAAGTCGAGCCCATGGAGTGACGTGGTGGTACCACGCTGCAGCAAGTCCAACCCGCTTTGCAACAGGCTATTCATTTCTAAAGTTTGATGGTAACAATAAGCAGTGTAAGCGCTGAAAATATCAAGAGTAAATCCCTGAGTACAGGATCTGCCGATAGTCTAATGAATACATCATCAATAAGATGTGCACATGATATAGATAATGGGGCTTATTTACTAAGGGTTGCGGATCATACTTTTGTCAGACTGTTTACCGGTTTCTGGATTTGTGCAGCTGTGATAGGTATTTAACAGGGGTTTGCACTGGGATTGTTTTGCACGTGATCGTGATCTTCCATGCGACAGAAGTTGGGGATGCTTGACTTTGGAGGATCTGACTGATTTCTACTGAGTGCAGGATTAAGATTTAAATTGTGTTGCAAGACAATGCCCTTACATGCACCAGGAAGAAGAAGGTGAACTCTGGGGACCTGAGCAGGGAAGCGACACATGCAGGATATCGGACGCAGGATCTTAGTGACTCCCCGCACAGCGCATTATACACGGACAATGCACTTACATGCACCAGGAAGAAGAAGGTGAACTCCGGGGACCTGAGCGGGGAAGCGACACATGCAGGATATCGGGGGCAGGATCTTAGTGACTCCCCGCACAGCGCATTATACACAGACAATGCACTTACATGCACCATGAAGAAGAATGTGAACTCCGGGGACCTGAGCGGGGAAGCAACACATGCAGGATATCGGACGCAGGGTCTTAGTGACTCCCCGCACAGCGCATTATACACGGACAATGCACTTAAATGCACCAGGAAGAAGGTGAACTCCAGGGACCTGAGCGGGGAAGTGACACATGCAGGATATCGGGCGCAGGATCTTAGTGACTCCCCGCACAGCGCATTATACACGAACAATGCACTTACATGCAACAGGAAGAAGAAGGTGAACTCCGGGGACCTGAGCGGGGAAGTGATACATGCAGGATATCGGGTGCACGATCTTAGTGGCTCCCCGCACAGCGCATTATACACAGACAATGCACTTACATGCACCAGGAAGAAGAAGGTGAACTCCAGGGACCTGAGCGGGGAAGCGACACATGCAGGATATCGGGCGCAGGATCTTAGTGACTCCCCGCACAGCGCATTATACATGGACAATGCACTTACATACACCAGGAACAAGAAGGTGAACTCCGGGGACCTCAGCGGGGAAGCGACACATGCAGGATATCGGGCGCAGGATCTTAGTGACTCCTCACACAGCTCATTATACACGGACAATGCACTTACATGCACCAGGAAGAAGAAGGTGAACTCCGGGGACCTGAGCGGGGAAGTGACACAGCGCATTATACACGGACAATGCACTGTGAACTCAAAGGAACGGATAAGTAAATGTGCCAATTACATCTCTCTATGTTGTACTCTACAGGCCGCACTGACTTCCTGTTCACATACAGTTTTCTAATTCTCCACTAGATGGAAGCAGCATTGCATGTATCACTACAGCCACAACATCCCCAAATATCACTGGAGACTAAATAGACCCTCCAGCCCATAGTGACCACTACTCCTTGTGCCTTCCAGTCTATAGTGACCACTACTCCTAGTGCCCTCCAGCCCATAGTGACCACTACTCCTAGTGCCTTCCAGTCTATAGTGACCACTGCCGCTAGTGTCCCTACAGCTCATCAAGAGCCAGGTACAAGCTAGTAGCATTTATCCTCATTAACTATCAATAATAATCATGAGTTCTGCAATTATGAGTCTTAACCCCTTAACGCTCTGCGCCGTAGCTCTACGGCGCAGAGGTATAAGGGATGTATGAAGAGGGCTCACGGGCTGAGTCCTCTTCATACAGAGGTGGGGGTTTTTGCATTTTGCACAAAACCCCCACCGCTAATAACCGCGGTCGGTGCTTGCACCGATCGCGGCTATTAACCCTCTAAACGCGGGCGCCGCCATCTTTTTTTCGATCACCACGCCCCCGAATGTCATCGGGGGGCGGCGATCGGTTACCATGGTAGCCTCGGGTCTTCTCTTGACACGAGGCTACATGGTTTATGCAGGTTCGTTACAATGAGCCAGTGGCTCATTGTAATGTAAGACCTGCAAAAACGCCATATATTGCAATACTGTAGTATTGCAGTATATGGTAGGAGCGATCTGATCATCTAGGGTTAATGTACCCTAGATGGTCTAAAAAATAGTGAAAAAAAAAAGTTTAAAAAATAAAAAAAATTAATAAAATATTAAAAGTTCAAATCACCCCCCTTTCCCTAGAACGGATATAAAACATAACAAACAGTAAAAATCACAGACATATTAGGTATCGCCGCGTCCCAAAATGCCCGATCTATCAAAATATAAAAACGGTTACGGCCGGCGGTGAACTCCGAGGCGGGAAATGGCGCCCAAATGTCCGAAATGCGACTTTTACACCTTTTTACATAACATAAAAAATGAAATAAAAAATGATCAAAATGTCGCACAGACCTCAAAATGGTAGCAATGAAAACGTCGCCTCATTTCGCAAAAAATGAACCCTCACACATTTCCGTGCGCCAAAGTATGAAAAAGTTATTAGCGTCAGAAGATGGCAAAAAAATTTTTTTCTTTTTTGTACACATTCGTTTAATTTTTGAAAATGTATTAAAACACAATAAAACCTATATAAATTTGGTATCACCGCGATCGCACCGAACCAAAGAATAAAGTAGGCGTGTTATTTGGAGCGAAGAGTGAAAGTCGTAAAAACTGAGCCCACAAGAACGTGACGCACGTGCGGTTTTTTTTCAATTTTTCCACATTTGGAATTTTTTTTCAGCTTCGCAGTACACGGCATGTTAAAATAAATAACATTTCGGGAAAGTAAAATTTGTTACGCACAAAATAAGCCCTCACACAGGTCTGTACACGTAAAAATGAAAAAGTTATGGATTTTTGAAGTTGGAGAGCGAGAAATTAGCCGAAAAACCCTCCGTCCTTAAGGGGTTAATTACCAATCAAAGTTTCAAAGTTCATCTGTACAGACCACTTCTCATGGGGGCTTATTTACTAAGGGTCCGCGGACTCACTTTCGCTGCACTTTCCAACATTTTAGGGTTTTGCACGGCTGCAACAGGTATTTAACTGGGGATTGTGTTGCACGCGATGGGATTTTTGCTGTAGCTGCGCTGTTTTCATGCAACAGAAATTGGGGGCGGCTGTCAGATGATTTGACTGGGTTCTGGTGCAAAGAAACCAAGATGGAAGAAAGGTACAGAATCGTATAGCAAAGAGAATGGTCGGAGATCAGACTGAATAACCAACAAGGTCTGATGGGAGTAGGTATATAAGGCAGTTCCCGGACACGCCTCTAGCAGAACACTGGGGGAACCGTCCATCAGGCTAGTAACCCTTGCTGGGCAGGATGAAATACACGGAGCAGGCTCAAAAATCCAAACACAGAACACTAAGCCACAGTTCACACACAAATTAATGCCACCTATTCTGCCAACTGCGGATAGAGGGACGTTTTGGCACAGACTTTACAAAATAATCCCAGGACTTTATCACCAGGAGAAGGTTGTTACATTTACAACATGGGGATCACAGGATAGATAAAATGGATTACAGTCCCACCTAGGATTGGCCCTAGTTGTGGTCATACTTTTAAGAAGGGGTTTCCCCTGTTGGGCTAAGGCGAGTGAGAGCTTCCTCTGGAGTATATCCCCATGAGGTTCCTGTATTCTAGGCGGCATCTGACCAGTGACCACAATTCTCATTCCCAAGCCTAGTCACACAAATATACGTTACTGCTCCCCTGAGATGTTTGTAGTTTATGTCCCCAAATTTAAGATTTAGCTTACATCGTACTAAAGCACAGAAATCAAAATACAAGGTGACAACTGGAGCTGAGTGCAACCACATAGTAGTTATGGTGTCATTCTTAGTTATCAGCCCATTGTTTGCCTCCCCCATCTGCAAAGGAAATGCAGGTAGTATGAGGAACAGAATCATCCTTTGCTTGTAAGGTGTCACGGGTGGCCCTGCTACCCCTGTCTCTGGTCGCAGGCGCACCCCTACCTCTGTGTGGGCTCCTGCTCCCACTGCGCCACTCACCTCGCCGGGTTCCTCGACTCCTCGTGTGTGTCTCCAGTGCGAACGCACCGGCTCTGTTAAATTTAAAGGACCAGCGCACTGATAATTGCCGCTGACCAGCTGCCTTTCCTGATAAATTCCCAGCCCCTTCCTGAGTTCCTTTGTGACTCACAGCCTTAGAAAAAGCTTTGTTCCCATGTCCTTTGTGTTTATAGTGATTTCCGGCTGTGACCCCGGTTCCGTTCCTGGCTATGCTCCTCTGCTGCCTTCCTTGACCCGTTGCTACATCCTCGACTCTGATCCCGTGCTGCCCATCTTGACCTCCTGCCTGTTCTCGACTATGATTCTGCCTAATGTCTCTGTACCTCACCTTGGCTGCCACTGTGGACAAAGTTGCTCCTGTGGAACGACCTGGTAGTACCACGCCACAGCAAGTCCAACCTGCTTTGCTGCAAGGTCTGGTTAAAACCGGGTACCACTTACACTCCGTTCCCAGCTGACGGCTTACGTCATTGTTCACAGTGGTCCAGTGGGTCCACTAGCCATGGAGCCTGACAGAAGGCTATACAATGACTGGCGAGAATCCAGTTTCGCTTCACTGCAGTAGCTGTGGTGAGGAGAACTTGGAATGGACCATAAAATCTTAGCTCTAGTGGTTTTCTGGTGTGCCTCTTGACTACCATCCAGTTCTCCTGGCTGGAGAGAGTGGGTTCCTTCTTGACTCTCTGGATCTGGAATAGAATCATATACTTGTTTCTGTACAGATGAGAGTATTCTGTGGAGACTTTGGACATAGCTAGTGAGGCTATCACATTACAGCTGCAGGGTCTGTGGGAAATATAAGCCTAACTTGAGGGCAGTCCAAATAGAACCTCAAAAGAGGATAATTCTGTCTCTCTGTTTGGAGTGTACCTGACAGTGAACAGGGCTAATGGCAAACATTCAGTCCAAGGCTTCCCTATTTCTTCACTTTTTGGATTTTCAATTTCAAGGTACCATTTAACCTTTCAACCTTTCCACTAGCTTGTTGGTGACAGTGCGTGTATAGTGACTGTGTGACCCCTAACATTTGCTTTATTTCTGCAGTAAAATGGCTTCCTCTATCAGATTCAATGGTTTCTTGGAGACCAAACCTGCAGAAAACTTTGGACATCGTTTTTTTGACTTGGTTTTGGGCATCGGGAAGGCTTCTGGTCACCCTGAGAAGACATACAAGGACATTCAAACATACCAACCTTTGGTAATTTTATGAAGTCCATCTCCAGTTGTTGAAACGGGTAGAGAAGTCTTGGCGTGTGTTTTGGGAGCACCTTTATTGCACTACCTGGGCTTTGCCGGACACATGTTAAGCATGCCTGTGTAAATCTGGTTGCTATCATGGTGAAACCTTGTGCAAATCATTGTTTATCCACTAAAGAGCACATGGCATTTTTAGACAGGTGAGTTGGACCATGGGCAGCCTGAGCCATCATAGGGTGCATAGACCTGGATAGGGATATTCTCTCCCCCAACTTCCACAGACTAGATTCTTCCCAAGCGCCAGCCAATGGTCAGACATGTTGGCTTGTCGTGTAAGATCCTGTAAATTACTGAAGTCAAACGCATGGTTATGCTCAGAATTTGCCATAATCTGCGATATTCCCGAGACTTCTGCCACCCTTGGTTTTCTAGCTGCCTCTTTAGCTGCTTTGTCCGCTCTGTCATTGCCTTGTGCCTCATCGATGTCAAGTCTCATATGTGCCTTTACTTTTGCTATGGCTACTTTTTGTGGAAGTAACAATGCTTCCTTCCGATGTTTTACTGGGCTACTTGTGGAGGTGAGGAAGTCCCTGGCTTTCCATATAGGGCCAAAGTCGTGCGCCACTCCGAATCAATATGGGGAATTAGTGTATATGTTGCACCCTTTACCTGTTGCTTCTCTAAGTGCTTCAATGAGTGCCTTCAGCTCAGCCTCCTGCGCTGACATGTAAGGAGGGAGTGGTTCAGCTTTTACTACCTCATGTTGTGTGACCACTGCATAGAACCGCCCATCCTCTCCGATGCTCCTTGATCCATCTACAAAAATCTTGAAATCAAATTACTCTAATAATGGCTTCAAACTCCATCCATGTACATGAAAATGATTCATGGAGATAGGACATCCACCTATAAAACGCCATGGGCTCATCAAATAGGTCTGGGGCCTGTGAGAGTATTGACATTTGGTCACTTGGGGCCCATGGCTTGTATTGTGAGGTTGTAGTCATGGTTATTCTGGTATGTGGTTTTGAGGGAGTTGATGACCCCTGCAAAGCCTGGAAGGAGGTGTTTTCTTCCCCTCCCCCAATTGCTCCCTCTGTCTCCCCCCAGTTTCATTTATCACATATGTTTCTTGGGTGGACCCCCCTCTTCTTCGGTATGAATACTTTTTAGTTTTCACAGGACCCGCTATAGTCCTGATTGATCTTGGGGCTTAGACCTCCCCGCCGGCGGAACAATTTTCCCTCCAATCTGTGTTCTGTTGACCACACACACAGGTCCATCCTTATGGCTCTTTTTGGGTGGAGACTGTAAATCAAAAGGTGGACTGGGGCACCTGGCTGGTATGGTGGGGGCATTTAAGTCTTCTTCTTCTATCTCATTCCTTTTGGGGTTTCTTCCTTTTCCCAATAACCCTCCTGCTTAATTTCCTTAGCTACTTGTGCCCAAGCTTTTGCTTGTCTAACTCATTATCTCAGATCCACCCCATGCTGGTTACTAATGCTGATTCCCAAAGGCAGTGATCTAAGGGATCGCTATCCCTTCCTAACTCTCAACATTCTCCTAGAGTCTATGCTGGTAGCTTTTCCTTTCCTTCTGAGTTCTATCTCATGAGCACTACAACCTACCTTTTTGCAGTTGTTTGTATTTCCCATTATGTTTCCCATTTTTGGCTGAGATTCCTCTGGCTGCTTCCTGATACACCAACCACCCTGGTCGCCTCTCTACCTGACACTGTCCTGCAACTTACTGTACCTACTTCTTATAACTGAGCTTAATGGACGTCATTCAGTTTGTGGTTGTGCAGGCCCTAAAAATGTGTGTCAATTTGTGACTTGGCCAAGTGACTACACCGGAGACGCGTCACTAAATCCTCTCGGCTTCCCGGTAATAAATGGAATAAATGGCTCTAAAGTAAACTTGATGTATACATGTATCTTATACATCAGCCAGAGGTTAAAGCAAAATAGCACTGTGCAGATGATTATGATAAAAGTTCTTTCTAGATGTTCTGGAAACATGTGCAGGTTTTATGTCGTGTAGTGTGAGACAGGATCAGACAATCTTCTGACTCCAGCTAACAGTCCCCGAGAAGTGACAATCATCTGCACCCGAGGGCAGTAGGGGTGCCTGTTCATCTGTGAACCGGACAAGCCAGTATCATGGGAAGAGGTTAGTGTTTCTGGCAGCGAGTTGCCTTCGAGTTGGACTTTAATCAATCACACAACATGTATAACAAACAGAAAAATACAGACAATAGTAGCAGCACAGACATCTACAGGCCAATCTACTGAATGTCGCCTTCTCGACTGTCTTTACCCAGGAAAATCCCCTGGTGGAAGACATGAGCTCTGATGTAAATTTTCTTTGGAATGTCAACAGGAAGTTAACCCAGGAAGAGGTACGGCGCCGCCTCACAACCACTAAGATAGATAAATCACTGGGGCCAGATGGCATACACCCCCGGGCTCTACATGAACTATGTACCGTGATACCATACCGCAATATTTGTAGATTCCCTTTGGACTGGTTATGTTCAACAGGACTGGTGCATAATAATTGTGGTACCAATGTACAAAAAAGGATCAAAAAGCGATCCTGGAAACTACGGACCTGGAGTCTAACTTCTGTGGTGGGGAAAATATTTGAGGGGTTTGTTAGAGATGCTATCCTGGAGTATCTCACATAACCGATGCCCCTAATGTCCCTCCAGCCCACAGTGACCACTGTCCCTATTGTCCATCCAGCCTATAGTGATCACTGCCCCTGATGTCCATCCAGCCTATAGTGAACACTAACCCCGAGTTCTCTCCAGACAATAGTGACCACTGCCCCTAATGTCAATCCAGCCTATAGTGACCACTGCTCCTAGTGTCCTCCAGACTATAGTGACCACTGCCCCTAATGTCTCTCCAGCCTATAGTGACCACTGCTCCGAGTGTCCTCCAGACTATAGTGACCACTGCCCATAGTGTCCCTTCAGCCTATAGTGACCACTGCCCATAATGTCTCTCCAGCCTATAGTGACCACTGCCCCTAATGTCCCTCCAGACTATGCTGATCACTGCCCATAAAGTGTCTCCAGCCTATAGTGACCACTGCCCCTAATGTCCCTCCAGCCTATAGTGAACACTGCCCCTGGTGTCTCTCCAGCCTATAGTGACCACTGCCCCTAGTGTCCCTCCAGACTATAGTGACCACTGCCCCTAGTGTCCCTCCAACCTATAGTGACCACTGCCCCTAATGTCCCTCCAGCCTATAGTGACCACTGCCCCTAGTGTCTCTCCAACCTATAGTGACCACTGCCCCTAATGTCCCTCCAGCCCATAGTGACAACTGCCCCTATTGTCCCTCCAGCCCATAGTGACCACTGCTCCTAATGTCCCTCCAGCCTATAGTGACCACTGCCCCTGGTGTCTCTCCAACCTATAGTGACCACTGCCCCTAATGTCCCTCCAGCCCATAGTGATAACTGCCCCTATTGTCCCTCCAGCCTATGGTGACCACTGCCCCTGGTGTCTCTCCAGCCTATAGTGACCACTGCCCCTAGGGTCCCTCCAACCTATAGTGACCACTGCTCCTGATGTCCCTCCAGCCTATAGAGACCACTGCCCCTAGTGTCCCTCCAGCCTATAGTGACCACTGCCCCTAGTGTCCCTCCAGACTATAGTGATCACTGCCCCTAGTGTCCCTCCAGCCTATAGTGACCACTGCCCCTAGTGTCCCTCCAGCCTATAGTGACCACTGCCCCTAGTGTCTCTCCAGCCTATAGTGACCACTGCTCCTAATGTCCCTCCAGCCTATAGTGACCACTGCCCCTGGTGTCTCTCCAACCTATAGTGACCACTGCCCCTAATGTCCGTCCAGCCCATAGTGATAACTGCCCCTATTGTCCCTCCAGCCTATGGTGACCACTGCCCCTGGTGTCTCTCCAGCCTATAGTGACCACTGCCCCTAGTGTCCCTCCAGACTATAGTGACCACTGCCCCTAGTGTCCCTCCAACCTATAGTGACCACTGCCCTTAATGTCCCTCCAGCCTATAGTGACCACTGCCCCTATTGTCCCTCCAGCCTATAGTGACCACTGCCCTAGTGTCCCTCCAGACTATAGTGACCACTGCCCCTAGTGTCCCTCCAACCTATAGTGACCACTGCCCCTAATGTCCCTCCAGCCTATAGTGAACACTGCCCCTGGTGTCTCTCCAACCTATAGTGACCAATGCCCCTATTGTCCCTCCAGCCTATAGTGACCACTGGCCCCATTTGGCCCTCCAACCTATAGTGACCACTGCCCCTATTGTCCCTCCAGCCTATAGGGACCACTGCCCCTAGTGTCCCTCCAGCCTATAGTGACCACTGCCCCTAGTGTCCCTCCAGCCTATAGTGATCACTGCTCCTAGTGTCCCTCCAGCCTATAGTGATCACTGCCCCTAGGGTCCCTCCAGCCTATAGTGACTACTGCCCCTAGTGTCCCTCTAGCCTATGGTGATCACTGCCCCTAGTGTCCCTCCAGCTTATAGTGACTACTGCCCCTAGGGTCCCTCCAGCCTATAGTGACCACTGCCCCTAGTGTCCCTCCAGCCTATAGTGACCAATGCCCCTAGTGTCCCTCCAGCCTATAGTGACCACTGCCCCTAGTGTCTCTCCAGCCTATAGTGACCACTGCCCCTAGTGTCTCTCCAGCCTATAGTGATCACTGCTCCTAGTGTCCCTCCAGACTATAATGACCACTGCCCCTAGAGTCTCTCCAACCCATAGTGACCACTGCCCCTAGTGCCCTCCAGACTATAGTGACCACTGCCCCTAGTGTCCCTCCAGCCCTTAGTGACTACTGCCCCTAGTGTCCCTCCAGCCCTTAGTGACCACTGCCCCTAGTGTCCCTCCAGCCTATAGTGACCACTGCCCCTAGTGTCCCTCCAGCCTATAGTGATCACTGCTCCTAGTGTCCCTCCAGTCTATAGTGACCACTGCCCCTAGTGTCTCTCCAACCTATAGTGATCACTGCCCCTAGTGTCCCTTCAGACTATAGTGACCACTGCCCCTAATGTCCCTCCAGTCTATAGTGATCACTGCTCCTAGTGTCCCTCCAACCTATAGTGACCACTGCCCCTATTGTCCCTCCAGATTATAGTGACAACTGCCCCTAGCGCCCTCCAGACTATAGGGACCACTGCCCCTAATGTCCCTCCAGATTATAGTGACCACTGCCCCTAGTGTCCCTCCAGACTATAGTGACCACTGCTCCTAATGTCCCTCCAGCCTATAGTGACCACTGCTCTTAGTGTCCCTCCAGCCTATAGTGACCACTGCCCCTAGTGTCCCTCCAGCCTATAGTGATCACTGCTCCTAGTGTCCCTCCAGCCTATAGTGATCACTGCCCCTAGGGTCCCTCCAGCCTATAGTGACTACTGCCCCTAGTGTCCCTCTAGCCTATGGTGATCACTGCCCCTAGTGTCCCTCCAGCTTATAGTGACTACTGCCCCTAGGGTCCCTCCAGCCTATAGTGACCACTGCCCCTAGTGTCCCTCCAGCCTATAGTGACCAATGCCCCTAGTGTCCCTCCAGCCTATAGTGACCACTGCCCCTAGTGTCTCTCCAGCCTATAGTGACCACTGCCCCTAGTGTCTCTCCAGCCTATAGTGATCACTGCTCCTAGTGTCCCTCCAGACTATAATGACCACTGCCCCTAGAGTCTCTCCAACCTATAGTGACCACTGCCCCTAGTGCCCTCCAGACTATAGTGACCACTGCCCCTAGTGTCCCTCCAGCCCTTAGTGACTACTGCCCCTAGTGTCCCTCCAGCCCTTAGTGACCACTGCCCCTAGTGTCCCTCCAGCCTATAGTGACCACTGCCCCTAGTGTCCCTCCAGCCTATAGTGATCACTGCTCCTAGTGTCCCTCCAGTCTATAGTGACCACTGCCCCTAGTGTCTCTCCAACCTATAGTGATCACTGCTCCTAGTGTCCCTTCAGACTATAGTGACCACTGCCCCTAATGTCCCTCCAGTCTATAGTGATCACTGCTCCTAGTGTCCCTCCAACCTATAGTGACCACTGCCCCTATTGTCCCTCCAGATTATAGTGACAACTGCCCCTAGCGCCCTCCAGACTATAGGGACCACTGCCCCTAATGTCCCTCCAGATTATAGTGACCACTGCCCCTAGTGTCCCTCCAGACTATAGTGACCACTGCTCCTAATGTCCCTCCAGCCTATAGTGACCACTGCTCTTAGTGTCCCTCCAGCCTATAGTGACCACTGCACCTAGTGCCCTCCAGACTATAGTGACCACTAACCCCTAGTGTCCCTCCAGCCCATAGTGACCACTGCCCCTAGTGTCCCTCCAGCCTATAGTGACCACTGCCCCTAGTGTCCCTCCAGCTTATAGTGACCACTGCCCCTAATGTCCCTCCAGCCTATAGTGACCACTGCCCCTAGTGTCCCTCCAGCCTATAGTGACTACTGCCCCTAGTGTCCCTCCAGCCTATAGTGACCACTGCCGCTAATGTCCCTCCAGCCCATAGTGATAACTGCCCCTAGTGTCTCTCCAGCCTATAGTGACCACCGCCTTTAGTGTCCCTCCAGCCTATAGTGACCACTGCCCCTAGTGTCTCTCCAGCCTATAGTGACCACCGCCTTTAGTGTCCCTCTAGCCTATAGTGACCACCGCCTTTAGTGTCCCTCTAGCCTATAGTGATCACTGCCCCTAGTGTCTATCCAGCCTATAGTGACCACCGCCTTTAGTGTCCCTCCAGCCTATAGTGACCACTGCCCCTAGGGTCCCTCCAACCTATAGTGACCACTGCTCCTGATGTCCCTCCAGCCTATAGAGACCACTGCCCCTAGTGTCCCTCCAGCCTATAGTGACCACTGCCCCTAGTGTCCCTCCAGCCTATAGTGATCACTGCCCCTAGTGTCCCTCCAGCCTATAGTGACCACTGCCCCTAGTGTCCCTCCAGCCTATAGTGATCACTGCCCCTAGTGTCCCTCCAGACTATAGTGATCACTGCCCCTAGTGTCCCTCCAGCCTATAGTGACCACTGCCCCTAGTGTCCCTCCAGCCTATAGTGACCACTGCCCCTAGTGTCTCTCCAGCCTTTAGTGACCACTGCCCCTAGTGTCCCTCCAGCCTATAGTGACCACTGCCCCTAGTGTCCCTCCAGACTATAGTGACCACTGCCCCTAGTGTCCCTCCAGACTATAGTGACCACTGCCCCTAGGGTCCCGCTATCTCATAGTGACTACAATGTATTATATTTACGGCATGTATTGTATATCTGCCCCATGTGTTGGATATCTGCCCCCAGTATCTCATCCCTTGCCCCTGCTGTCCCCCTGCACTGATGACACTGCGCCGGAGCTGCACCTGTGCCCTCCAGCTCATCAGAGATGTATTTATGGAGATGCCTTGACAGGCGCAGCTTCCCTCGGAGGCGCCTCGCTGGGATGTTTTCCTTCTCCCTTGTGCAAATGAGAGGAGATCAGCGCTGGGGTCTAATAATACGAGGCGAGGAGCGGGGAGGCGCAGCATGAAAACATCCCTGGATCCATCCAGCACATTTGGGGAGAGGTTAACCCTGCGTGCACCGACTTGGAGTCGCGAGAGGAATCACTGGGGCTCACTGCACATGGTGATAACCTGGAATTCATATAATTCATAATTCTGCTGATCCAGCAATCCAGCAGGGAGCAGCATTCACTTCCAAATGTGATAGCGGCTGCCATAGCAGTCTGAAAAAAAACACATAAAAGAAAGACATCCTGCAACATGCATTTATATCTTGAGCCTTCCTGCAACATTTACCTAAATTAGAGCCGTCCTAAAACATGTATGGATTATGGAAAAAACCTATATAGTTCACCTAAAACATAGAGACCCAGTGGTATTCATTTACAGTACAGCCACTCTACAGAATTTGCTATTAACAGAGGCAACGTTCTTATAAAACAGAGCCATCCTGTAACATTCACCTATAACAGAACCATCCTGCAACATTCACTGATAACAGAGCCATCCTGCAACATTCACATATAACAGAGCAATCCTGCAACATTAACCTATAACAGAGCCATTATACAACATTTATTATAACAGAGCCATCCTGCAACATTCACCTATAACAGAACCATCCTGCAACATTAACCTATAACAGGGCCATCCTGCAACATTCACATATAACAGATTCATCCTGCAACATTCACCTATAACAGAACCATCCTGCAACACTAACCTATAACAGAGCCATCATACAACATTTATTATAACAGAGCCATCCTGCAACATTCACCTATAACAGAACCATCCTGCAACATTAACCTATAACAGAGCCATCATACAATATTTATTATAACAGAGCCATCCTGCAACATTCACTGATAACAGAGCCAACTAGCAACATCCACCTATAACAAAGCAATCCTGCAACATTCACCTATAATAGAGACATCCTGCAACATTCACCTATAACAGAGCCATCCTGCAACATTCCCCTATAACAGACCCATCATACAACATTCACCTATAACAGAGCCATCATACAACATTCACCTATAACAGAGCCATCCTGCAACATTCCCCTATAACAGACCCATCCCGCAACATTCACCTATAACAGACTTATCATACAACATTCACCTATAACAGCGCCATTCTGCAACATTCACCTGTAACAGAGCCATCCTGCAACAATCACCTATAACAGAGCCATCATACAACATTCACCAATAGCAGAGCCATCATACAACATTCACCTATAACAGAGCCATCCTGCAACATTCACCTATAACAGAGCCATCCTGCAACAATCACCTATAACAGAGCCATCATACAACATTCACCAATAGCAGAGCCATCATACAACATTCACCTATAACAGAGCCATCCTCCAACATTCACCGATAACAGAGCCAACATACAACATTCACCTATAGCAGAGCCATCCTCCAACATTCACCGATAACAGAGCCATCATACAACATTCACCTATAGCAGAGCCAACCTGCAACATTCACCGATAACAGAGCCATCCTGCAACATTTACCTATACCAGAGCCATCATGCAACATTCACCTATAACAGAGCCATCATACAACATTCACCTATAGCACAACCGAGCTCCAACATTCACTGATAACAGAGCCATCATACAACATTCTCCTATAACAAAGCCATCCCGCAACATTCACCGATAAAAGAGCCATCCTGCAACATACACCTATAACATAGCCATCCCGCAACATTCACCTATAACAGAACCATCCTGCAACATTAACCTATAACAGAGCCATCCTGCAACATTCACATATAACAGAGAAATCCTGCAACAATCACCGATAACAGAGCCGTCCTCCAACATTCACCGATAACAGAGCCATCCTTCAACATTTACCTATTACAGAGCCATCCTGCAACATACACCTATAACAGAGCCATCCCGCAACATTCACCTATAACAGAACCATCCTGCAACATTAACCTATAACAGAGCCATCCTGCAACATTCACATATAACAGAGAAATCCTGCAACAATCACCGATAACAGAGCCGTCCTCCAACATTCACCGATAACAGAGCCATCCTTCAACATTCACCTATCACAGAGCCATCCTGCAACATTCACCTATAACAGAGCCATCCTGCAACATTCACCGATAACAGAGCCATCATTCAACATTCACCTATAACAGAGCCATCCTGCAACATTCACCTATACCAGAGACATCCTGCAACATTCACCGATAACAGAGCCATCCCGCAACATTCACCTATAACAGAGCCATCCTGCCACATTTACCTATTACAGAGCCATCCTGCAACATTCACCTATAACAGAGCCATCCCACAACAATCACCTATAACAGAACCATCCTGAAACATCCACCTATAACAGAGCCATCCTGCCACATTTACCTATCACAGAGCCATCCTGCAACATTCACCTATAACAGAGCCATTCTGCAACAATCACCTATAACAGAGCCATCCTGCAACATTCACCTATACCAGAGACATCCTGCAACATTCACCGATAACAGAGCCATCCCGCAACATTCACCTATAACAGAGCCATCCTGCCACATTTACCTATTACAGAGCCATCCTGCAACATTCACCTATAACAGAGCCATCCCACAACAATCACCTATAACAGAACCATCCTGAAACATCCACCTATAACAGAGCCATCCTGCCACATTTACCTATCACAGAGCCATCCTGCAACATTCACCTATAACAGAGCCATCCTGCAACAATCACCTATAACAGAGCCATCCCGCAACATTCACCTATAACAGAGCCATCATACAACATTCACCTATAACAGAGCCATCCTCCAACATTCACCGATAACAGGGCCATCCAGCAACATTTACCTATAAGAGAGCCATCATACAACATTTACCTACGGCAGAGCCGTCCTCCAACATTCACCGATAACAGAGCCATCCTGCAACATTCACCTATCACAGAGCCATCCTGCAACATTCATCTATAACAGAGCCATCCTGCAACATTCACCGATAACAGAGCCATCATACAACATTCACCTATAACAGAGCCATCCTGCAACATTCACCTATACCAGAGACATCCTGCAACATTCACCGATAACAGAGCCATCTCGCAACTTTCACCTATAGCAGAGCCACCCTGCAACATTCACTGATAACAGAGCCATCCTGCAACATTTACCTATAAGAGAGCCATCATACAACATTCACCTATAACAGAGCCATCCTGCAACATTCACTGATAACAGAGCCATCCTGCAACATTTACCTATAAGAGAGCCATCATACAACATTTACCTATGGCAGAGCCATCCTCCAACATTCACCGATAACAGAGCCATCCTCCAACATTCACCTATCACAGAGCCATCCTGCAACATTCACCTATAACAGAGCCATCCTGCAACATTCACCGATAACAGAGCCATCATACAACATTCACCTATAACAGAGCCATCCTGCAACATTCACCTATACCAGAGACATCCTGCAACATTCACCGATAACAGAGCCATCCCGCAACATTCACCTATAACAGAGCCATCTCACAGCTTTCACCTATAGCAGAGCCACCCTGCAACATTCACTAATAACAGAGCCATCATACAACATTCACCTATAACAGAGCCATCCTGCAACATTCACCTATAACAGAGCCATCATACAACATTCACTGATAACAGAGCCATCCTGCAACATTCACTGATAACAGAGCCATCCTGCAACATTTACCTATAAGAGAGCCATCATACAACATTCACCTATGGCAGAGCCAACCTCCAACATTCACCGATAACAGAGCCATCCTGCAACATCCACCTATAACAGAGCCATCTTGCAACATTCACCTATAACAGAAACATCCTGCAACATTCACCTATAACAGAGCCATCCTGCAACATTCGCCTATAACAGAGCCATCCTGCAACATTCACCTATAACAGAGCCATCCTGCAACATTAACCTATAACAGAGCCATCCTGCAACATTCGCCTATATCAGAGCCATCCTGCAACATTCACCTATAACAGAGCCATCCTGCAACACTCACTGATAACAGAGCCATCCTGCAACATTCAGCTTTAACAGAGCCATCATCCAACATTCACCTATAACAGAGCCATCCTGCAACATTCACCTATCACAGAGCCATCCTGCAACATTCACCTATAACAGAGCCATCCTGCAACATTCATTTATAACAGAGCCATCATCCAACATTCACCTATAACAGAGCCATCCTGCAACATTCACCTACAACAGAGCCATCCTGCAACATTCACCTATAACAGAGCAATCCCGCAACATTCACCTATAACAGAGCCATCCCGCAACATTCACCTATAACAGAGCCATCCTGCAACATTCACCTATAACAGAGCCATCATACAACATTCACCTATAACAGAGCCATCATACAACATTCACCTATAACAGAGCCATCCTGCAACATTCACCTATAACAGAGCCATCATACAACATTCACCTATAACAGAGCCATCATACAACATTTACCTATAACAGAGCCATCCTGCAACATTCACCTATAACAGAGCCATCCTGCAACATTCACTGATAACAGAGCCATCCTGCAACATTCACCGACAACAGAGCCATCCTTAAACATTCCCCTATAACAGAGCCATCCTGAAACATTCACCTATAACAGAGCCATCCCGCAACATTCACCTATAACATAGCCATCCTGCAACATTCACTGATAACAGAGCCATCATACAACATTCACCGATAACAGAGCCATCCTGCAACATTTGCCTATAACAGAGCCCTCATACAACATTCACCTATAGCAGAGCCGAGCTCCAGCATTCACCGATAACAGAGCCATCATACAACATTCACCTATAACAGAGCCATCATACAACATCCACCTATAACAGAACCATCCTGCAACATTCACCTATAACAGAACCATCCTGCAACATGCACCTATAACATAGACATCCTGCAACAGTCACCTATAACAGAGCCATCCTGCAACATCCACCTAAAACAGAGCCATCATGCAACATCCACCTATAACAGAACCATCCTGCAATATCCACCTATAACAGAGCCATTCTGCAACATTCACCTATAACAGAGCCATCCTGCAACATTCAGCTATAACAAAGCAATCCTGCAACATTCACCTATACCAGAGACATCCTGCAACATTCACCTATAACAGAGCCATCCTGCAATATTCACCTATAACAGAGCCATCCTGCAACATTTATCTATAACAGAGCCATCCTGAAACATTTATCTATAACAGAGCCATCCTGCAACATTCACCTATAACAGAGCCATCATACAACATTCACCTATAACAGAGCTATCCTGCAACACTCACCTACAGCAGAGCCATCCTGCAACATCCACCTATAACAGAACCATCCTGCAACATCCACCTATAACAGAGCCATCCTGCAATATTCACCTATAACAGCGCCAGCCATCCTACAACATTCACCTATAACAGCGCCAGCCATCCTACAACATTAACCTATAACAGAGCCATCTTGCAACACTCACTTATAACAGAGCCATCCTGCAACATTCACCTATAACAGAGCCATCCTTCAACATTCACCTATAACAGAGCCATCCTGCAACATTCACCTATAACAGAGCCATCCTGCAACAATCACCTATAACAGAGCCATCCTGCAACATTCACCTTTACCAGAGCCATCCTGCAACAATCACCTATACCAGAGACATCCTGCAACATCCACCTATAACAGAACCATCCTGCAACATTCACCTATAACAGAACCATCCTGCAACATTCACCTATAACAGAGACATCCTGCAACATTCACCTATAGCAGAGCCATCCTGCAACATTCACCTATAACAGAGCCATCCTGCAACATCCATCTATAACAGAGCCATCCTGCAACATCCACCTATAACAGAACCATCCTGCAACATCCACCTATAACAGAGCCATCCTGCAACATTCACCTATAACAGAGCCATCCTACAACATTCACTGATAACAGAGCCATCCTGCAACATTCACCTATACCAGAGACATCCGGCAACCTTCACATATAACAGAGCCATCCTGCAATATTCACCTATAACAGAGCCATCCTGCAACATTCATCTATAACAGCGCCATCCTGCAACATTCACCTATAACAGAGCCATCCTGCAACACTCACCTATAACAGAGCCATCCTGCAACATTGACCTATAACAGAGCCATCCTGCAACATTCACCTATAGCAGAGCCATCCTGCAACATTCATCTATAACATAGCCATCCTTTAACATTCACCTATAACAGAGCCATCCTACAACATTCACCTATAACGGAGCCATCCTGCAACATTCACCGATAACAGAGACATCCTGCAACATTCACCTATAACATAGCCATCATACAACATTCACCTATAACAGAACCATCCTGCAACATCCACCTATAACAGAACCATCCTGCAACATCCACCTATAACATAGACATCCTGCAACATTCACCTATAACAGAGCCATCCTGCAACATTCACCTATAACAGAGCCATTATGCAACATTCACTCATAACAGAGCCATCATGCAACATTCTCTTATAACAGAGCCATCCTGCAACATTTACCTATAGCAGAGCCATCCTGCAACATTCACCTATAGTAGAGACATCCTGCAACATTCACCTATAACAGAGCCATCCTGCAATATTCACCTACAAGAGAGCCATCCTGCCACATTCACCTGTAACAGAGCCACCCTCCAACATACACCGATAACAGAGCCATCCTGCAACATTCACCTATAACAGAGCCATCCTGCAACATTCACCTATAACATAGCCATCCTGCAACATTTATATATAACAGAGCCATCATAATACATTCACCTTTAACAGAGCCATCCTGCAACATTCACCTATAACAGAGCCATTATGCAACATTCACTGATAACAGAGCCATCCTGCAACATTCAACTATAACATAGCCATCCTGCAACATTTATCTATAACAGAGCCACCCTCCAACATTCACCTATAACAGAGCCATCCTGCAACATTCACCTATAACAGAGCCATTATGCAACATTCACTGATAACAGAGACATCCTGCAACATTCAACTATAACAGAGCCATCCTGCAACATTCACCTATAACATAGCCATCCTTCAACATTCACCTATAACAGAGCCATCCTACAACATTCACCTATAACAGAGCCATCCTGCAACATTCACCTATAACAGAGCCATCCTGCAACAGTCACCTATAACAGAGCCATCCTGCAACATTCACCGATAACAGAGCCATCCTGCCACATTTACCTATCACAGAGCCATCCTGCAACATTCACTGATAACAGAGCCATCCTGCAACATCCATCTATAACAGAGCCATCCTGCAACATCCACCTATAACAGAACCATCCTGCAACATCCACCTATAACAGAGCCACCCTGCAACATTCACCTATAACAGAGCCACCCTGCAACATTCACCTATAACAGAGCCATCCTGCAACATTCACCTATAACAGAGCCATCCTGCAACATTCACCTATAGCAGAGCCATCCTGCAACATTCACCTATAACAGAGCCATCCTCCAACATTCACCGATAACAGAGCCATCCTGCAACATTCACCTATAACAGAGCCATCCTGCAACATTCATCTATAACATAGCCATCCTGCAACATTCACCTATAACAGAGCCATCCTACAACATTCACCTATAACAGAGCCATCATACAACATTCACCTATAACAGAGTTATCCTGCAACATTCACCTATAACAGAGCCATCCTGCAACATTCACCTATAACAGAGCCATCCTGCAACATTCACCTATAACAAAGCCATCCTGCAACATTCACCTATAACAAAGCCATCCTACAACATTCACCTATAACAGAGCCATCCTGCAACATTCACCTATAACAGAGCCATCCTGCAACATTCACCTATAACAGAGCCATCCTTAAACATTCCCCTATAACAGAGCCATCCTGCAACATTCACCTATAACAGAGCCATCATACAACATTCACCTATAACAGAGCCATCATGCAACATTCACGTAAAACAGAGCCATCCTGCAACATTCACCTATAACAGAGCCATCCTCCAACATTCACCTATAGCAGAGCCATCCTGCAACATTCCCCTATAACAGAGCCATCCCGCAACATTCACCTATAACAGAGCCATCCTGCAACATTCACTTATAACATAGTCATCCTACAACATTCACCTATAACACAGCCATCCTGCAACATACACCTATAACAGAGCCATCCTACAACATTCACCTATAATAGAGCCATCCTGCAACATTTACCTATACCAGAGCCATCCTGCAACATTTACCTATAACAGAGCCAACCTGCAACATTCACCTATAACTCAACCATCCTGCAACATTCACCTATAACAGAGCCATCCTGCAACATCCACCTATAACAGAACAATCCTGCAACATCCACCTATAACAGAGCCATCCTGCAACATTCACCTATAACAGAGCCATCCTGCAACATTTACCTATACCTATGTATGTATTGTGTGTGCATGGTGTGTATGTATTCTGTGTGCATGGTGTGTATGTATTGTGCAAGTGTAGTTTGTATATATTGTGTGTGCATGGTGTGTATGTATTGTCTGTGCATGGTGTGTATGTATTCTGCGTGCATGGTGTGTATGTATTCTGCGTGCATGGTGTGTATGTATTCTGTGTGCATGGTGTTTATGTATTTTGCTTGCATTGTGTGTATGTATTGTGCATGTATGGTGTGTATGTATTCTGCGTGCATGGTGTGTATGTATTGTGCACGTATGGTGTGTATTTATTGTGCGTGCATAGTGTGTTTGTATTCTGTGTGCATAGTGTGTATGTATTCTGAGTGCATGGTGTGTATGTATTCAGTGTGCATGTTGTGTATGTATTGTGCACGTATGGTGTGTATGTATTGTGTGTGCATGGTGTGTATGTATTGTGTGTGCATGGTGTGTATGTATTCTGTGTGCATGGTGTGTATGTATTCTGTGTGCATGGTGTGTATGTATTGTGCAAGTATAGTTTGTATATATTGTGTGAGCATGGTGTGTATGTATTGTGCGTGCATAGTGTGTATGTATTCTGCGTGCATGGTGTATATGTATTGTGTGTGCATGGTGTGTATGTATTCTGCGTGCATGGTGTGCATGTATTGTGTGTGCATGGTGTGTATGTATTGTGTGTGCATGGTGGGTATGTATTGTGTGTGCATGGTGTGTATGTATTGTGTGTGCATGGTGTGTATGTATTCTCGTGCATGGTGTGTATGTATTGTGTGTGCATGGTGTGTATGTATTCTGCGTGCGTGGTGTGTATGTATTGTGCAAGTATAGTTTGTATATATTGTGTGAGCATGGTGTGTATGTATTGTGCGTGCATAGTTTGTATGTATTCTGCGTGCATGGTGTGTATGTATTGTGTGTGCATGGTGGGTATGTATTGTGCGTGCATAGTTTGTATGTATTCTGCGTGCATGGTGTGTATGTATTGTGTGTGCATGGTGTGTATGTATTGTGTGTGCATGGTGTGTATGTATTGTGTGTGCATGGTGTGTATGTATTGTGTGTGCATGGTGTGTATGTATTGTGTGTGCATGGTGTGTATGTATTCTGAATGCATGGTGTGTATGTATTGTGTGTGCATGGTGTGTATGTATTGTGCGTGCATGGTGTGTATGTATTCTGCGTGCATGGTGTGTAAGTATTGTGTGTGCATGGTGTGTATGTATTGTGTGTTCATGGTGTGTATGTATTTTGCGTGCATGGTGTGTATGTATTGTGTGTGCATGGTGTGTATGTATTGTGCGTGCATGGTGTATATGTATTCTGCGTCCATGGTGTGTATGTATTCTGCGTGCATGGTGTGTATGTATTCTGCGTGCATGGTGTGTATGTATTCTGCGTGCATGGTGTGTATGTATTGTGTGTGCATGGTGTGTATGTATTGTGTGTGCATGGTGTGTATGTATTGTGTTTTCATGGTGTGTATGTATTCTGTGTGCATGGTGTGTATGTATTCTGTGTGCATGGTGTGTATGTATTGTGTGTGCATGGTGTGTATATGTTGTGCTTGCATGGTGTGTATGTATTCTGTGTGCATGGTGTGTATGTATTGTGTGTGCATGGTGTGTATGTATTCTGTGTGCATGGTGTGTATGTATTGTGTGTGCATGGTGTGTATGTGTTGTGCTTGCATGGTGTGTATGTATCCTGTGTGCATGGTGTGTATGTATTCTGTGTGCATGGTGTGTATGTATTCTGCGTGCATAGTGTGTATGTATTCTGCGTGCATGGTGTGTATGTATTGTGTGTGCATGGTGTGTATGTTTTCTGCGTGCATGGTGTGTATGTACTGTGTGTGCATGGTGTGTATGTATTGTGTGTGCATGGTGTGTATGTATTCTGCGTGCATGGTGTGTATGTATTGTGTGTGCATGGTGTGTATGTATTGTGCGTGCATGGTGTGTCTGTATTGTGCGTGAATGGTGTGTATGTATTCTGCGTGCATGGTGTGTATGTATTGTGCATGTATGGTGTGTATGTATTCTGTGTGCATGCTGTGTATGTATTGTGTGTGTATGGTGTGTATGTATTCTGCTTGCATAGTGTGTATGTATTGTGCATGTATGGTGTGTATGTATTCTGCGTGCATGGTGTGTATGTATTGTGCATGTATGGTGTGTATGTATTCTGTGTGCATGGTGTGTATGTTTTGTGTGTGTATGGTGTGTATGTATTCTGCTTGCATAGTGTGTATGTATTGTGCGTGCATGGTGTGTCTGTATTGTGCGTGCATGGTTTGTATGTATTGTGCATGTATGGTGTGTATGGATTGTGTGTGCATGGTGTGTATGTATTCTGCTTGCATAGTGTGTATGTATTGTGCATGTATGGTGTGTATGTATTATGCGTGCATGGTGTGTATGTATTGTGCATGTATGGTGTGTATGTATTCTGTGTGCATGGTGTGTATGTATTGTGTGTGTATGGTGTGTATGTATTCTGCTTGCATAGTGTGTATGTATTGTGCATGTATGGTGTGTATGTATTCTGTGTGCATGGTGTGTATGTATTGTGCATGTATGGTGTGTATGTATTGTGCGTGCATGGTGTAAATGTATTGTGCATGTATGGTGTGTATGTATTGTGTGTGCATGGTGTGTATGTATTCTGCGTGCATGGTGTGTATGTATTGTGTGTGTATGGTGTGTATGTATTGTGCATGCATAGTGTGTATGTATTCTGCTTGCATAGTGTGTATGTATTGTGCATGTATGGTGTGTATGTATTGTGCGTGCATGGTGTAAATGTATTGTGCATGTATGGTGTGTATGTATTGTGTGTGCATGGTGTGTATGTATTCTGCGTGCATGGTGTGTATGTATTGTGTGTGTATGGTGTGTATGTATTGTGCATGCATAGTGTGTATGTATTCTGCTTGCATAGTGTGTATGTTTTGTGCATGTATGGTGTGTATGTATTGTGCATGCATAGTGTGTATGTATTCTGCTTGCATAGTGTGTATGTATTGTGCATGTATGGTGTGTATGTATTGTGGGTGTACTTATTATTTAAGTGGATGTCACTTCCTACTGACATCAGCGGGGTGAGTGACTTTCACCCACAAAATGGTAAAGCACCATAGTTGGCCATAAATTAAGTTAATAATGAGACCTGACACATGAAGAAAGAGAGGAGCACAGAATATTTATGGCCCTCAGGATATATTTTTGTAGTTTGACTGTTTTTATGAAATAATATTTATTCCTGTAATAGTCCTGGTGCGGTGCTCCGCTCAGGTGGACGTCCCACTAATATACATTGAGAGACATAAAACAGAAGACAACAAGGGAGGAGGAGATATAGAAGGAATACGGGATCCGTCTCCACTATCCAGTTGGTGTTCCAGGGTTCCCAGGAAACGTATTGTGCAGAAAGGCCGTGAAGGTTTCCACTTCTCGCTCCGGCTTGTAGATTTAGTAATGTAAGAGGTTTTCTTCCAGTGACTTATTACTCGGCGTCTTACTACTTACCACCAAAAAGGGTTGACTTATGGTGCACGTCAAAACACTGTGCTTAAGTGCGCACCCCAACTCTCTACCCTCAGGAGACATCGGGGATATCAAGGAAAATCTGATGACGGGGACGGGGGACGGGGCCAGTGGTGATGGAGCTGGTATCGACTCTCCTTGTAAGTGACACACAGGGACGTGTATCACATCTGCTGCCAGGTCTCCCGCTCAATAAGAGCTCCCACTGTAGACTCCCATACGGCCATGTATGTATGAGAGAAGGAGTGTGAAGAAAGGAACGTATGGGTGGGAAATCGGAGCTTCACTGAGATGGTGGAGGAGAAGCATCTGGATGTCAGAGATGAAACCTGAAGTCATCACTTGTTTCGTAGCTTTGGAGACCTCGTCCTTGTTCTTCAGCCATTACCGATACCGGCAAGAAACGACTAGAGGCCGGTAACGGGGAATCTGCTTCTCATAGACTGGAAGGCCATTATTTTCCTGGTTTTATAGTAGACAATATCGATGAAGTAGAATAAGCAGAGTTCATACCAAGGTTTAGCTTCAAGACGCATGATGATGTCTTGCCTGGCAGGGTGAGGAAAGGAATTAGTGGGTGGGAATGTAGTAGAGCAGGAACCCCAGATTGTCAATGTAAAGGTACTGGGGGCTTATAAAGGACTGGTGGGGACTTCCCCGATCCCAAAGAAAACAGTTAGGGTGGATTGAGGCTAACAACAATTTCTCAATCTCCATCTGCTGAACCATATACTGTGTATATAATATGTTACTGTGTCCGGTACTGACAGACCCCTGAGTATGGACTATAGCGGCTTGGAGAGAGCTGAGAGGAGTCAGTACTGGGAGCATTCCATATAGATGGATAGCGATCGACCTCATGGATATCCATACAGACAGTTATATTCAGGATATTTCTGGGGCCCCTCCCTTTAGGTTTACAACCTTTTTCTTAGGCGCAGAGTGATGTAACCCATTAACGCTGAAGAGCTTTCCCGTTTTTGTGGGTTTTTCCCACCTTCTAAAAGCCAAACTCATAGCTACCTCATATGCTGTAAATCCAGCTGAGTCTGACACTCTGCCCATTTGCCATAACTGTGCCCGAAAGACCCTAGATTACATGCATGATGCTAATGCAATACACTAATAGGGAGTGAGTATCCCATATTGACCCATTGAGCCCACTCTACTGTGTTTTTAAAATTTCACTCTTTAAAGCAATTTGTAGCAATGGTTCTACCCACACTTTTCTCTTTTTTAATTTGACGTTTAATAAAAGTGACGTTTTACAATAAGACATACATTTCTTTGTCCGGATATGGGTATCTTTTCTGCCAATGGCAGCTTTACTTCCGTTTTCCAACCTTTTTCTTAGGCGCAGAGTGATGTAACCCATTAACGCTGAAGAGCTTTCCCGTTTTTGTGGGTTTTTCCCACCTTCTAAAAGTCAAACTTTTTTCAGTTTTCACATCCAGACGAGGGAAAAATATTACCTATAAGTGTCACTGTCAAATATTCCATGCAATATCCCGGGAAGATGGAAATAAATTCCAGAATATTGCTGTGAGGTCCAATTGACCCATCCCCCACAGAGACGCATCTTGTTGTAGAATTGCTGTATCTCTATATTCTGGTTACTGTACTTGGTTTCCTGTGTGTGTGCATGTTAGGGGGTGGGGGGGAGGAGTGTGACATTTTGGGGACTGAATGAATAAGAAAACCTTGGTCATCTCATCCAATATGACGCCACCATGTCAGGAGACTTTCCCGGCAGCAGTTATACGGTCACCGATTTATATGGTCACGTTTATTTTATCCCTACAGTATCTATCCATCTCCCCATAATTCCCCCATACGGCTCCTGCCCAGCGCTCTGGTGTAACCCTTTGAGGACCGGGCCCACCCTGGCACCGGCGGAGTTCGGGGGGGATGTTACTTGCCAGACAATGATGCGTAGTGACAGCCCCGACTAATTGGAGAAAATGAATTTATCTTGGGTGCGATGCTTCCTGCCGCTCTCCGTTTCCCCGGCATATGTGATGAGCGCCAGGGCCTGAATTAGCTCTGACTTTTTAATCATTTAGGAGTGCAATCTGTTAATTAGCGCGGGGGAAGGATGCCAGCTCTGCAGCTGCACCTCGGAGAGGAGGCTCTGTGATTCTCAGCCATGTCTGACTCGGGAGCCTGTGATTTATTCATTTACCCAGCAGATGCTGACAGGGGGGGCAGAGGAGGGGGCACACAGGCCCCTAGAAGTTTATAAAACTTTACACTTTATCTTCATCAAGGTGATTTATAATACACAGGGACACATATCCACAGAACAGGTCAGTACAGGTGAAGAACAAAAGAACAAGCCATTTGTGGTGTAACCAGCCATGGAGAAAGCAGAAATCTCTCTCAGCACGCAAGTATAACAGGAACTCTGAAGATTGCTTCTCCAAGATGTCTGGAACAACTTCCCTGCAAAAGATTAACTTATCTCTGTGTAACAGGGAAGGAGGAAATTAGGTTGTTAGGACTGGAGGGTCTGGCTTGGTAGTGGCCTTGTGGCCCGCGTCATGGTGGATTGGTCCTAAACTAGGCCTTGTTCACCCCTTTCTGGGCCAGCAGAATAGGAGGAGGATGGGGGGCAGTGCTATAGTAGACGTCCCCCTGGGGCACCCCTGGTACATATGTGATCCATCCCAGGCAGTTTGGAGAAGGTAGGCCCTCAGTGCCAGGGATGCACACTAGAGATATTGAAGTAACACGGTAAAAACCTACAGTTCCAAACAGCAGCATGTAACAGACTGGCGGAGGCTTCTCACGTGGCTGGTACTTCTGTCAGTTGGTTTGCTTTTAGTGAAGGCAATAATCCTAAATTGCAGTAACAGTTTGAGTACCTCCGCCCTAGACCCATGGGTCAACTAGACTGGCTTTGTCTGCTTTGGAGCCCGTTTGGCTCTGCTGCATCAGCATCTCCGCAATCTGTCTGCTGTCAGCATGATATTTCTTCAGACTCCCTAGAGCTACAGTTCAGGTCTGATTTAAAGGGATATTCCCATTTCAGCAAATGAATGCTATGGTTAGCGTTATAAAAAGTTTTACAACTTTCCAATATATTTTCTGTATCAATTCCTCATGGTTTTCCAGATCTCTGCTTGCTGTCCTGCTATAGAAAGCTTCTAGGTTTACTTCCAGTGGACAGAAATCTGACCATGGTCACACAGGTGCACGGCTCGTTATATCACACAGGTGCACGGCTCGTTATATCACACAGGTGCACGGCTCGTTATATCACACAGGTGCACGGCTCGTTATAGCACACAGGTGCACGGCTCGTTATAGCACACGGCTCTGATTACTCTCTGTGATGTAACGAGCCGTGCACCTGTCTGACCATGGTCAGATTTCTGTCCACTGGAAGTAAACCTAGAAGCTTTCTATATATTGACAGCAAGCAGAGATCTAGAAAACCACAAGGAATTGATACAGAAAGTATATTGGGAAGTTGTATAACTTTTTATAATACAAACAATAACATTACTTTTGCTGAAATGTGAAAACCCCTTTAATATCTTGGTCACTAGTTACATGCTCGGAGGTGCCGGCCAATGACAAGCCTGGGTTACTCAGGAAAGGCATGGCAGACATGTAGACCTATTTCCACCTCTTGCTTCATGCAGCCTTACTAGAGGGGAGAAAACCCAATAAAAAACATAAACATAAGTTTGTCCTTTTTGTCAATTGTGAACCTTTGAAGCTACTGGTCAACTTGAGAACCTGAGCTGCTGATAACCTCAGTGATCAGTCCCACTGGGACCAACGCCAGGTGTGGATTCATAATGGTCTAATTCTGGAACATTACATCTGCTTCTTCCAGGGTAGAAATCCACCACAACAGTAGACACAGAGGTGGTAAATCAGCTGTAATGGGATACGCATGAGGAATCTACCATCAGAAGAAGATGTGATGATAGATTCCTCCTCCCTCTGCCTCGATCTGTAATGTAATAATCCTGGAACCTAATTTCTGAAAAACTTTATTTTAGTAATATGTAGATTAACTGCAGAGGCTCCTGGGGCGTGGAGTTGTCCCCCAGTGCCCAACCAGGTTTTCCTCTGCAGTTAAAAACTTTATTTTAGTAATATGTCAATTAACAAGTGAGGTCAGGCTCCAGGATTATTAAATTACAGATCACAGGCAGAGGGCGGCAGGAGGAATCTACCATGAGATCTACTTCTGAAGGTAGGTTTCCTTTAACCCCTTAAGGACGCAGGGTTTTTCTCTCATTTCTCGCTCTCCAACTTCAAAAATCCATAACTTTTTCATGTTTCCGTGTACAGACCTGTGTGAGGGCTTATTTTGTGCGTAACAAATTTTACTTTCCCGTAATGTGATTTATTATTCCATGCCGTGTACTGCGAAGCTGCAAAAAATTCCAAATGTGGAAAAATTGAAAAAAAACGCACGTGCGTCACATTCTTGTGGGCTCAGTTTTTACGACTTTCACTCTTCGCTCCAAATAACACCTCAGCTTTATTCTTTGGTTCGGTGCGATCGCGGTGATACCAAATGTATATAGGTTTTATTGTGTTTTAATACATTTTCAAAAATTAAACGAATGTGCACAAAAAAGAAAAAAAAACTTTGCCATCTTCTGACGCTAATAACTTTTTCATACTTTGGCGCACGGAGATGTGTGAGGGGTCATTTTTTGTAAAATGAGGCAAAGTTTTCATTGCTGCCATTTTGAGGTCTGTGCAACATTTTGATCATTTTTTATTTCATTTTTTATGTTATGTAAAAAGGTGTAAAAGTCGCATTTCGGACATTTGGGCGCCATTTCCCGCCTCGGAGGTCACCGCCGGCCGTAACCGTTTTTATATTTTGATAGATCAGGCATTTTGGGACGCGGCGATACCTTATATGTTTGTGATTTTTACTGTTTATTATGTTTTATATCCGTTCTAGGGAAATTTGAATTGAATTTTTAATATTTTAAAACTTTTTTTTTTATTTTTTTTCCCACTATTTTTTAGACCATCTAGGGCACATTAACCCTAGATGATCAGATCGCTCCTACCATATACTGCAATACTACAGTATTGGCATTTTTGCAGGTCATACATTACAATGAGCCACTGGCTCATTGTAACGAACCTGCATAAGCCATGTAGCCTCGTGTCAAAAGAAGACCCGAGGCTACCATGGTAACCGATCGCCGCCCCCCGATGACGTTCGGGGGCGCGGCGATCGTAATAAAGATGGCGGCGCCCGCGCTACCGTCTTTTAAACGCCACCGGCGACTTTGCCAGCGGCGTTGAGAGGGTTAATAGCCGCGATCGGTGCAAGCACTGACCGCGGTTATTAGCGGTGGGGGTTTTCTGCAAAATGCAAAACCCCCACCTCTGTATGAAGAGGACTCAGCCCGTGAGCCCTCTTCATACATCCCTCATACCTCTGCGCCGTAGAGCTACGGCGCAGAGCGTTAAGGGGTTAATAGCACTGTGATATATAGATGTGTATACGCTGAAGTTCTTTCCCCTTCCTGAGGACATCTAGGATTTGAATTCTATCAATATGTAAAAAAAAGAACCGAGAGGCCCGAGAGGTGATTTATGTCAGTCCATCTTGGCTTAGAACAGATCTGGCAGATACAAATCCAAGGTAATCACAGGCCACACATGACAGCACCGCCATGGAGGTGAAGGCCGACACTCCAAGTTACAGGAGACAGATTTCTTTTCTCAATCCCCTTCTTCTCTCACAAGAAGACCCTCCGTGACCACAGACCCAAAGCTCTCTATTCAGAAGGAAGGACAGACGTCTACACCACCTGCAGTGACCGATCCAGGAGCTTCACACAAGAGGTCCCACCAACCTTCTGGAAAAGTTACTCCAAGGAGGAGGAAAAGTGTCTAAGATGATGGCAGAGTCATGGGGGCACTTACTATTTACAAATCTGTGTATTTACAAAACCAAAGTAATAAAACGGGTGGTATGGGCATAGATTGTACTGGATCCCCCCGTTGTATAAATTTATCTCACCAAAAAATTGAAAAACACAACATCTAAAGTATATTTCGTATAATACAAAACAATCTTTATTGAGAAAAAATAGTGCATCACAATGCACCAGCAACAGTACAATATAAAAACAACAGAGAGTGCCACATAATATAAAGTTGATAAAACCAATGGAACAAGTAGAGACTGGTAAGTGTTGATAGGTTTAAATACAGAAGTGCACCAATGAGAGAATAAGGCTGAAAAGTATAGATAAGGTACACCTGTGTACCTATAGCTATTGAACGGCAGGGAAAGGAAGAGGCTGGACAACAAAAGATCACATGACATGGGAATGGATACCAAGAGTCCGAGATATCGCGGTATCTCGGACCAGGAAATGTTTCCTACGCGTGCGCCAAAAAGAGCGAGTGCTGCGACAGATTACACATTTTTCAGCCTTATTCTCTCATTGGTGCACTTCTGTATTTAAACCTATCAAGCCTTTCTCTAGACACTCCCCTTGAAAAAGCTAAGTGCGAAACACGTGTCGGGGTGTACAGCGTGTGCCTTCCTACTGGTATAGGTAACATTACTGCTCTTATGTGAGGGACGTTCTTCCTCTGTTTGCAATTCCTACTTAGGTTGTGACTGTTAATAGGCTACACTTACCAGTCTCTACTTGTTCCATTGGTTTTATCAACTTTATATTATGTGGCACTCTCTGTTGTTTTTATATTGTACTGTTGCTGGTGCATTGTGATGCACTATTTTTTCTCAATAAAGATTGTTTTGTATTATACGAAATATACTTTAGATGTTGTGTTTTTCAATTTTTTGGTGAGATAAATTTATACAACGGGGGGATCCAGTACAATCTATGCCCATACCACCCGTTTTATTACTTTGGTTTTGTCTATATCCCTGTATCTTCTGTTACAGAGGTTAATCTTAGTCCTCGAAATGGACTTTCGGGCACGAGAATCTACCTGGCGCCTGGACGCAGACGCGGTATTTGGCAATAGCATCAGCAGCACAGAGGATTCACAGCAGAAACATAAAAAAGAGATTACAACTAACCAGAAAAATCTACTACACCGCAGGACAAGACTTTGGTGGAACCGTCTCTCTCTGGAAAACTATATCCTTAAAGGTATGATCCCAAGGGGACTACGGATCCAGATTTGTCCATCCTTTGGACTGGAGGACACTCTGTTCTGTACGAAATGGGAGGAGATATGCAATAAAAGCTCTATAGCTTTGATGCAGCTCATTATTGAGCAGAACAGCCAACTAGAAACTCTAGACACTGAGGTTAACACTATCCAGACAGAAATTAAACAGTGTCTAACTAATACGGAACTAGTGACCTTCAACACTGAGTTAGAAGAGGCTTACACTATGTGGGAGAAACAGATTAAGGGCCAAAAGACTAAGAAGTTTCAGAGAGACAGTCAGGATGTGACATCTGGTCGGATTTATAGATGGAAAAATAACAAGAATCCATCCCGTAGTCGTTCTTCCTCTATATCTTCACAAATTTCCTCTGGAGGACTATCCCAAATCTCCACAGAGGGACCTGAATCTAGGCCTATCCGGAACAACAAGAGACATTATGAACCGTAACAGAGGCATCAACCTAAACGGTGGGCTCGAGGTGACCAAGTGAATGACATCAGTAGATCAGCACTTAAGGTAATTAATTTAACAGATAAGATATTATCTAAGTCGCAAATGGAGGTCTTAAGCCTCGGCCTGTCTTTTTCACCAACTGGCAATTTTGACTGCTTTACAGCAATAAAAGATCTACACCTCTTTGCACGAAAACTGGCTTTCAAAAAGATCTTTGCAGACATGGACCAAGCAAGAACACCTGAGGATAATGAGCACCTAGCCTTACAAGCTTTGGAGGAGCTCCTCGAAGAACAGGAGGCACCCCAAAAAAAAGGTATAATTCCCCCTTCCCTATTACCAAGATCAAAAAGATTCCCAGTCCTAGCAGACTATCCTAATATAGACCTGTTCGTTAAGCTTGTATCGCAGGATTTTAAGAAATTACCAAAAGTAGGAACAGAAAAGAACTGCACTGCAATACAACGGAAGGCTATTAAAGAACTGAGGGGAATGGAAGACGTGATTATAAAACCCTCAGATAAGGGTGGAAATGTCGTACTTTGGTCTATTGGGGACTATGAAAAGGAAGCGTTCAGACAACTCCATGATGGTACCTGTTATAAGAAACTCTCTTTCAATCCCCTAATAAAATTTAAGGATGAACTAACCCTCATTCTTTCAACAGCTGTCAAGAACAAGATCCTGACTCAAAACCAGATGGACTGCCTCATTCCTGAACACCCAAGGATTTCTTCATTCTACCTTTTGCCGAAGGTGCACAAACGATTGAATAGCCCTCCCGGTCGACCAATCATATCAGGTATTAACAACTTGTGCGAACCTATTTGTAAGCTCATTGATTATCATCTTCGTCCATCAGTTGAGACTTTACCCTCTTATCTCAAGGACACGACGGATGTTCTCAAAAAGTTTGTAGGACTCCATCTGGAACCGGACATGTACATCGTTACCTGCGACGTGGAATCACTTTACACGTCAATCCGACATCAAGATGGAATATCAGCTGTCAAGTTCTTCCTTGGTATGTCCAACATGGAAGGAGAAGTGATGGATTTACTATTGGAACTCTTGGAGTTCGCTCTATCACATAACTTTTTCATGTTTAAGGGAGGATTCTACCTACAGCTCCAGGGAACGGCGATGGGGGCGGCATGTGCGCCCTCATATGCAAACCTTTTCCTGGGGCTGTGGGAGAGGGAGGTTTTCCTCACAAGTCCTGGCAGACATGTTGATAAAGTGCATCTATACTTCAGATATATAGATGACATCATCATGATCTGGCAGGGACAAAGGGAGGAGTTGGAGGAATTCATACTATCCCTTAATGATAACATCTATAACATCAAACTTACCTACAAAGTTGGACGTAAGGACATGGAATTCCTCAATGTGCTTTTTAATGTGGATGGTGATGGATTTATTTCCTCCAATGTTTTTAGGAAGGAGACTTCCAGCAATGCCCTTCTTCACGCTCAATCGTCGCACCCTAGGAAACTAATTGATAGCATCCCGATCGGACAGTTCCTTCGGATACGACGTATCTGTTCGGATGACTCACTGTTTGAGACTCAGGCTAAAGATCTACGCCACCGCTTCGAGGAACGTGGCTACCCGGAACGCTGCATAAGAAAAGGCTATATGAGAGCTAAAAAAGCGAGAAGGGAGGACCTCATCATGAAAGAGCCAGAAAAGCGCACTAACGAAGATATCGTCAGATTCATAACCACCTATAACTCGGAATGGAGGAAAATGCAGACGATCCTCTCGAAATATTGGCATCTTCTTAGGATTGACGACACTTTACAGAAGTTTACATCTACACATCCATCGGTTACGTACCGCCGGGCAAAAAACCTTCGTGACCATCTGGTAAGTAGCACCCACAGGGAACCAACCAACAGGATCTTTGGATCTAAGGGCCCCAAATGGGGTAGTAGACCCTGTGGAAAATGTGTGGCATGTAATAATGTAGAAACGACCCAGGTCTTTTTTGACTCACACAGGCATAAGGAATTTAAAATCACATATTCCATTACGTGTACGACTACTGGAGTTATCTACTTTGCAACATGTCCGTGTGGTCTGATTTACATCGGATTGACTTCAAGACAATTCCGTCGCACGTTCTTGGCATAGAGGCAGCAAAGGATGAACATGATGTGAGGAGTCTAAAGACAATACCACGTCACTTTAAGGAGTATCACCAATGTGACAGCTCCCTATTCAAGGTAAGAGGGATTGATAGGGTGATGGTAGACTCCAGGGGTGGAAACTGGAAACGAGTCCTGGCTCAGAAAGAGACGAAGTGGATCTTCCTCTTGGACACGGTATCTCCAAGAGGTCTCAACGAGAATATGAGTTTTGTCCCTTACCTGTAATGGTTTATATCTCTCGATTACTGTGCTCCTCTTTTATTTTTATTTAGTGTTTAGGGTTTAGGTTTTATTACTATATTGCATTAAAATTTATGTCTTTGTCTTGTCCATCTTTCTTTTTTGTTTTGTGCTTCTATTTACACAAAACCTCTGTTCTGGGACTTCTCTCCCTTGCTGCAGTCTCCTGTCTATATATAATTTAATAATTTTTTTGTTAGTATTATCTATTTTCTTCTTATTATTTTTTAGAAGCCCACCCGGAGAGAACTAATATGAACGGCCCCTTCAATCCTACTGATTCTCCATACTGGACCCCTCCATGCCCCCCTTCCTCTCGCCTACTATATATTACCTACTCACCACCTTAGTTGGCACTTTGATGCACTTGCACTTTGCACGGTTTTTGCACTGTCACATGCATGTTGGTTTGCACTCTGCACATAGTTTTTCTTACATATATGATATTATGTTTGCTTATTATCATCTTTTTTTTTGGCTATATGTATCTTGGTCCTCTCTACTGTTATTTATATATCCCAGATGTGGAAGTTTACATTAACATTTCTGTACATATATCTGTATTAATGTACTTATTGCACTCATCACTTTCATCAATTCTATATATTCAATTGTATTCGTACTTGTGTTTTACCATTTTGATCCATGCACTTGTCACTTTATATAGTATCCTCTGAGCCTCTTCCCTTTCCCATATTTTAGATGTAGATGTTCCCCCTTCCCTGTAATAATTATATCTCTGATGCTGGTTTTAATACCTTCTAGATTTTATAATACTAGGATACTATGTAATACTGTCCCCTGGATACCCTTTGGGCATTCCCAAGCTACATAGTGGACTATTGAACCTTGTTTCCGATTTCTGGCGCAGCTGCGCCAGATTCTTGGTAATCTGTCGCAGCACTCGCTCTTTTTGGCGCACGCGTAGGAAACATTTCCTGGTCCGAGATACCGCGATATCTCGGACTCTTGGTATCCATTCCCATGTCATGTGATCTTTTGTTGTCCAGCCTCTTCCTTTCCCTGCCGCTCATCAGCTATAGGTACACAGCTGTACCTGATCTACATTTTTCAGCCTTATTCTCTCATTGGTGCACTTCTGTATTTAAACCTATCAAGCCTTTCTCTAGACACTCCACTTGAAAAAGCTAAGTGCGAAACACGTGTCGGGGTGTACAGCGTGTGCCTTCCTACTGGTATAGGTAACATTACTGCTCTTATGTGAGGGACGTTCTTCCTCTGTTTGCAATTCCTACTTAGGTTGTGACTGTTAATAGGCTACACTTACCAGTCTCTACTTGTTCCATTGGTTTTATCAACTTTATATTATGTGGCACTCTCTGTTGTTTTTATATTGTACTGTTGCTGGTGCATTGTGATGCACTATTTTTTCTCAATATTGTTTTGTATTATACGAAATATACTTTAAATCTGTGTATTTGTCACCCAGTCAGGATCTTAGTCTTGGGGAAGCAGCAGAGTCTATGGGGAAGCAGCAGGCCCCAGTCCTATATGCTCTGTGCACACAGGGACCGGAGTCAGTGGTGGCAGTGTGTAGCAGCTCCGGGGACCCTCGTTGTGTTTAGCGCGGGGAGGTGTTGCTGCTGCGGTGTGACTTTAACTCGCAGCAGTTTCACAGTTTGTAGCTGCGTTCATTCTTCACGTTTGACAGTTAGGCTCTGTTTGTGTCGCACCACGTTCTCATCATCCACAGTGTATTTACAGAGAGCTGCATAATGATCCACTAAAGAGGCCTCATGGCGGGGGGTCTGGACCCAAGTAATAAGTGCAAGTTACTATGAATACATTGGTGTAGGTGGTGCTATGTATGAACTGTGCTCCTCATAGCATGAAGGAATCCTCATCGGCCTGGATGTTCCCCAGTGCTTCCAGTCAATAAGAAGACTGCACCCCCAACCCAAAAACTCATCCAAATGTAATATCAGGTGAAAGGCGGATCCTGGTTTGGGAAGGCTTAGGAGTGTCTGGACCATGGGCAGACGAGGCATCATCGTGTGGGATAACTTAGTATCTGGACGTCTTGTGGAGGGTCCATTATGCTTCGAGTTTTATGGCCTGGAGGTCTAAGGCAGATCTGCAACCTAAGGTCACCTAAGTAGAGAAGTATGCAAAAACATTTCCCAACGTGTGAAATGGAAAACATTGCCTCCTTTTGCTACCTTGACAGGCAGCTCCTTACACCAAGTATGATGTATGATGTTTCGACCTGGTTGGGTCTCCTTAGTACAGCGCAGGGAACTGGTTTGGCTGTGTGAGAGGCTATTGGCTAGGATCAGACAGTAGGTGTTCTCCTTATGGAGAGGTTGCCAATTAAGGCCACCTTAAAGGCGTGTGGAGACTTAAAGCCATAGATGCTCCACTAGGGAATTATGGGAAGAATGCAAATAAGTTTCCAAGGTGGGAAATGGAAAACAATACCTCCTTTTGCTACCTTGAAAGGCAGCCCCCTTAACACCAAGCATGACCCACAAGAAGTCTAAAGATCAAACCAGTAGCTCTATTCCAGAAGGAACAGACTCCCAGCTGTAGACAGCGCTGTTTCCACCTGGTTGGGTCTCCTCAGTACAGGGTAGGTAACTGGTTTGGCTGTGTGAGAGGTAGAGTAAGCATCATGGTCTGTGTGGCTTATCTGCCCTGGTGGAGGAAGTATTATGGTTTGGGGTGGCTTAGCTGCCTTGGGGTCAGGAGGTCTGGTGCTGGACCATTACGGCTTCGGGTGGCTCAGCTGCCTTGGGGTCAGGAGGTCTGGTGCTGGACCATTACGGTTTGGGGTGGCTCAGCTGCCTTGGGGTCAGGAGGTCTGGTGCTGGACCATTACGGCTTCGGGTGGCTCAGCTGCCTTGGGGTCAGGAGGTCTGGTGCTGGACCATTACGGCTTCGGGTGGCTCAGCTGCCTTGGGGTCAGGAGGTCTGGTGCTGGACCATTACGGCTTCGGGTGGCTCAGCTGCCTTGGGGTCAGGAGGTCTGGTGCTGGACCATTACGGTTTGGGGTGGCTCAGCTGCCTTGGGGTCAGGAGGTCTGGTGCTGGACCATTACGGCTTCGGGTGGCTCAGCTGCCTTGGGGTCAGGAGGTCTGGTGCTGGACCATTACGGCTTCGGGTGGCTCAGCTGCCTTGGGGTCAGGAGGTCTGGTGAAGAGCTCATCATGGTTTGGGGTGGCTTACTTTCCTTATGGCAGTGATGTTGAACCTTTATGAGACAGAGTGTCCAACCTTCAACCAAAACCTACTCCCTGGACAACAATACAGTAGAAAGAAGATGGAGAAATGTGGATTATAGCTTCCTTCCAATGTCCCCTGAAGAGGAAGAATCAGGGGACCCAGGGCAGGAGCTCCAATGATACTCGCTCTCTGTCCACACCTTCTCCCTTCTCGTGTAGTCCTGGCAGCCAAGGAGGTGTTGCCTTAGCATAGCACTGAGCATAGCATGTCCATGGCTGTCTTGCACCGCAGGAGGAAGCCTTGAGTCACATCGAGCAAATTCTGTGGTGGGGTGAAGGTCTGGGAGGGCTCTGAGTGTCACCTCTGGCACCTGTGCCACAGGTTCGCCACCACTGCCTTATGGTATAGTGGAGGGGACATCATAGTTTTATGGCTTTAATGCATCAAAACCAAATTGTGATCCTTGAAGCTTCTAAGATGCATCTGGTCCATTTTCCAGGATAATTGGTTGAGCCACAGAACCAAAACCAAAAACTGTGGATTTCTGCTCGTGGGGGCAGTAGACCTCTATAATGTTTGTTATAATGTATGAGACACATCATAGCAGCTGGTCTCCAGCCACCGCTCCTGAGACAACCTAAAATAGTCAGATAGAGCCCCCCCCGACCCCCATGGCCACACCAGATCTCCCCCTGAAGTCCAATTGGCAGAAGGTGTTGAAGTTGTATTTCTAATTTTGTATTTTTTCTTCTGGTTGCAGTTCTGGTGCTGGTACTGAAGTTGGATCAGTGGAGGATGACCCCCTCTAATAGGCAGGACCCTCTGCTGGTGTTGCTCTGTCACGCCCCAGTGCCCTGGCATCCTCTGCCAGCTCCTCCGCAGATGGTGGCTGCTAATGGGCGAGGAGCTCACTGATCCCCGGTCACAGGGAATAAACCAAGCCCCGCCCCTTCTGCACCAATGTCACCGCAGCAGATTGTGCAGGAGATGTAATCACTGGCCGGGACCCCGCTGCCCCCACGTACTGGGCAACCAAGGGTTACTAGGGCCCTAACCAGGAGGAGTGTGCAATGCTGACCCCGGGATCTAAGAGAAATAGAGGGATACACTGTCCCCTATGTGGCATGGTATAGGACAGTCACCCCTAGAAGTGATAGGAGGACACACTGCCCCCTGCTGGTGTGATGATGTGGGGAGCCATGGCATAGGACAGTCACCCCTAGTAGTGATAGGAGGACACATTGCCCCCTGCTGGTGTGATGATGTGGGGGCCATGGTATAGGACAGTCACCCCTAGAAGTGATAGGAGGACACACTGCCCCCTGCTGGTGTGATGATGTGGGGAGCCATGGCATAGGACAGTCACCCCTAGTAGTGATAGGAGGACACATTGCCCCCTGCTGGTGTGATGATGTGGGGGTCATGGTATAGGACAGTCACCCCTAGCAGTGATAGGAGGACACACTGCCCCCTGCTGGTGTGATGATGTGGGAGCCATGGTATAGAGCAGTCACCCCTAGTAGTGATAGGAGGACACACTGCCCCCTGCTGGTGTGATGATGTGGGAGCCATGGTATAGGACAGTCACCCCTAGAAGTGATAGGAGGACACACTGCCCCCTGCTGGTGTGATGATGTGGGGGTCATGGTATAGGACAGTCACCCCTAGAAGTGATATGAGGACACACTGCCCCCTGCTGGTGTGATTATGTGGGGAGCCATGGTATAGGACAGTCACCCCTAGTAGTGGTAGGAGGACACACTGCCCCCTGCTGGTGTGATGATGTGGGGGGCCATGGTATAGGACAGTCACCCCTAGCAGTGATAGGAGGACACGCTGCCCCCTGTTGGTGTGATGATGTGAGGCCATGGTATAGGACAGTCACCCCTAGCAGTGATAGGAGGACACACTGCCCCCTGCTGGTGTGATGATGTGGGGGCCATGGTATAGGACAGTCACCCCTAGAAGTAATAGGAGGACACACTGCCCCCTGCTGGTGTGATGATGTGAGGCCATGGTATAGGACAGTCACCCCTAGCAGTGATAGGAGGACACACTGCCCCCTGCTGGTGTGATGATGGGGGGGCCATGGTATAGGGCAGTCACCCCTAGTAGTGATAGGAGGACACACTGCCCCCTGTTGGTGTGATGATGTGAGGCCATGGTATAGGACAGTCACCCCTAGCAGTGATAGGAGAACACACTGCCCCCTGCTGGTGTGATGATGGGGGGGCCATGGTATAAGACATTCACCCCTAGCAGTGATAGGAGGACACACTGCCCCCTGCTGGTGTGATGATGTGCAGAGCCATAGCATAGGACAGTCATTTCCAGAGCAGCGCAGGGGGCGCCAGATTATGAAAGACTGGGTCAGTAATGTGTTGTCTCCTGTGCAGGAGGTAGGAGATTGCGCTTAGTGCTCGGGCCTTCATCTAGAGAAATGTGGACATGTTGCTGATGACTAGTGACTAAAAGGCTACAGAGGAGAACTCAGCCCCAGCATTAAAGCTCTGCCGTCTGTAGCCAGCCTTATTACCAGCCTTGCCTGCCACCAGGGGTGGATGGTACTGCTGCTGGACACTACTGTTTTGGCCCTTTTGTGACCTTCATTGTGCTGCTGGCGGCCTCCCTTCCTTGCTCACCTGATGCCAGATGTGAAATTTGTGAATTTTTTTTTTTTAAGTTGCAAAAAAAGTTAAATTTGCCAAAAATACCAGGTGTAGGAAGTTGTTTGCAGGTTTTTATGAGATATTTGGGGCTTTTATTAAAAAAGTCACAAATTTACTAGGTACCTTAACACCTCAAATAGCAAAAATATTAATACGGAAAAACACACATGTGACCAGGAGAAAAGCAAAGCAAAAAGAGCGGGTGCTGAGAGCCGGACGTATGACAAATGTGCTGCATTGTACCCTGCACCCACTTCTTGCTATGTCCCTGCCGTGGGTGAGGAGCGAGACCTCTGCCATGACAACCAGCCCGACCACTCACCACCTGCACCGAGATCATCAGCCTGGTGGACATTTCACCCCTAGGTCCAATATGTGTAACCTCATGACCCCGGTGACCCCATACACCTGCAATGACAGCATACAGAGCTTTGGGGGGCATGTAGTGTACGGTGCAATGTTCTGCAGGCTTGGTCGAGGTGACTGTCGCCACATCTGGTACAGGTTACAGGTAGGAGATGTCACCTCCGCATTCATCTTTACACCTTCACAGCAAACACAACCTTTCTTCTCTCTTTTGATGCCTCAATAAAGGATTTGCTTTCTGAGCTTTATGGAGCCACCTTGTGGCCAAATACAACTTTGCAGGGACACAGTATAGCTGACGTTATCCTGGAGAGCACCTATATCTATACATCTATACCTAGAAATCTATAACTATACAAATCAAGTGATTAACTAAACAAGCCTTCACCTCAACAGAATGTGAAAGTCAGGGGTCAGCATGGGTGCTCTGACCCCTCTGTGACTACACCCCCCATACACAGCCAGCTGCCATGTCCTGTGTCCTGACACCTTTCTATCATAGCCAGCAGTGGTCAGGGGTCAGCATGGGTGCTCTGACCCCTCTGTGACTACACCCCCATACACAGCGAGCTGCCATGTCCTGTGTGTCCTGACACCTTTCTATCATAGCCAGCAGTGGTCAGGGGTCAGCATGGGTGCTCTGACCCCTCTGTGACTACACCCCCCATACACAGCGAGCTGCCATGTCCTGTGTGTCCTGACACCTTTCTATCATAGCCGGCAGAGGTCAGAGGTCAGCATGGGCGCTCTGACCCCTCTGTGACTACACCCCCCCATACACAGCGAGCTGCCATGTCCTGTGTGTCCTGACACCTTTCTATCATAGCCAGCAGTGGTCAGGGGTCAGCATGGGTGCTCTGACCTCTCTGTGACTACACCCCCCATACACAGCGAGCTGCTATGTCCTGTGTGTCCTGACACCTTTCTATCATAGCCAGCAGTGGTCAGGGGTCAGCATGGGTGCTCTGACCTCTCTGTGACTACACCCCCCATACACAGCGAGCTGCTATGTCCTGTGTGTCCTGACACCTTTCTATCATAGCCAGCAGTGGTCAGGGGCCAGCATGGGTGCTCTGACCCCTCTGTGACTACACCCCCCCATACACAGCGAGCTGCCATGTCCTGTGTCCTAACACTTTTCTATCATAGCCAGCAGTGGTCAGGGGTCAGCATGGGTGCTCTGACCCCCTCTGTGACTACACCCCCCATACACAGCGAGCTGCTATGTCCTGTGTGTCCTGACACCTTTCTATCATAGCCAGCAGTGGTCAGGGGCCAGCATGGGTGCTCTGACCCCTCTGTGACTACACCCCCCCATACACAGCGAGCTGCCATGTCCTGTGTCCTAACACTTTTCTATCATAGCCAGCAGTGGTCAGTGGTCAGCATGGGTGCTCTGACCCCTCTGTGACTACACCCCCCCATACACAGCCAGCTGCCATGTCCTGTGTGTCCTGACACCTTTCTATCATAGCCAGCAGTGGTCAGGGGTCAGCATGGGTGCTCTGACCCCTCTGTGACTACACCCCCCATACACAGCGAGCTGCCATGTCCTGTGTGTCCTGACACCTTTCTATCATAGCCAGCAGTGGTCAGGGGTCAGCATGGGCGCTCTGACCCCTCTGTGACTACACCCCCCATACACAGCGAGCTGCCATGTCCTGTCTCCTGACACCTTTCTATCATAGCCAGCAGTGGTCAGGGGTCAGCATGGGGGCTCTGACCCCTCTGTGACTACACCCCCATAGACAGCGAGCTGCCATGTCCTGTGTGTCCTGACACCTTTCTATCATAGCCAGCAGTGGTCAGGGGTCAGCATGGGCAATCTGACCTCTCTGTGACTACACCCCCCATACACAGTGAGCTGCCATGTCCTGTGTCCTGACACCTTTCTATCATAGCCAGCAGTGGTCAGGGGTCAGCATGATCGCTCTGACCCCTCTGTGACTACACCCCCCATACACAGCGAGCTGCCATGTCCTGTGTGTCCTGACACCTTTCTATCATAGCCAGCAGTGGTCAGGGGTCAGCATGGGCGCTCTGACCCCTCTGTGACTACACCCCCCATACACAGTGAGCTGCCATGTCCTGTGTCCTGACACCTTTCTATCATAGCCAGCAGTGGTCAGGGGTCAGCATGGGCGCTCTGACCCCTCTGTGACTACACCTCCATACACAGCGAGCTGCCATGTCCTGTGTGTCCTGACACCTTTCTATCATAGCCAGCAGTGGTCAGGGGTCAGCATGGGCGCTCTGACCCCTCTGTGACTACACCCCCAATACACAGCGGGCTGCCATGTCCTGTGTGTCCTGACACCTTTCTATCATAGCCAGCAGTGGTCAGGGTCTGACCCCTCTGTGACTACACCCCCCATACACAGCGAGCTGCCATGTCCTGTGTGTCCTGACACCTTTCTATCATAGCCAGCAGTGGTCAGGGGTCAGCATGGGCGCTCTGACCCCTCTGTGACTACACCCCCCATACACAGCCAGCTGCCATGTCCTGTGTGTCCTGACACCTTTCTATCATAGCCAGCAGGGGTCAGGGGTCAGCATGGGCGCTCTGACCCCTCTGTGACTACACCCCCCATGCACAGCGAGCTGCCATGTCCTGTGTGTCCTGACACCTTTCTATCATAGCCAGCAGTGGTCAGGGGTCAGCATGGGCGCTCTGACCCCTCTGTGACTACACCCCCCATACACAGCGTGCTGCCATGTCCTGTGTGTCCTGACACCTTTCTATCATAGCCAGCAGTGGTTAGGGGTCAGCATGGGCGCTCTGACCACTCTTTGACTACACCCCCATACACAGCGAGCTGCCATGTCCTGTGTGTCCTGACACCTTTCTATCATAGCCAGCAGTGGTCAGGGGTAGGCATGGGCGCTCTGACCCCTCAGTGACTACACCCCCCATACACAGCGAGCTGCCATGTCCTGTGTGTCCTGACACCTTTCTATCGTAGCCAGCAGGGGTCAGGGGTCAGCATGGGCGCTCTGACCCCTCTGTGACTACACCCCCCATACACAGCGAGCTGCTATGTCCTGTGTGTCCTGACACCTTTCTATCATAGCCAGCAGTGGTTATGGGTCAGCATGGGCGCTCTGACCTCTCTTTGACTACACCCCCATACACAGCGAGCTGCCATGTCCTGTGTGTCCTGACACCTTTCTATCATAGCCAGCAGTGGTCAGGGGTCAGCATGGGCAATCTGACCTCTCTGTGACTACACCCCCCATACACAGTGAGCTGCCATGTCCTGTGTCCTGACACCTTTCTATCATAGCCAGCAGTGGTCAGGGGTCAGCATGATCGCTCTGACCCCTCTGTGACTACACCCCCCATACACAGCGAGCTGCCATGTCCTGTGTGTCCTGACACCTTTCTATCATAGCCAGCAGTGGTCAGGGGTCAGCATGGGCGCTCTGACCCCTCTGTGACTACACCCCCCATACACAGTGAGCTGCCATGTCCTGTGTCCTGACACCTTTCTATCATAGCCAGCAGTGGTCAGGGGTCAGCATGGGCGCTCTGACCCCTCTGTGACTACACCTCCATACACAGCGAGCTGCCATGTCCTGTGTGTCCTGACACCTTTCTATCATAGCCAGCAGTGGTCAGGGGTCAGCATGGGCGCTCTGACCCCTCTGTGACTACACCCCCAATACACAGCGGGCTGCCATGTCCTGTGTGTCCTGACACCTTTCTATCATACCCAGCAGTGGTCAGGGTCTGACCCCTCTGTGACTACACCCCCCATACACAGCGAGCTGCCATGTCCTGTGTGTCCTGACACCTTTCTATCATAGCCAGCAGTGGTCAGGGGTCAGCATGGGCGCTCTGACCCCTCTGTGACTACACCCCCATACACAGCGAGCTGCCATGTCCTGTGTGTCCTGACACCTTTCTATCATAGCCAGCAGTGGTCAGGGGTCAGCATGGGCGCTCTGACCCCTCTGTGACTACACCCCCATACACAGCGAGCTGCCATTTCCTGTGTGTCCTGACACCTTTCTATCATAGCCAGCAGTGGTCAGGGGTCAGCATGGGTGCTCTGACCTCTCTGTGACTACACCCCCCATACACAGCGAGCTGCCATTTCCTGTGTGTCCTGACACCTTTTTATCATAGCCAGCAGTGGTCAGGGGTCAGCATGGGCGCTCTGACCCCTCTGTGACTACATCCCCAATACACAGCGAGCTGCCATGTCCTGTGTGTCCTGACACCTTTCTATCATAGCCAGCAGTGGTCAGGGGTCAGCATGGGTGCTCTGACCCCTCTGTGACTGCACCCCCCATACACAGCGAGCTGCCATGTCCTGTGTGTCCTGACACCTTTCTATCATAGCCAGCAGTGGTCAGGGGTCAGCAAGGGTGCTCTGTCCCCCACTGTGACTACACCCCCCATACACAGCGAGCTGCCATGTCCTGTGTGTCCTGACACCTTTCTATCAAAGCCAGCAGTGGTTAGGGGTCAGCATGGGCGCTCTGACCCCTCTGTGACTACACCCCCCATACACAGCGAGCTGCCATGTCCGGTGTGTCCTGACACCTTTCTATCATAGCCAGCAGTGGTCAGGGGTCAGCATGGGGGCTCTGACCTCTCTGTGACTACACCCCCATACACAGCGAGCTGCCATGTCCTGTGTGTCCTGACACCTTTCTATCAAAGCCAGCAGTGGTCAGGGGTCAGCATGGGCGCTCTGACCCCTCTGTGACTACTCCCCCCCATACACAGCGAGCTGCCATGTCCTGTGTGTCCTGACACCTTTCTATCATAGCCAGCAGTGGTCAGGGGTCAGCATGGGGGCTCTGACCTCTCTGTGACTACACCCCCATACACAGCGAGCTGCCATGTCCTGTGTGTCCTGACACCTTTCTATCATAGCCAGCAGTGGTCAGGGGTCAGCATGGGTGCTCTGACCCCTCTGTGACTACACCTCCCATACACAGCGAGCTGCCATGTCCTGTGTGTCCTGAAACCTTTCTCTCATAGCCAGCAGTGGTCAGGGGTCAGCATGGGCGCTCAGACCCCTCTGTGACTACACCCCCCATACACAGCCAGCTGCCATGTCCTGTGTGTCCTGACACCTTTCTATCATAGCCAGCAGTGGTCAGGGGTCTGCATGGGCGCTCTGACCCCTCTGTGACTGCACCCCCATACACAGCGAGCTGCCATGTCCTGTGTGTCCTGACACCTTTCTATCATAGCCAGTAGTGGTCAGGGGTCAGCATGGGCTCTCTGACCCCTCTGTGACTACACCCCCCATACACAGCGAGCTGCCATGTCCTGTGTGTCCTGACACCTTTCTATCATAGCCAGCAGCGGTCAGGGGTCAGCATGGGCGCTCTGACCCCTCTGTGACTAAACCCCCCCATACACAGCGAGCTGCCATGTCCCGTGTCCTGACACCTTTCTATCATAGCCAGCAGTGGTCAGGGGTCAGCATGGGTGCTCTGACCCCTCTCTGTGACTACACCTCGCATACACAGCCAGCTGCCATGTCCTGTGTGTCCTGTCACCTTTCTATCATAGCCAGCAGTGGTCAGGGGTCAGCATGGGTGCTCTGACCTATCTGTGACTGCACCCCCCATACACAGTGAGCTGACATGTCCTGTGTCCTGACACCTTTCTATCATAGCCAGCAGTGGTCAGGGGTCAGCATGGGCGCTCTGACCCCTCTGTGACTACACCCCCCATACACAGCCAGCTGCCATGTCCTGTGTGTCCTGACACCTTTCTATCATAGCCAGCAGGGGTCAGGGGTCAGCATGGGCGCTCTGACCCCTCTGTGACTACACCCCCCATGCACAGCGAGCTGCCATGTCCTGTGTGTCCTGACACCTTTCTATCATAGCCAGCAGTGGTCAGGGGTCAGCATGGGCGCTCTGACCCCTCTGTGACTACACCCCCCATACACAGCGTGCTGCCATGTCCTGTGTGTCCTGACACCTTTCTATCATAGCCAGCAGTGGTTAGGGGTCAGCATGGGCGCTCTGACCACTCTTTGACTACACCCCCATACACAGCGAGCTGCCATGTCCTGTGTGTCCTGACACCTTTCTATCATAGCCAGCAGTGGTCAGGGGTAGGCATGGGCGCTCTGACCCCTCAGTGACTACACCCCCCATACACAGCGAGCTGCCATGTCCTGTGTGTCCTGACACCTTTCTATCGTAGCCAGCAGGGGTCAGGGGTCAGCATGGGCGCTCTGACCCCTCTGTGACTACACCCCCCATACACAGCGAGCTGCTATGTCCTGTGTGTCCTGACACCTTTCTATCATAGCCAGCAGTGGTTATGGGTCAGCATGGGCGCTCTGACCTCTCTTTGACTACACCCCCATACACAGCGAGCTGCCATGTCCTGTGTGTCCTGACACCTTTCTATCATAGCCAGCAGTGGTCAGGGGTAGGCATGGGCGCTCTGACCCCTCAGTGACTACACCCCCCATACACAGCGAGCTGCCATGTCCTGTGTGTCCTGACACCTTTCTATCGTAGCCAGCAGGGGTCAGGGGTCAGCATGGGCGCTCTGACCCCTCTGTAACTACACCCCCAATACACAGGGAGCTGCCATGTCCTTTGTGTCCTGACACCTCTCTATCATAGCCAGCAGTGGTCAGGGGTCAGCATGGGCGCTCTGACCTCTCTGTGACTACACCCCCCATACACAGCGAGCTGCCACGTCCTGTGTTTCCTGACACCTTTCTATCATAGCCAGCAGTGGTCAGGGGTCAGCATGGGCGCTCTGACCCCTCTGTGACTACACCCCCCATACACAGCGAGCTGCCATGTCCTGTGTGTCCTGACACCTTTCTATGATAGCCAGCAGTGGTCAGGGGTCAGCATGGGCGCTCTGACCTCTGTGAATATACCCCTCATACACAGGGAGCTGCCATGTCCTGTGTGTCCTGACACCTTTCTATCATAGCCAGCAGTGGTCAGGGGTCAGCATGGGCGCTCTGACCCCTCTGTGACTACACCCCCCATACACAGGGAGCTGCCATGTCCTGTGTCCTGACACCTTTCTATCATAGCCAGCTGGGGTCAGTGGTCAGCATGGGCGCTCTGACCCCTCTGTAACTACACCCCCCATACACAGTGAGCTGCCACGTCCTGTGTGTCCTGACACCTTTCTATCATAGCCAGCAGTGGTCAGGGGTCAGCATGGGCGCTCTGACCCCTCTGTGACTACACCCCCCCCATACACAGCGAGCTGCCATGTCCTGTGTGTTCTGACACCTTTCTATCATAGCCAGCAGTGGTCAGGGGTCAGCATGGGCGCTCTGACCCCTCTGTGACTAAACCCCCCCATACCCAGGGAGCTGCCATGTCCTGTGTCCTGACACCTTTCTATCATAGCCAGCAGTGGTCAGGGGTCAGCATGGGCGCTCTGACCCCTCTGTGACTACACCCCCCATACACAGCCAGCTGCCATGTCCTGTGTCCTGACACCTTTCTATCATAGCCAGCAGTGGTCAGTGGTCAGCATGGTTGCTCTGACCTCTCTGTGACTACACCCCCCATACACAGCGAGCTGCCATGACCTGTGTGTCTTGACACCTTTCTATCATAGCCAGCAGTGGTCAGGGGTCAGCATGGGCGCTCTGACCCCTCTGTGACTGCACCCTCCATACACAGGGAGCTGCCATGTCCTGTGTGTCCTGACACCATTCTATCATAGCCAGCAGTGGTCAGGGGTCAGCATGGGCGCTCTGACCCCTCTGTGACTACACCCCCCATACACAGCGAGCTGCCATGTCCTGTGTCCTGACACCTTTCTATCATAGCCAGCAGTGGTCAGGGGTCAGCATGGGCGCTCTGACCCCTCTGTGAGTACACCCCCCATACACAGCTAGCTGCCATGTCCTGTGTCCTGACCCCTTTCTATCACAGCCAGCAGTGGTCAGGGGTCAGCATGGGTGCTCTGACCCCTCTGTGACTACACCCCCCATACACAGCGAACTGCCATGTCCTGTGTGTCCTGACACCTTTCTATCGTAGCTAGCAGGGGTCAGGGGTCAGCATGGGCGCTCTGACCCCTCTGTAACTACACCCCCCAATACACAGGGAGCTGCCATGTCCATACCTCCCAACCGTCCCGTTTTGGGCGGGACAGTCCCGTTTTTTAACCCTTGTCCCGCCTGCACGGACCGTTAAGTGAAAGTCCCGTTTTTTTTGCGTTTTCACGGATTTTTCCGTTTTGTCCCGCCCCCGAGTCCCGCCCCCCCCGAGTCCCGCCCCCGTCCTGCTCAGGATACAGAGAAGCCAGGGGGCGGGGTGCAGCGTCCTCCTCCTCTCCAGTTCCCGGGCTGTCTGCTGCAGAGCCGGCACCTCCCCCATCCCCTCCCCTGGGAGGCAGAGCCCTCCCTGTCCTCAGGCTGCCACTTGCAGGCACATGGATGGATGGATGGATGGAGCAGTGCAGAGTGTCATATTCTCTGCACTGCCCCTGCACAGCAGCCCCAGGGGATCATCAGCCTCCGTGCAGGCAGGAGCTCTCCAGCTCTGCTACATCAATAGCTCCCTGCCCCCACCTCCTCCTCCTGCTCCTCACTGAAGTTCGTCTGATGAAGCAGAGCCGAGTGTGTGCAGCTGCTGCAGTGTGATAACAGGTACTCTACAGTGACTGCAGGCAGCAGCTAAAGGGTTAAACACCTTCCTCCATAGACCCCCTGCCCCCATCCCTAATCCCCCCCCAGTGCCCTTCTATTCTGTTTTTATTGTACCATATACTTAATCCCTTAACCCCTTAAGGACGCAGGGTTTTTCTCTCATTTCTCGCTCTCCAACTTCAAAAATCCATAACTTTTTCATTTTTCCGTGTACAGACCTGTGTGAGGCTTATTTTGTGCGTAACAAATTTTACTTTCCCGTAATGTTATTTATTTTAACATGCCGTGTACTGCGAAGCTGAAAAAAAATTCCAAATGTGGAAACATTTTTTTAAAAAACCGCACGTGTCACGTTCTTGTGGGCTCAGTTTTTTCGACTTTGACTGTGCACTCAAAATAACACCTCAGCTTTATTCTTTGGTTTGGTGCGATCGCGGTGATACCGGATTTATAGGTTTTATTGTGTTTTAATACATTTTCAAAAATTAAACGAATGTGTGCAAAAAAAAAAAAAAAATTTTGCCATCTTCTGACGCTAATAACTTTTTCATATTTCGGTGCACGGAGCTGGGGGTGGGGTCATTTTTGGCGAAATGAGCCGACGTTTTCATTGCTACCATTGTGAGGTCTGTGCGACATTTTGATCATTTTTAATTTAATTTTTTATGTGATGTAAAAAGGTGTAAAAGTCGCATTTCGGACATTTGGGCGCCATTTCCCGCCTCGGAGGTCACCGCCGCCCGTAACCGTTTTTATATTTTGATAGATCGGGCATTTTGGGACGCGGCGATACCTAATGTGTCTGTGATTTTTACTGTTTATTATGTTTTATATCCGTTCTAGGGAAAGGGAGGTGATTAGAATTTTTAATATTTTATAAATTTTTTTTATTTTTAAAACCAGTTTTTTCTTTTTTTTCCACTATTTCTTAGACCATCTAGGGTACATTAACCCTAGATGGTCAGATCGCTCCTACCATATACTGCAATACTTCTGGCTCATTGTAACGAATCTGGAGAAGCCATGTAGCCTCGTGTCAAAAGAAGACCCGAGGCTACCACGGCAAACGATCGCCGCCCCCGATGACGTTCGGGGGCACAGCGATTCTAAAAAAGACTTTGCCGGCGACAATGACCGACTGCGGTTATTAGCGGTGGGGGTTTTCTGCAACATGCAAAACCCCCCACCTTGTATGAAGAGGACTCAGCCCGTGAGCCCTCTTCATACACTCCTTATACCTCTGCGTCGTAGAGCTACGGCGCAGAGCGTTAAGGGGTTAAAGGGGTTTTCCCACAAATACAAGTTAGGCCCTATCCATAGGACAGGGCTTAACCTGCTGATGTGTGGGGGTTTCAGTGATGTGACCCCCATAGATCATGAAAACGAGGGGTCTGTTGGGGTCCACATAAGGTCATCGCTCTATGACAGTAATGGTGCAGAATGGTCATACACGGCCGCCTGCTCCATTACTCTGACGGAACGATTTTTGCGTTTCCATATTTCACTCCCCACTTTCAAAAATCAATAACTTTTTTATTTTTCCACGTACAGAGCTGTGTGCGGCCTGTTTCTGCGTAACAAATTATACTTCCTAGTGACAGTATTAAATATTCCAGGCCCTGTACTGGGAAGCGGGAAGGAAAATATCAAATGTGGTTTTTATGGCTTTCACTGCGCGCTCAATAGGACTCCTCCCCTTTACTGCGCTCCATAGGACCCCTCCCCTTTACTGCGCTCCATAGGACCCCTCCCCTTTACTGCGCTCCATAGGACCCCTCCCCTTTACTGCGCTCCATAGGACCCCTCCCCTTTACTGCGCTCCATAGGACCCCTCCCCTTTACTGCGCTCCATAGGACCCCTCCCCTTTACTGCGACAACGAGCATGTCTCCCCCCCTAGACAACAAGCATGTCCCCCCCCTAGACAACGAGCATTTCCCCCCCTAGACAACGAGCATTTCCCCCTGCTAGACAACGAGCATGTCTCCCCCTGACCCCTAGACAACGAGCATGTCCCCCCCCAAGACAACGAGCATGCCCCCCCCCCTAGACAACGAGCATGTCCCCCCCCGACTCCTAGACAACGAGCATGTCCCCCCCTAGACAACGAGCATTTCCCCCCCCCCTAGACAACGAGCATGTCTACCCCTGACCCCTAGACAACGAGCATGTCCTCCCCTGTGGCTGCGTGCCCTTTTTTGTGTGTTTGTGTTATTTTTGTCTTCCAGGACCGTGCCTGCTGTGGACTGCTTCGGATTCGAAGGATTACGTCTATGACCGACATTTCTAACAAATAAAATGGTCAACGAGGGTGTGTCTGCGTTTTTTGTTCAATAAAATTTTCTGAAAATGGTGTGATTATTTATTTTTTTGCGACACTCTTCATAGTTTGCCGTAGTAGTGGTGCCGGCTAGGTGACGGTGCTCATTACTAAGGGCTGGCCTTAGTGTTTGCACTACACTAACGCCCATACCATTACCCCGGTACCCACCGCCACCAGGGGTGCCGGGAAGAGCCGGGTACAAACCAGTACCTGACCGTCTATAGATGGTCAGGTGCTGGGGCGGCTGCAGGCTGTTATTGTTGCGCTGGAATAGCCCCCTAACAGTGGCCTATCCCAGCTCAGTAATGGCAGGCTGCTGCTGCTTTTTTGTATCAGGCTGATTTGAACAATAGGGGCACCCCAAGCCGTTTTCCCCCCCATTTTTTTGTAAAGATGGGGGAAACAGCCTGGGAGCCCCCTTTAAAGGGGGAACCCCACGCATATTTTTGTCAAAAATTTTAAGAAAAAACGGCATGGGGTGCCCCCTATTTTTCAAATCAGCCTGATACAAAAAAGCAGCAGCAGCCTGCCATTACTGAGCTGGGATAGGCCACTGTTAGGGGGCTATTCCAGCGCAACAATAACAGCCTGCAGCCGCCCCACTACCTGACCATCTATAGACGGTCAGGTACTGGTTTGTACCCGGCTCTTCCCGGCACCCCTGGTGGCGGTGGGTACCGGGGTAATGGTATGGGCGTTAGTGTGAATTTGCCAAAAAAATTAAGGCAAACACTAAGGCTAGCCCTTAGTAATGAGCACCGTCACCTAGCCGGCACCACTACTATGGCAAACTATGAAGAGTGTCGCAAAAAAATAAATAATCACACCGTTTTCAGAAAATTTTATTGAACAAAAAACGCAGACACACCCTCGTTGACCATTTTATTTGTTAGAACTGTCGGTCATCGATGTAATCCTTTGAATCCGAAGCAGTCCACAGCAGGCACGGTCCTGGAAGACAAAAATAACACAAACACACAAAAAAGGGCACGCAGCCACAGGGGGGGACAGGCTCGTTGTCTAGGTGGGGGACATGCTCGTTGTCTAGGGGGGGACATGCTCGTTGTCTAGGTGGGGGTACATTCTCGTTGTCTAGGGGGGGCATGCTCGTTGTCTGGGGGCGGACATGCCCGTTGTCTGGGGGGGACATGCTCGTTGTCTAGGGGGGGGCATGCTCGTTGTCTAGGGGAGGACATGCTCGTTGTCTGGGGGGGACATGCCCGTTGTCTAGGGGGGGGCATGCTCGTTGTCTGGGGGCGGACATGCCCGTTGTCTGGGGGGGACATGCTCGTTGTCTAGGGGGGACATGCTCGTTGTCTGGGGGGGACATGCCCGTTGTCTAGGGGGGGGCATGCTCGTTGTCTGGGGGCGGACATGCCCGTTGTCTGGGGGGGACATGCTCGTTGTCTAGGGGGGACATGCTCGTTGTCTAGGGGAGGACATGCTCGTTGTCTGGGGGGGGCATGCTCGTTGTCTAGGGGAGGACATGCTCGTTGTCTAGGAGGGCATGCTCGTTGTCTGGGGGGGGCATGCTCGTTGTCTAGGAGGGCATGCTCGTTGTCTGGGGGGGGGACATGCTCGTTGTCTGGGGGGGGGGACATGCTCGTTGTCTAGGGGGAGTGGAATATGCCCCCCAATTATATACATAAATATACATTGGTGCCAGTGGATGCGTTGAAGGTATGAGCAGTGGCGTGGCCAGGGGGTGTGGTTAGGGGGCGTGGCTAGGGTGTGGCTTCTGTGGGTAAAAAAATCGCCGCGACGCGCTTCGCGCGCCGCCATTTTGTCCCTCTTTCTCCTCCACAAAAGTTGGGAGGTATGCATGTCCTTTGTGTCCTGACACCTCTCTATCATAGCCAGCAGTGGTCAGGGGTCAGCATGGGCGCTCTGACCCCTCTGTGACTACACCCCCCATACACAGCCAGCTGCCATGTCCTGTGTGTCCTGACACCTTTCTATCATAGCCAGCAGTGGTCAGGGGTCAGCATGGGCGCTCTGACCTCTGTGAATATACCCCTCATACACAGGGAGCTGCCATGTCCTGTGTGTCCTGACACCTTTCTATCATAGCCAGCTGGGATCAATGGTCAGCATGGGCGCTCTGACCCCTCTGTAACTACACCCCCCATACACAGTGAGCTGCCACGTCCTGTGTGTCCTGACACCTTTCTATCATAGCCAGCAGTGGTCAGGGGTCAGCATGGGCGCTCTGACCCCTCTGTGACTAAACCCCCCCATACCCAGGGAGCTGCCATGTCCTGTGTCCTGACACCTTTCTATCATAGCCAGCAGTGGTCAGTGGTCAGCATGGTTGCTCTGACCTCTCTGTGACTACACCCCCCATACACAGCGAGCTGCCATGTCCTGTGTCCTGACACCTTTCTATCATAGCCAGCAGTGGTCAGTGGTCAGCATGGTTGCTCTGACCTCTCTGTGACTACACCCCCCATACACAGCGAGCTGCCATGTCCTGTGTGTCCTGACACCTTTCTATCATAGCCAGCAGTGGTCAGGGGTCAGCATGGGCGCTCTGACCCCTCTGTGACTACACCTCCCAAACACAGCGAGCTGCCATGTGCTGTGTGTCCTGACACCTTTCTATCATAGCCAGCAGTGGTCAGGGGTCAGCATGGGCGCTCTGACCCCTCTGTGACTACACCCCCCAGACACAGTGAGCTGCCATGTCCTGTGTGTCCTGACACCTTTCTATCATAGCCAGCAGTGGTCAGGGGTCAGCATGGGCGCTCTGACCCCTCTGTGACTGCACCGCCCATACACAGCGAGCTGCCATGTCCTGTGTGTCCTGACACCTTTCTATCATAGCCAGCAGTGGTCAGGGATCAGCATGGGCGCTCTGACCCCTCTGTGACTACACCCCCCATACACAGGGAGCTGCCATGTCCTGTGTGTCCTGACACCTTTCTATCATAGCCAGCAGTGGTCAGGGGTCAGCATGGGCGCTCTGACCCCTCAGTGACTACACCCCCCATACACAGCGAGCTGCCATGTCCTGTGTGTCCTGACACCTTTCTATCATAGCCAGCAGTGGTCAGGGGTCAGCATGGGCGCTCTGACCTCTCTGTGACTACACCCCCCCATACACAGCGAGCTGCCATGTCCTGTGTGTCCTGACACCTTTCTATCATAGCCAGCAGTGGTCAGGGGTCAGCATAGTCTGACTATATCAACCACTATGTGACATCTTTGTATTTGAATATTACATTTTTTTGGAATTTTTTCTGCATGGATGGCAGAGTGATGTCACTAGAGGGCAGTATTGCTCTGCACTCGTCCCTCCTGCCCCAGGAGAACACACATTTATTGGATTTGTACGTTGTACTCTGGGATATTGGTGGTAACAGGATCCTGGATGGTTCCTCTAAGGACGAGCCGTCACATCAGCGCTACAGTATAATAAATCACCAGAACCATCCCAGGTCCACACCGCGCCCGCTGCAGGGAAACACAGGGATAGGGAGGGATGATCCGAATACACCCCGCACAGGACCGGCACACATCCACACCGGGCACAAGGACACATTTATTGTGTGTAGACGTTTTATGTTGTAAATGCAGAATAACTTTTATTAAAATACTTTATTAACGTTATATCTGTAATAGACTGCAGAGCCCATGCATACATGATAGGAGTAGTAGTACTGTGCTGTGTCCATATATACAGGATAGGAGTAGTAGTACTGTGCTGTGCCCATATATACAGGATAGGAGTAGTACTGTGCTGTGCCCATATATACAGGATAGGAGTAGTAGTACTGTGCTGTGCCCATATATACAGGATAGGAGTAGTAGTACTATGCTGTGTCCATATATACAGGATAGGAGTAGTAGTACTGTGCTGTGCCCATATATACAGGATAGGAGTAGTAGTACTGTGCTGTGCCCATATATACAGGATAGGAGTAGTAGTACTGTGCTGTGCCCATATACAGGATAGGAGTAGTAGTACTGTGCTGTGCCCATATATACAGGATAGGAGTAGTAGTACTGTGCTGTGCTCATTTATACAGGATAGGAGTAGTAGTACTGTGCTGTGCCCATATATACAGGATAGGAGTAGTAGTACTGTGCTGTGCCCATATATACAGGATAGGAGTAGTAGTACTGTGCTGTGCCCATATATACAGGATAGGAGTAGTAGTACTGTGTGGGGATTGTATATACAGGATAGGAGTAGTAGTACTGTGCTGTGCCCATATATACAGGATAGGAGTAGTAGTACTGTGCTGTGCCCATATATACAGGATAGGAGTAGTAGTACTATGCTGTGTCCATATATACAGGATAGGAGTAGTAGTACTGTGCTGTGCCCATATATACAGGATAGGAGTAGTAGTACTGTGCTGTGCCCATATATACAGGATAGGAGTAGTAGTACTGTGCTGTGTACATATATACAGGATAGGAGTAGTAGTACTGTGCTGTGCTCATATATACAGGATAGGAGTAGTAGTACTGTGCTGTGCCCATATATACAGGATAGGAGTAGTAGTACTGTGCTGTGCCCATATATACAGGATAGGAGTAGTAGTACTGTGCTGTGCCCATATATACAGGATAGGAGTAGTAGTACTGTGCTGCGCCCATATATACAGGATAGGAGTAGTAGTACTGTGCTGTGTCCATATATACAGGATAGGAGTAGTAGTACTGTGCTGTGTACATATATACATGATAGGAGTAGTAGTACTGTGCTGTGCCCATATATACAGGATAGGAGTAGTAGTACTGTGCTGTGCCCATATGTAAAGGATAGGAGTAGTAGTTCTGTGCTGTGCCCATATATACAGGATAGGAGTAGTAGTACTGTGCTGTGTCCATCTATACAGGATAGGAGCAGTAGTACTTTGCTGTACCCATATATACAGGATAGGAGTAGTAGTACTGTGCTGTGTCCATATATACAGGATAGGAGTAGTAGTACTGTGCTGTGTACATATATACAGGATAGGAGTAGTAGTACTGTGCTGTGTCCATCTATACAGGATAGGAGTAGTAGTACTGTGCTGCACCCATATATACAGGATAGGAGTAGTAGTACTGTGCTGTGCCCATATATACAGGATAGGAGTAGTAGTGCTGTGCTGCGCTCATATATACAGGATAGGAGTAGTAGTACTGTGCTGTGCTCATATATACAGGATAGGAGTAGTAGTACTGTGCTGTGCTCATATATACAGGATAGGAGTAGTAGTACTGTGCTGTGCCCATATATACAGGATAGGAGTAGTAGTACTGTGCTGTGCCCATATATACAGGATAGGAGTAGTAGTACTGTGCTGTGCCCATATATACAGGATAGGAGTAGTAGTACTGTGCTGTGCTCATATATACAGGATAGGAGTAGTAGTACTGTGCTGTGCTCATATATACAGGATAGGAGTAGTAGTACTGTGCTGTGCTCATATATACAGGATAGGAGTAGTAGTACTGTGCTGTGCTCATATATACAGGATAGGAGTAGTCGTACTGTGCTGTGCCCATATATACAGGATAGGAGTAGTAGTACTGTGCTGTGCCCATATATACAGGATAGGAGTACAGGTGGTCCCCTACTTAAGAACACTCGACTTACATACGACCCCTAGTTACAAACGGACCTCTGGATATTGGTAATTTATTGTACTTTAGTCCTAGGCTACAATGATCAGCTGTAACAGTTATCACAGGCGTCTGTAATGAAGCTTTAGTGTTACTCCTGATTCTTATGACAACCCAACATTTTTAAAATCCAATTGTCACAGAGAGCAAAAAAAGTTGTCGCTGGGAATACAATGATAAAATATACAGTTCCGACTTACATACAAATTCAACTTAAGAACAAACCTACAGACCCTATCTTGTATGTAACCCGGGGACTGCCTGTAGTATTACTGTGCTGTGCCCATGCATATAGGATAGGAGGGAGGGCCCTCTCCCAAATGTACTGAATACCCAACATGTCAGTCCCTCAAAACTAAATCACCTTGTATCATATAAACATAACCATCTTAAAAAGCTTGGAGAACGGGCCGAGCTTGGCCCGATCTTATATGAGTTTCCATTGAAGTGCATGTGATTGGTAACCGGTTCAATTGTTTAAATGCAAGACAATGGGGCACATTTATTTACCCGGTCCTGTCACGATCCCGCGTTGCGTTGTCCGACGTGGATTCGCGTCTGCCGGGATTCACTAAGATCGTGCGCCCGATATCCAGCAGGTGACGCTGCTGCGCCGAGGTCCGCCGGAGTTCACCTTCTTCTTCCTGGTGCAGGTAAGTGCTGATCTTGCGACACAAATCGCTTGAAAGCCGGCGCCGATGCGCCACAATCCGATCACGTGCGCCAAAATCCTGGGGCAATTTGGCGCAAATCGGAAATATTCGGGAAACCCGACGAAAGTGCACCGTTCGGACCCTTAGTAAATGTTGCAGGCCCGGAGGCGTATAGCCGTTGGGCGAATGACTGCACAAAGGGTGTCTTGGGTAACGGGGTTATAATTACAGGAATAGGCCCTCTTTGACTGAGGTGGTTTTTCCTTCCCTTTCTGTCTCCCTGCGTTTGCCAGGGTGGTGGGGGCTACGTGACTAGGGGCGGGGCTGGTGGTGGGCTACGTGACTAGGGGCGGGGCTGGTGGTGGTGGCTACGGGACTAGGGGCGGGGCTGGTGGTGGGGGCTACGTGACTAGGGGCGGGGCTGGTGGTGGGCTACGTGACTAGGGGCGGGGCTGGTGGTGGGGGCTACGTGACTTGAGGCGGGGCTGGTGGTGGGGGCTACGGGACTAGGGGCGGGGCTGGTGGTGGTGGCTACGGGACTAGGGGCGGGGCTGGTGGTGGGGGCTACGTGACTAGGGGCGGGGCTGGTGGTGGGCTACGTGACTAGGGGCGGGGCTGGTGGTGGGGGCTACGTGACTTGAGGCGGGGCTGGTGGTGGGGGCTACGGGACTAGGGGCGGGGCTGGTGGGGCGCTGCGTGACTAGAGGCGGAGCTTGTGGTGGGGGCTACGGGACTAGGGGCGGGGCTGGTGGTGGGGGCTATGTGACTAGGGGCGGGGCGGGTGGTGGGGGCTACGGGACTAGGGGCAGGGCTGGTGGTGGGGCTACGTGACTAGGGGCGGGGCTGGTGGTGGGGGCTACGTGACTAGGGGCTGGGCTGGTGGTGGGGGTTGCGTGACTAGGGGCGGGGCTGGTGGTGGGGGCTACGTGACTAGGGGCGGGGCTGGTGGTGGGGGCTACGTAACTTGGGGCGGGGCTGGTGGTGGGGGCTACGTGACTAGGGGCGGGCTTGTGTCGTGGGTGGTACAGGAAGTGAGCATAGCTTAAATAGGAGCTGCAGACGTCACTCACCCTCTTTCTGGATTGCGTTTCCCACCCGCCCTCCCTTTGTTTAAGGAATTTTTCGGCGTTACAATTGTCATAGCTGGCGGTTAGTTGGGTTATTTGGCCTACATGCCCATTGGCTGGCCGGCATACAGGTGGGAGGGGTTTGTTGGACTTTATGTTTGTTGTTATTTAAATTTGTTTATCTGTTCAAACTATGTTTTTAAAATAATACAAAAATATTATACAAAAAATAAGAAATGTTTATACAATGGTTAACCTATATAAAGCTGTGGCTGACACTCACCTCCACCCACATGTTCAACTTGAATACAAGTCTCCGTGTGTTTCTTAGTGGCGAATATTGGTTCAGGGTTAAAGGGGCCTGTGCTCCTGGTGGTTTTGGCTTAACTTTATTTGGGTTGTAGGCCCAATTGGGTGCTGGTAACCAATCGCGTAATACTACGTCACATGTCGGTAAGGGGTTAAGGAAGGTACCTTTCGACTGGGGGCTGACGTTATTAAATGCAAAAGGGTTAAAATTTGAGAACTATTGCAATTTCATAGGGTTGGTGATCTGTGCCTTTAAGATGTGATCTCGACTCTCCCGTGCTAATTCATGAACTCCCCCCCTCCTATAGGACGTTAGGGTTAATATGGCTGATGACTCAATGTTATCGCCCTCTTTAAGGCGACTCTCAAGCTGTCTCCAGGCTGGTGTGTGAGCTGTCTCCGGGAGTCAGGCTGGTGTGTGAGCTGTCTCCGGGAGTCAGGCTGGTGTGTGAGCTGTCGCCAGGGGTCAGGCTGGTGTGTGAGCTGTCTCCAGGGGTCAGGCTGGTGTGTGAGCTGTCCCCAGGGGTCAGACTGGTGTGTGAGCTGTCTCCAGGGGTCAGGCTGGTGTGTGAGCTGTCTCCAGGGGTCAGGCTGGTGTGTGAGCTGTCCCCAGGGGTCAGACTGGTGTGTGAGCTGTCTCCAGGGGTCAGGCTGGTGTGTGAGCTGTCTCTAGAGGTCAGACTGGTGTGTGAGCTGTCTCCAGGGGTCAGACTGGTGTGTGAGCTGTCTCCAGGGGTCAGGCTGGTGTGTGAGCTGTCTCCAGGGGTCAGGCTGGTGTGTGAGCTGTCCCCAGGGGTCAGGCTGGTGTGTGAGCTGTCTTCAGGGGTCAGGCTGGTGTGTGAGCTGTCTTCAGGGGTCAGGCTGGTGTGTGAGCTGTCTCTAGGGGTCAGGCTGGTGTGTGTGCTGTCTCCAGGGGTCAGGCTGGTGTGTGAGCTGTCTCCAGGGGTCAGGCTGGTGTGTGAGCTGTCTCCAGGGGTCAGGCTGGTGTGTGAGCTGTCTCCAGGGGTCAGGCTGGTGTGTGAGCTGTCTCCAGGGGTCAGGCTGGTGTGTGAGCTGTCTTCAGGGGTCAGGCTGGTGTGTGAGCTGTCTCTAGGTGTCAGGCTGGTGTGTGTGCTGTCTCCAGGGGTCAGGCTGGTGTGTGAGCTGTCTCGAGGGTTCAGGCTGGTGTGTGAGCTGTCTCCAGGGTTCAGGCTGGTGTGTGAGCTGTCTCCAGGGGTCAGGCTGGTGTGTGAGCTGTCTCCAGGGGTCAGGCTGGTGTGTGAGCTGTCCCCAGGGGTCAGACTGGTGTGTGAGCTGTCTCCAGGGGTCAGGCTGGTGTGTGAGCTGTCTCCAGGGGTGAGGCTGGTGTGTGAGCTGTCTCCAGGGGTCAGGCTGGTGTGTGAGCTTTCTCCATGGGTCAGGCTGGTGTGTGAGCTTTCTCCATGGGTCAGTCTGGTGTGTGAGCTGTCTACAGGGGTCAGGCGGGTGCGTGAGCTGTCTCCAGGGGTCAGGCTGGTGCGTGAGCTGTCTTCAGGGGTCAGGCTGGTGTGTGAGCTGTCTCTGGGGGTCAGGCTGGTGTGTGAGCGATCTCCGGGGGTCAGACTGGTGTGTGAGCTGTCTCCAGGGGTCAGACTGGTGTGTGAGCTATCTCCAGGGGTCAGACTGGTGTGTGAGCTGTCTCCAGGGGTCAGGCTGGTGTGTGAGCTGTCTCCAAGGGTCAGGCTGGTGTGTGAGCTGTCTCCAAGGGTCAGGCTGGTGTGTGAGCTGTCTTCAGGGGTCAGGCTGGTGTGTGAGCTGTCTCCAGGGGTCAGGCTGGTGTGTGAGCTGTCTTCAGGAGTCAGGCTGGTGTGTGAGCTGTCTCCAGGGGTCAGGCTGGTGTGTGAGCTGTCTCCAGGGGTCAGGCTGGTGTGTGAGCTGTCTCCGGGGGTCAGGCTGGTATGTGAGCTGTCTCCAGGGGTCAGGCTGGTGTGTGAGCTGTCTCCAGGGGTCAGGCTGGTGTGTGAGCTGTCTCCAGGGGTCAGGCTGGTGTGTGAGCTGTCTCCAGGGGTCAGGCTGGTGTGTGAGCTGTCTTCAGGGGTCAGGCTGGTGTGTGAGCTGTCTCCAGGGGTCAGGCTGGTGTGTGAGCTGTCTCCAGGGGTCAGGCTGGTGTGTGAGCTGTCTTCAGGGGTCAGGCTGGTGTGTGAGCTGTCTTCAGGGGTCAGGCTGGTGTGTGAGCTGTCTTCAGGGGTCAGGCTGGTGTGTGAGCTGTCTCCAGGGGTCAGGCTGGTGTGTGAGCTGTCTTCAGGGGTCAGGCTGGTGTGTGAGCTGTCTCCAGGGGTCAGGCTGGTGTGTGAGCTGTCTCCAGGGGTCAGGCTGGTGTGTGAGCTGTCTCCAGGGGTCAGGCTGGTGTGTGAGCTGTCTCCAGGGGTCAGGCTGGTGTGTGAGCTGTCTCCAAGGGTCAGGCTGGTGTGTGAGCTGTCTTCAGGGGTCAGGCTGGTGTGTGAGCTGTCTCCAGGGGTCAGGCTGGTGTGTGAGCTGTCTTCAGGAGTCAGGCTGGTGTGTGAGCTGTCTCCAGGGGTCAGGCTGGTGTGTGAGCTGTCTCCAGGGGTCAGGCTGGTGTGTGAGCTGTCTCCGGGGGTCAGGCTGGTATGTGAGCTGTCTCCAGGGGTCAGGCTGGTATGTGAGCTGTCTCCAGGGGTCAGGCTGGTGTGTGAGCTGTCTCCAGGGGTCAGGCTGGTGTGTGAGCTGTCTCCAGGGGTCAGGCTGGTGTGTGAGCTGTCTCCAGGGGTCAGGCTGGTGTGTGAGCTGTCTTCAGGGGTCAGGCTGGTGTGTGAGCTGTCTCCAGGGGTCAGGCTGGTGTGTGAGCTGTCTCCAAGGGTCAGGCTGGTGTGTGAGCTGTCTCCAGGGGTCAGGCTGGTGTGTGAGCTGTCTTCAGGGGTCAGGCTGGTGTGTGAGCTGTCTCCAGGGGTCAGGCTGGTGTGTGAGCTGTCTTCAGGGGTCAGGCTGGTGTGTGAGCTGTCTCCAGGGGTCAGGCTGGTGTGTGAGCTGTCTCCAAGGGTCAGGCTTGTGTGTGAGCTGTCTCCAGGGGTCAGGCTGGTGTGTGAGCTGTCTTCAGGGGTCAGGCTGGTGTGTGAGCTGTCTCCAGGGGTCAGGCTGGTGTGTGAGCTGTCTTCAGGGGTCAGGCTGGTGTGTGAGCTGTCTCCGGGGGTCAGGCTGGTGTGTGAGCTGTCTCCGGGGGTCAGGCTGGTATGTGAGCTGTCTCCAGGGGTCAGGCTGGTGTGTGAGCTGTCTCCAGGGGTCAGGCTGGTGTGTGAGCTGTCTCCAGGGGTCAGGCTGGTGTGTGAGCTTTCTCCAGGGGTCAGGCTGGTGTGTGAGCTGTCTCCAGGGGTCAGGCTGGTGTGTGAGCTGTCTTCAGGGGTCAGGCTGGTGTGTGAGCTGTCTCCAGGGGTCAGGCTGGTGTGTGAGCTGTCTCCAGGGGTCAGGCTGGTGTGTGAGCTGTCTTCAGGGGTCAGGCTGGTGTGTGAGCTGTCTTCAGGGGTCAGGCTGGTGTGTGAGCTGTCTTCAGGGGTCAGGCTGGTGTGTGAGCTGTCTCCAGGGGTCAGGCTGGTGTGTGAGCTGTCTTCAGGGGTCAGGCTGGTGTGTGAGCTGTCTTCAGGGGTCAGGCTGGTGTGTGAGCTGTCTCCAGGGGTCAGGCTGGTGTGTGAGCTGTCTTCAGGGGTCAGGCTGGTGTGTGAGCTGTCTTCAGGGGTCAGGCTGGTGTGTGAGCTGTCTCCAGGGGTCAGGCTGGTGTGTGAGCTGTCTCCAGGGGTCAGGCTGGTGTGTGAGCTGTCTCTGGGGTCAGGCTGGTGTGTGAGCTGTCTCCAGGGGTCAGACTGGTGTGTGAGCTGTCTCCAGGGGTCAGGCTGGTGTGTGAGCTGTCTCCAGGGGTCAGGCTGGTGTGTGAGCTGTCTCCAGGGGTCAGGCTGGTGTGTGAGCTGTCTCCAGGGGTATGGCTGGTGTGTGAGCTGTCTCCAGGGGTCAGGCTGGTGTGTGAGCTGTCTCCAGGGGTCAGGCTGGTGTGTGAGCTGTCTCCAGGGGTCAGGCTGGTGTGTGAGCTGTCTCTGGGGGTCAGGCTGGTGTGTAAGCTGTCTCCAGGAGTCAGGCTGGTGTGTGAGCTGTCTCTGGGGGTCAGGCTGGTGTGTGAGCTGTCTCGGGGGTCAGGCTGGTGTGTGAGCTGTCTCTGGGGGTCAGGCTGGTTTGTGAGCTGTCTCAAGAAGTCAGGCTGGTGTGTGAGTTGCCCCATCATCTCCTCTCCCTGCAGCACGGCAGCACCATAATCATCTCCTCTCCCTGCAGCACCAGCACCATCATCTCCTCTCTCTCTGCAGCACCGGCCTCATCATCTCCTCTCCATCCACCACCAGCCCCATCATCTCCTCTCCCTGCAGCTCCAGCCCATCATCTCCTCTCTCTGCAGCACCAGCCCATCATCTCCTCTCTCTGCAGCACCAGCCCATCATCTCCTCTCCCTGCAGCACCAGCACCATCATCTCCTCTCCATCCACCACCAGCCCCATCATCTCCTCTCCCTGCAGCTCCAGCCCCATCATCTCCTCTCCCTGCAGCTCCAGCCCTATCATCTCCTCTCTCTGCACTACCAGACCCATCATCTCCTCTCCCTGCAGCTCCAGACCCATCATCTCCTCTCCCTGCACTGCCAGCCCTATCATCTCCTCTCCCTGCACTACCAGCCCTATCATCTCCTCTCCCTGCACTACCAGCCCTATCATCTCCTCTCCCTGCACTACCAGCCCTATCATCTCCTCTTCCTGCAGCACCAGCACCATCATCTCCTCTCCCTGCAGCACCAGCACCATAATCATCTCCTCTCTCTGCAGCACCGGCCTCATCATCTCCTGTCCCTGCACTACCAGCCCTATCATCTCCTCTCCCTGCAGCACCAGCACCATCATCTCCTCTCCCTGCAGCACCAGCACCATAATCATCTCCTCTCTCTGCAGCACCGGCCTCATCATCTCCTCTCCCTGCAGCACCATCCCCATCATCTCCTCTCTCTGCAGCACCAGCCTCATCATCTCCTCTCTCTGCAGCACCAGCCTCATCATCTCCTCTCTCTGCAGCACTGGCCTCATCATCTCCTATCCCTGCAGCACCCGCCCCATCATCTCCTCTCCCTGCAGCACCAGCCCCATCATCTCCTCTCCCTGCAGCACCAGCCCCATCATCTCCTCTCCCTGCAGCACCAGCCCCATCATCTCCTCACCCTGCAGCACCAGGCGTATGCACCCTCACATGTGACCATTGTATGGGGTTGCAGCTTTATACTGACCCCTGAGATGTAGGAAGGTACTGAGAGCTTCCCCTGACTCCATTCCACTGGTGTAGGTAATGATGAGGAGGTGTGACCTGTTATCTTGACTCGCAGGCTGTGATAACACCCTCCACACTTACACTCACACACAGGATCATTAACCTTTCATGATTAAGGCAATTATTTCTCCATTAACCTTTATTATAACCATGGGTGACGGCTGCATGGCTGATGAGGACTGGGAGCTGATGGTGAACAATGGAATCTGCAGGACAACAATCGGAGCTGCTGCTGATGACTGGATTCTCCTTGAGAACAGTGGGAACTGCTGGAGTATTGGAAGCTGCTGAGGAAGACTGGGAGCCAATGGAAAAAATAAGATCTGTTAGAGATCATTGTGAGCTGCCGGGATGACTGGTATTTGATGGATGTGGCTACTTTCTCCTGGTGAACGATGTAAGCTGCTGAAGATGAATGGGATATCCTTGAGAACAATGGGATCATCAGAGAAAGTTTGGACACCTTTATAAAGCGCCTAGGCCAGAAACGTGGTATAATATGCTAGTGCGTGGACGACAAGCTGCCAGCGGTCCTGGTTACTCGTACTAGGGTTGGTATTTAGTACATTGCATAAAGCACAAGTACAGTGGTCTTTATACCGACTCTGTGATCCACTCCTTGTACAAAGGCCTGAAAATGTGTCCTAAGACTTCTCCTAGGTGACATCATATACACATATGGAATACACTACAGTATACCTGCCATGTTCATCACTATCTTAGAATCCATACAGGAAATCATGATCCGATAAAGCAGGTCATAGGTAATAGGATCCAGAGTTCTCCTTTTCAGTAGACACTGCTGTAGACTCGGGGCGCCCCAGTTGGGACAGTTCTCCATCAGCCTAGTGGATTTTCTCAGACACTCGCCCACTGGAAAGCTTGTCCATTACTTCTCCCATTGCTCAGCTTTCCGCCTGGAGACTTAACCAGAGGTCTTTTTCTGCTGGCAGTATGGACTCCTCCGTCTGCAGAGCAAGTGCCACCTCAAAGTAGAGACTCTGAGCATCTTGCCAGAGAAAACAGGCATAGAAGACATTTCAATGTATTTGCACTGTGCATCAGCGGAGGGTCCAGTCCCCTGGTCAGGTAGACGAGATAAGGAATCCACAATGTTGTGCCTCTTGCCGGTCAGGTACTTGATAGTGAAGTTGAAATTGGCCACCCGGGAAGTCAAACGCTGTTCGAGTTCCTCAAGCCAGGCAATGTTCAAGTGCACCAAAGGCTTGTTATGGGTAAAGACTGTAAAGAAGGAAGCAGCCAGATAATCTTAATACTTCTCAGTCACCAACCCAAGGATTATTCTGTTCTGGTTCCCTTGAGAAACGTTTTCCACAGGCTATGATGGATTTCCTAACACTGAAGGCTCCCTTAGCCTTTGTTTCAGCATTTGGAACACAGCTTCTCACTCCCCTGTCCAATCAATGGGCATTCAAGACCATTGGCTGTCCTTGGGAAGTCCCATTAGGAGCTCTTGTATGGGTTCAGCTAGCTGGGCAAACTTCAGGGTAAACTGCCATTAATAAGTGGCAAATTCCAAGAAGCTTTTTACATCCCGAATTATGGAGTAGGACAATGACGGACAGCTGCAATTTTATCAGGGTCCGTCTCAATTCTGGCAGCACTCACCACATGTCCAGGTATTTTACACTAGACTGCAGCAGGTGACTCTTGGACAGTTTGACCTTCAGCCCTGCCTGGGTCAGGATGTGGAAACTTCTGCCCGATGTCGTAGGTGCTCCTCAGAGTAGATATGATGTCATCCAGGTCCAATACGGTAGTTTTAAAGTTCTTATAAACCAGACATTTTTCCATTAACCACTGAAAGGTGCCCGAGGCATTGCACAGGGCAAGTAGGTTGTTGAACTCGAAGAGACCCAATGTGATGGTTAAAGCCATCTTCAGGCCCCCTGGTCACTTGCTATTAGCCACTGGTCAGGATGAGGGTGGAAAAGAATGCAACTGACCCTAAGGCCATTAGGGATTCTTCGATTCGTGACAGCGGGTAAATGTCCTTGTGGGTGATGTTATAGATTTTTGTATAATAAAAGCAGAAGCAAAGGGTCCTATCATTCTTCTTTACAAGGACCAGAGGGGCAGTCCACGGGCTGTGACTCTCTTGGATAACATTAGCCATCACTTCTTGGTAACGGGCAGGAAGGATTGGTCAGGATCTTTTCTTGATAGGAGGGTGAGAGCCAGTGGGGATGGTGTGCTGTTGGTCTCCCCAAAGTCCAATGTTTTTTTGCTGAAAGCCCGATGGTTGCATAATGACCAGTACACCTTGCACCTGATCAGCAGGGGTGATATAATCATCCGTAATATTGGGTTTGAGCCACCAGGATTGTTTAGCTGGTTGGACCTCTGCGCTTATATTGACCTTAATTGTTGAGAGGCAGACAAAGAGGTTTCCACCAAGTCTTCTAGATGAACACTGAAGAGGGAGGCAACAGCTGGGGAGATTCCCACCATTAACAGCCGGCGACCAGACTTCTGGCTTCCAGCTGGCAGGGTTTCCACCAGTGACTGATAGTCTTGACCCTGGACACCAATGCAGGCTCAGCACCATATCAATGTCTCGGGGGCAGCAAACTTTTGTTGCGCTGCCAGGACTTGCATCCTCTCTTGAATAGCCTACCTGGAGTCAATGGGCATGGATGGTAGGGAATTCTGGAAAGCCTTAACCGCTTCTGGGTAACAGTGGCAGAGGATATTAATACCCAAAACCAGGCTTACTACTACGCCTTGTCTTGATAACTCTGTATCTCTGATGGTTAGAGTGGGCTCCCAGTAGCCACAAATGGGTACAGTTTTCCCATTAGTTGCAATGATGATTAAATAGGCCTGTAGCAGGGATGCTTGTCTTCTGCATTTCTTGAAGGTTGGACATACCAGCTGCGCCAGTTATTCAAAAAGTTAACTCATGGTGTCGGCCAGAATGGTGACCAGGCCAGGACAGCAACTTCTTATGACACCGGAGGCGATGCACCTCAGACTCCTCTAGGGGCTCAACAGGCAATCGCTTTCCTAGGATGTTAATGGCCGTCTCTTTAAACTCTAGAAAAGAAGCAACTGTTTTAGTTGACATTTGTGATTTTTATTCAGAAGCTGTTCCAGCAGGATTTGTTCTGAATTCTCGGCCTCTTTAGGGTCCAGGCGGACTAAAGCCTTCGACGTCTCTTGCAGGGAAAGGGCAAAAGCTCAGAGGAATTTTTCAGGCTTCTGTCTCTTCCCAAAGAATTGCTACTTTAGCTCAGGGGAAGTACACTTATCAAAGGTGGTGCGCCGCCTATTCAGAATTTGGGCCAAGACCGTTCTGCTCGGGGGCCAAGACTTGACCATATGGAGAGCACTTCCCTTTAGATGACCAGTTAGAATCCCCACTGTTTGCTTAGTATGAATATACCAAAGCACGTAAGAAGACGTCTTAATTTGTTTGGGTGTTCATTCTTAATTTTTCTTTTGTAATAAGTTCAGATGATATAACAATGTAATATAGACATTACGACTTTTCATTGATGTCTTGTAATATTTACCGCAAAGGAAAAATGAATATTCCACCCTATAAGCCTTCCTCTTGTGTGCAGTGTTATATACAGTTAGTGTGATGTTAAGGTCCCCAGATGGTCTTCATCCTGTGCCCTCCCCATAGCATGGACCGCAGACCTAGGACATTTTATAACGGACTCACTGCCTCCCCATGGAAGATCAGAAGTAGCTCCACCGCTCCAATGTCTTGTAAAGGGATAATTTTTCATCTTTGTACATTACATAAAACCAACCATCTTATACAGTTGACACGTTTCAATCTTAAAGTTCCTCCTAAAGTTCTGCTGTAGTACAGACTGCCATGACTGTCTCCTATACACTACCCTTTAATGGAGCCTCCAACACTTATAGATAATCCTGTCCTCCAAATAGCCTTATATAGAGAACCCAGAATCCATATACAGAGCGGATATAGTATGTGCCCCCCCTATGCACAGTACAGACTGGGGAGCACTTGGCACGGCTGTAACTTTATAGTTTTTTGGCTGTAACTGAGCCTCTTACCCCCCATGTTATGCTTAATTGCCCCCCACAGCTTGTAGACCCCCGTGTTACTGCTTCCTCCTACAGTTACATCAGATTGGATGTTTTTGTCAGTTTGTTGGGCAGTTTCCAGGCAGACGTGTTGATCCCGTTGTTGCCATTATTAGCGGTTATTAGAGGTAATGATGCCGGGGGAGGGGGCGCCCACTATGGAGCCCCTGACCATGGGCCCAGCGTGGTGACCGTGTCGGGGAGATACGCAGCGTGTTTATGGGGTAATTAATATTTATGAGGCAGGAGAGGCAGATGCTATTGACATCTGTGTGATGTCAGGATGCTGTCAACACATTGTTAGCATGACTGTCAGGCGTCCCGCCCGCTCCTCCGCCACATGCTCCGCTCAGCTATGCAGCGTGAATTCAATTTTCATGTTTATCTTACGACACTTGGCACCGTCTCTGGCTTATGTTCCCTTATAAAATACCCAATTAGAGCCATGTGGCACCGAGTGATGTTTTTATTAAACTCATCCTGCGACGTGTGGATCTCGGCTAAATAACAAATGGAGGCTTTGAATAGTCTGGAGATGCTGAGCGGCAGCTTATGTTCCCCTTCAAACACCCCGACGCCTCTGTCGCTCTGTTTCAAAAACAAATCTTGTGTCTCTGCTGCGCCCAAGTTCTCTTCATTGTCGCTGGTGATATTTGGAAAGTGTCTCAGGACGATGGTGAAGAGGGACGGAAGAGAATATGGAACCCACCATAGAAGATGGGAACCAGATATGGGATACTGGATCTTACCTGGTGACTTGCCTCGTATTACATGGAGATGGAGGTGACCTAGAATTTCATCTCCTAGAATTTATTTTTCCCTCCACACTCCATAATCCCCTGGAGACAATCCTGTGTCCTTCAATTTTTTCTCTTCTTTCTCACTAGAGTACTCTGTCCTCCTCTGCCCCTGGCAGCCTTCATAGACCTCTGTCCTCTCAGATTACTGAGTTCTCTTCAAAAAGAGTCCAATGTCCTGGTTCAGATCCCTCTGATCTCCTGCAGAGCCCTCTTTCCTTTTCCAGACCCCTCTGTTCTCCTGCAGACTCATCTGTCTCCCTATGGGTCCTCCTTGAGACCCCTCTGTCCTCCAGACACTCTTTCTCCTGTTTGAGACTCCTATATCCTCTTCCACCTGATTTTTCTGCCCCCCCCGACCCTTCTATTCCCCGTCTCCTTTGTCCTCTTCAGAAACCTCTGTCCACCTCCAGACTTCTCTGCTCTGCCTGAATTATCTCTCACCTACAAAATCTCTCCTCTCCTCCAGGATATCCTTTCCCCTCTAGACCAGGGGTGGGCAATTAATTTTACCATTGTGCCACATTAGAAATTGGAATGGTTTCCGAGGGCTCGTCTAATATACTTAACTCTGTTCTAGCCAATACCTATACACTGTATACATTATATAACCTATCCCGACATAAAAAAAGGAAGTAAAATGAAAATATGGATTATTTAATGATGGGGCGAGGAGCTCAAATTTTCCAGTAAAATTAGGCGAGCCGGTCAGAGTTTGTTAAAGGGTCGCATGTGGCCCTCGAGCCGTACATGAAACTGTGACACCAGACCACACCCCCACCCACCCACCGCTTTATGTTTACAGCCGCTCCCTGGGCAAACAACATTTAGGGATCACTGCTCTAGACTACATTGCTCCACCAAACTTATCTCTCTTCTCTTTCAGAACTTCCTTTCCCCCAGATTCATCTGTTCCCCATGGACCCTCGTGCACCACCAGACTTTTCTGTCCCCTGGGAACAATGTGTTCTGCTCCAGGTTCCTCTGTTCCTGTCCTAACATGTCGCCCCTCTCTAGATATTGTCCTCTTCAGAATGTTGTGTCTCCTCCAGATCACCATGAACCTTCCAATTCCTAAATCAAAACAATTGAACACCCTGATCCTTCCTTCTGTTCCTTTCTGACTGTTCTTTAAATCTGAAATAATTTTTTATACGCCTCCTCCTCTTGCCTTTCCATCCTCTTAGTAAAGATATTGGGATCACAGAATTCTTTATTCCCAATCATTAATCCTGACAAACAAGCAAAGGGCAGATTCCAGTGAGCACCAATAGATGTGTTATATCATCGCCTGGTGCTCGGCCTCTCTGCCCTGTAATAGGAACCCGACTGCAAGCCATAAAATGTATGAGCAGCTCTACACTTATTGAGCCATGGGGTGATCCACATCTGATCAACTGTGCTCCTACTTCTAAGGACCCCATACTACAACCCCGTATAGGAAAAGAGGATGTGGCCCTTCCCACTGATTTCAATGGGATTAGTACTGAATGCAAAGATCTTTTCATAAACTTGACCTGTTGTGACCAAACCTTTCTTAATATCTTTATGTTCTCTTCTAGATCCTGCCTGACTTCTGTTACCTGACTTCTGGCTTGCTTAAGGATGTTCAAATGAATTTATTGATACCACCATATACCCGGTCAATCTTTACCAACATGACCAACCAGAGGCCTCTTTGACTATGCTGCATCTAGGAACAATGCACCAGGTGGTCCTTACGGTCCACTTTGTGTTCTCCCCTAAGATGATTGTATCTGCGCTCTTGGTTGACTACTACCATAACAGAGTAGCCTCTACAGCAGTGGTGGCCACACAGGACATTTAGGACTATTTTAAAGCAACACATCCTTAGCTGCCTGGGACTGCAGGAGGAGTGAGAAGATGTGGATAGGGATTATTATTTGAGTTCCTGCCATGGGCTCTGTATCATTGCTATACAGGGGACCCTGGAGGGAAGTTACAATAATAATCTGAATTTCTCCCCTTTCTACTGTATTTAAGTCCTTAGCATGAAAGCGGTTGAAAGCTTTGACAAAGCAGTAAGCAATAAGTTACTGCTTAAATTGCCATGTTGGCACTTGGAAATAGATAAGTGGGTTTTTGTTGTAGTTTGGGCACTCGCTCTCTAAAAGGTTCGCCATCACTGTGTCCAAGATTCTCCAGGTAAGAGAGTAACAAGTAACCAGAACTACATATATTTTGAAGGTTTGGGATTTCTTGAAGCTTTATCCATCTACAAAGCATTCTATAATTCATTCAAATTGAAAGCCAGAAAACGTGCTCTAGCTAGCTATGCTAGAAAAGTATGTTACAATGGAAAAACAACAAAGACAATGGTTCTCTCACCTGGCAGAATTTAGCATGGGCCATCTAAAGTGTGTCCCACCAAGGAGAATGAAGGACATAGGATTTCAACTTGTCCAATCCTAGTTCTGTGGAAATTATAGTTTTTGGAAGGAAAGAGGGGACAAAGGAGCTTGTAGGAGGCCAGAAGAGTCTGAGAGGTACAGAAGGTAAGAGAGAAGTCTGGGAGAAATGGGGCTGGAGATGACCCAACAGTCCAGAGGGGAGAGAGTAGTCTGCGGGTGGTGGGGTCAGGAGTCTGGAGGAGGAAAGAATAGTCTGATGGAAGACATTGGTTCTTAAGGAGGACATATGGGTCTAGAGGGAATATAGGAGTCTGCAGGAGGACAGCAAAGAGGGGGGCAGAGGAGTCTCAAAGGGGACAGTGAAGAACAGGGGGGGTCAGAGGAGTTTGGAATTTAGAGAGATGTCTAGGAAGAGATGCCGGTCTAAAAGAGTCCAAATCTATAAGCCACAGGTGGGTTGTAACTTCGGGACCTCACAAGGTCAGTTTCTTTATGTTCTCAATTAAGATTCTTTACCCCCAATAGGCTCCACTTGAAGTTATCACCAGAGAGCGCACTTTCTTTGGCCTACTAAGAAAAAAATTTCCTTTGGATATACTTTCTGTAGTTTTGTACAAGTCGGAGATGAGAATGACTGTCTCCATTGGCAGGATCCCAAGCCAACTGGTCTCCTCTTCCTGTGCCGGCTTCTTGCACACTCTGGGCGGTGGTAACATCTTGAAGGCGCTGTGTGTTTGCATGTGCCCAGATGGCATGAGAAGATTATAGTGAGCAGTCACGCTTCCTTTTAAAGCCATGGAAATTCATTTTATGAACTGGCTTCTGCCTACATTAATTCCCCCCGTCCTGGCGTCTGTTGTGTATTATGCACATACACGGGCAGCGCGCGGCCCACAGAATGTAAAACTTTCTTCTTCCTGCCATAAAACTTTTATGACTGACACTTTTCCGCCTCTCAGACACCAACAACCCCCCACATACATACACACGGTGTGTCCTTAACTCATCGTCACTCCTTGGCCTGGACCGCATCCTTCTCTCCGTCCGAGCGCTAAATGCTCATCATATTAGGTTCTATGAGAAAAATGAGGGACTTATCTGACCGTATTTCCACCCTTGTGTCTCTATATACCACAAACATCTACTTAAATCATCCCCAACACAACAATTAGGAGCTGACATATAAATTGACCTCTTAGCTCTTGATTCTATAGATCTGATCACCTAAGCACTAGTTCATGTCATGTTCTAATGTCCGTCCATATATTGTCCCCAGCATTGATGATATACAGTTCAATGACCCAGCATGGCGACAGGTGTATGTTGGCCCAATGTCTACCCAACCACAAGCCTTGTTTGTCGATGTTGACCTTTGTCCTCAGCCTCATAGGTTCCAGTGTCCCAACTTTTTGGATGGGGAAATAGGAACTGAAGACATCAACACAATTCTCTTTCTGTTTCTTTAATATGCATTTTTTACTGACAGGGCTCAAACACAATGGACATCTCATGGTTAATGGTTCCACAAGAGAAGAATATCCTTCTTCAGTTTATCTACAACCAATACAAATGGTCTTCGGCCAGATCTGACCCAGGCTTTGTCTAGGACAATTTCTGGTGGATGATGTACACTCACCGGCCACTTTATTAGGTACACCTGTCCAACTGCTCGTTAACACTTAATTTCTAATCAGCCAATCACATGGCGGCAACTCAGTGCATTTAGGCATGTAGACATGGTCAAGACAATCTCCTGCAGTTCTCCCGAGCATCAGTATGGGGAAGAAAGGTGATTTGGGGCCTTTGAACGTGGCATGGTTGTTGGTGCCAGAAGGGCTGGTCTGAGTATTTCAGAAACTGCTGATCTACTGGGATTTTCACGCACAACCATCTCTAGGGTTTACAGAGAATGGTCCGAAAAAGAAAAAACATCCAGTGAGCGACAGTTCTGTGGACAGAAATGCCTTGTTGATGCCAGAGGTCAGAGGAGAATGGGCAGACTGGTTCGAGCTGATAGAAAGGCAACAGTGACTCAAATCGCCACCCGTTACAACCAAGGTAGGCAGAAGAGCATCTCTGAATGCACAGTACGTCCAACTTTGAGGCAGATGGGCTACAGCAGCAGAAGACCACACCGGGTGCCACTCCTTTCAGCTAAGAACAGGAAACTGAGGCTACAATTTGCACAAGCTCATCAAAATTCGACAGTAGAAGATTGGAAAAACGTTGCCTGGTCTGATGAGTCTCGAGTTTCTGCTGCGACATTCGGATGGTAGGGTCAGAATTTGGCGTAAACAACATGAAAGCCTGGATCCATCCTGCCTTGTATCAGCGGCTCAGGCTGGTGGTGGTGGTGTCATGGTGTGGGGAATATTTTCTTGGCACTCTTTGGGCCCCTTGGTACAACGCCACAGCCTACCGGAGTATTGTTGCTGACCATGTCCATCCCTTTATGAGCACAATGTACCCTGTAACATCTGATGGCTACTTTCAGCAGGATAATGCGCCATGTCATAAAGCTGGAATCATCTCAGACTGGTTTCTTGAACATGACAATGAGGTCACTGGACACAAATGGCCTCCACAGTCACCAGATCTCAATCCAATAGAGCATCTTTGGGATGTGGTGGAACGGGAGATTCGCATCATGGATGTGCAGCCGACAAATCTGCGGCAACTGTGTGATGCCATCATGTCAATATGGACCAAAATCTCTGAGGAGCTTCCAGCACCTTGTTGTATCTATTGCACGAAGAATTGAGGCAGTTCTGAAGGCAAAAGGGGGTCCAACCCATTACTAGCATGGTGTACCTAATAAAGTGGCCGGTGAGTGTATGTTGTAGAGGTCTTTCTTCAGCTTCAGTACCTGCTACATTATATGTCATGTATACACAGGTACAACATGGCAGATGCCATACACAATGGCCCATGGTGGGCTGCAGGCCACATAGAGAAGGTTCTGGACTTCTGTCTTCTATTGAGAAATCCTTTACAGTTTTATTCTACAACTTGAAGTTTCTTCCTCTCTGTCTTAGCTTCATGGCTTTCCTTAGATTTTTGGTTTCAACTTGTCACTAATTTTGGGTCCTAGTTTGATGTCTGAAGTCTGATGTTTGATGGAGGATTAGTCAACTTCTAGTGTTGGCAGGACTTCCATTGGGGGGGCTTTAGTGTGACGGTGTTCAGGGGGCCCCTGTTCACAGAAAACCCTCCTCCCTTCCCAGGTGCAGGGAACTCACTGTGCACACTGTGCTGGATCATCATTTTGTTGGGGACCCACAAAATTTGCCAGTCAGGGGCCCCAAACTTCCTGGTGGCGGCCCTGACTATTGGTGCAGGAGAAATACCAGAACAGTACATAAGCCTAAGACTATATATTCACGGACAGATGTATTTCATGGACTCCTTTCTACCCGTTTCCATCTTAGGGTGTCTACAATGGGTTAATGGTGCTGCACTGAGATAACACCGTCCAGCCTCTGCACTGCATCACCAGAACACATGTGCCAATTAAAAGTGATACATTAAACAGATTGGCACCACGCCTGCCCTCTACACGGAGATAAAGCAGCCGCTTGTTGACTGGATGCTGAAGATATTGTCTTGTTTTCCTGCTTCCCATCTGGGCTCATTGAGACTTTGCTACCGAGCTGGAGAAGGTGCCGGAGCCAGATGTTTTACAGTCTCTGGATTAACAATGCAAATGTCTATGTGACAGCGTGTAATTGTTGGGGTGATTGACAGCTGCCATGCTGCTCGGTGCCGGGGTAATGTAGCGAGCCCCCGAGAGAGTCTCATCCAAGGATACGTGGAAGGGATGAGGGGGATAATCATGCCCAAGATGACAATGTTGGAGAACATTTACAAATAGTATTAATTTAGAGGAAAAAAGTCTCTGTATCACGGCTGTAAACAAAGCAGAAAATAAACAGAAAAACAACCTCAAGAAATCATGTCCTGTTTTACATGAGCCGGATCAGTGCCGACTCAAGATCTAGAAATTACGTGACCCGGATAAGTGGAGGCTCCAGGTCACCTCCAGGTCTAGAAATCATGTCCTGTATTACGTGACCCGGATAAGTCCCGACTCAAGGTCTAGAAATCATGTCCTGTATTACGTGACCCGGATAAGTCCCGACTCAAGGTCTAGAAATCATGTCCTGTATTACGTGACCCGGATAAGTGGAGGCTCCAGGTCTAGAAATCATGTCCTGTATTACGTGACCCGGATAAGTGGAGGCTCCAGGTCTACAAATCATGTCCTGTATTACGTGACCCGGATAAGTCCCGACTCAAGGTCTAGAAATCATGTCCTGTATTACGTGACCCGGATAAGTCCCGACTCAAGGTCTAGAAATCATGTCCTGTATTACGTGACCCGGATAAGTCCCGACTCAAGGTCTAGAAATCATGTCCTGTATTACGTGACCCGGATAAGTGGAGGCTCCAGGTCTAGAAATCATGTCCTGTATTACGTGACCCGGATAAGTGGAGGCTCAATGTCTAGAAATCATGTCCTGTATTACGTGACCCGGATAAGTGGAGGCTCCAGGTCTAGAAATCATGTCCTGTATTACGTGACCCGGATAAGGGGAGGCTCAAGGTCTAGAAATCATGTCCTGTATTCCGTGACCCGGATAAGTGGAGGCTCCAGGTCACCTCCAGGTCTAGAAATCATGTCCTGTATTACATGACCCGGATAAGTCCCGACTCAAGGTCTAGAAATCATGTCCTGTATTACATGACCCGGATAAGTGGAGGCTCAATGTCTAGAAATCATGTCCTGTATTACGTGACCCGGATAAGTGGAGGCTCCAGGTCTAGAAATCATGTCCTGTATTACGTGACCCAGATAAGGGGAGGCTCAAGGTCTAGAAATCATGTCCTGTTTTACATGAGCCGGTTAAGTGCCAGCTCAAGGTCTAGAAATCATGTCCTGTATTACATGAGCCGGATAAGTGGAGGCTCCAGGTCACCCCCAAGTCTTCGAATCATGTCCTGTATTACATGAGCCGGATAAGTGGAGGCTCCAGGTCACCCCCAAGTCTTCGAATCATGTCCTGTATTACATGAGCCGGATAAGTGAAGCTCCATGTCACCCCCAGGTCTAGAAATCATGTCCTGTATTACGTGACCCAGATTATTGGAGGCTCCAGGTCTAGAAATCATGTCCTGTGTTACATGACCCGGATAAGTGGAGGTGTAATCGCTTGCCCAATGCATTGCCCATTATGAAATAATGCTCCCATTAGATTGATTTGTGGCACATTTGCGAAAAATAGTGCAGTTTGCCTGTGTAGTGTGCAGGGGGCGCCAGATTCAGGATTTCTGGTGCCCGTTCTTCATGAATCTGGTGCTCCCTGCACTGCTCAGACCGAGTGCAATAACTTTTATTTTTGGTGCAAGGTGACGCACGGTCCAACTAAGCCCCGGAACTCCCTTTTCAATGGCAAAATGGTTGTGTGCAACACATATGTGGTGAGGACACATGAAGGAACATATAAAGTCTGCCATAAAACTGGTGCAAGCACCTAAGTAAATGCGCCCTTACGTGTCCCATAGAGCCTGATCACCTCTGTGTGCCATCTACTGTCTATAGCTGGTATTGCAGCTGCCGAACACCTGCCTGAGAGATGTTATTAATGTGACCAATAGACTGTCATGTTTATGAATGCTTATAACAAATTGTACAAAGGTCCTGGTCCCTGAACTGATCACTCCCAAGGGAAGGTTATAAAACCCTTTGCAGCTGGATAGTTAGGGCCAGTCTAGAGAGAGGTCTTTCTGCGAGTGCTGAAGAACAGCAAACATCTCAGCACATGGCCTGCAGACTCCAGGCCTGTTGCTGCGGATCTCTACCTCCAAGAGCCTACCTAATCCTGCTGCTGAAGCAGCCATTCATCCCTACAGCCTAATGCTACCTAAGCCAGGCTGTGAGTAGTTCTTTCCCAGACAGATTGCCATGTTCTGGAATAAAGGAACTGTGAATTTATGTTTGACATCCCTTGTCTTTGTGTGATCTACCTAAAACTGCAAAACATCAAGGACCTCCTATCTATCATCTAGCCAGGGATCCTATCACATACACCCTTCAGGAGTGCCCCTGGGGGAACCCTGCAGCATCTCCTCCTTTTCTTGTAATCTACCTGTCAGATACCCAGCATGGAAGATGCCTGTTCCTCCAATACTCAGTGACTGTGAGCCCGCCTGGTTACATGACCTGGGTCAGTGCGGACTCCAAGTCATCTTCAGGTCTAGAAATGATCTCCTGGTTGCATGACCCGGGTCAATGCAGGCTCCGAGTCACCATCAGCTCTAGAAATGATCATCTGGTTACATGATCTGGGTCAGTGCAGGCTTTAAGTCACCATCAGGTCTAGAAATGATCTCCTGGTTGTCACGGTAGGCTGTGACGTATACTTGATGTGCTGTGACGTATGCTTGAGATGTGTCACTATATGGGGTTTGTATTGTGTTACATGTGTATATAATCATGTGTGTAACATGGACTTCTGGAGGTTTGTAGTCCTGGAATGTTCTTCTCTCCTGCAGAAGTCTCAGTGACTCCACAGCTCCAGTGGAGGTTGCTGTACTAGGGTAATAAATTCCCACCACCCCCCTACTAGGTGATAACCAGATAGCAGAGGTAGTGGGGGTGGATTTGGGTGTGGAGCTGTGTTTTTGAAACTGTTATTGAGAGGCAGTTGTTGATGAACCTTTGTCTGGAGAGCAAGCTGCGGCGCTCTACCTGAGGACATGGCTGATATGTAACTTGTTGATATACTGGAATAAAACCTGAAGAAATATCGCTCAGTGCTTGTCTTCGCTGATCACGAGGGCCTTTCGTGACACTGGTTACATGACCCGGGTCAGTGCAGGCTCCAAGTCACCATCAGGTCTAGAAATGATCTCCTGGTTACATGACCCGGGTCAGTGCAGGCTCCGAGTCACCATCAGCTCTAGAAATGATCTTCTGATTACATGACCCGGGTCAGTGCAGGCTCCAAGTCACCATCAGGTCTAGAAATGATCTCCTGGTTACATGACCTGGGTCAGTGCAGGCTCCGAGTCACCATCAGGTCTAGAAATGATCTCCTGGTTACATGACCTGGGTCAGTGCAGGCTCCGAGTCACCATCAGGTCTAGAAATGATCTTCTGGTTACATGACCTGGATCAGTGCAGGCTCCAAGTCATCTTCAGGTCTAGAAATGATCTTCTGTTTGCATGACCTGGGTCAGTGCAGGCTCCAAGTCACCATCAGGTCTAGAAATGATCTTCTGATTACATGACATGGATCAGTGCAGGCTCCAAATCATCTTCAGGTCTAGAAATGATCTCCTGGTTACATGACCTGGGTCAGTGCAGGCTCCGAGTCACCATCAGGTCTAGAAATGATCTTCTGGTTGCATGACCTGGGTCAGTGCAGGCTCCGAGTCACCATCAGGTCTAGAAATGATCTTCTGGTTACATGACCCGGTCAGTTCAGGCTCCGAGTCATCTTCAGGTGTAGAAATGATCTTCTGGTTACATGACCTGGGTCAGTGCAGGCTCCAAGTCATCTTCAGGTCTAGAAATGAATTCCTGGGTACATGACCTGGATCAGTGCAGGCTCCAAGTCATCATCAGGTCTAGAAATGATCTTCTGGTTACATGACCCGGGTCAGTTCAGGCTCCAAGTCATCATCAGGTCTAGAAATGATCTTCTGTTTACATGACCCGGGTCAGTGCAGGCTCCGAGTCATCTTCAGGTCTAGAAATGATCTCCTGGTTGCATGATCTGGGTCAGTGCAGGCTTTAAGTAACCATCAGGTCTAGAAATGATCTTCTGTTTGCATGACCTGGGTCAATGCAGGCTCCGAGTCACCATCAGGTCTAGAAATGATCTCCTGGTTACATGACCGGTGTCAGTGCAGGCTCCGAGTCATCTTCAGGTCTAGAAATGATCTTCTGACTGCATGACCTGGGTCAGTGCAGGCTCCAAGTCACCATCAGGTCTAGAAATGATCTTCTGATTACATAACCTGGATCAGTGCAGGCTCCGAGTCATCTTCAGGTCTAGAAATGATCTTCTGGTTACATGACATGGATCAGTGCAGGCTCCAAGTCATCTTCAGGTCTAGAAATGATCTTCTGTTTGCATGACCTGGGTCAGTGCAGGCTCCAAGTCACCATCAGGTCTAGAAATGATCTTCTGATTACATGACCTGGATCAGTGCAGGCTCCAAATCATCTTCAGGTCTAGAAATGATCTCCTGGTTACATGACCTGGATCAGTGCAGGCTCCGAGTCACCATCAGGTCTAGAAATGATCTTCTGGTTACATGACCCGGGTCAGTGCAGGCTCCGAGTCATCTTCAGGTCTAGAAATGATCTCCTGGTTGCATAAGCGGGGTCAGTGCAGGCTCCGAGTCACCATCAGGTCTAGAAATGATCTTCTGTTTGCATGACCTGGGTCAATGCAGGCTCCGAGTCACCATCAGGTCTAGAAATAATCTCCTGGTTACATGACCGGGGTCAGTGCAGGCTCCGAGTCACCATCAGGTCTAGAAATGATCTTCTGTTTGCATGACCTGGGTCAATGCAGGCTCCGAGTCACCATCAGGTCTAGAAATGATCTCCTGGTTACATGACCGGGGTCAGTGCAGGCTCCGAGTCACCATCAGGTCTAGAAATGATCTCCCGGTTACATGACCTGGGTCAGTGCAGGCTCCGAGTCACCATCAGGTCTAGAAATGATCTTCTGGTTACACGACCTGGATCAGTGCAGGCTCCAAGTCATCTTCAGGTCTAGAAATGATCTTCTGTTTGCATGACCTGGGTCAGTGCAGGCTCCAAATCTTCTTCAGGTCTAGAAATGATCTCCTGGTTACATGACCTGGATCAGTGCAGGCTCCGAGTCACCATCAGGTCTAGAAATGATCTTCTGGTTACATAACCTGGATCAGTGCAGGCTCTGAGTCATCTTCAGGTCTAGAAATGATCTTCTGGTTACATTACCTGGATCAGTGTAGGCTCCAAGTCATCTTCAGGTCTAGAAATGATCTTCTGTTTGCATGACCTGGGTCAGTGCAGGCTCCAAGTCACCATCAGGTCTAGAAATGATCTTCTGGTTACATGACCTGGATCAGTGCAGGCTCCAAATCATCGTCAGGTCTAGAAATGATCTCCTGGTTACATGACCTGGATCAGTGCAGGCTCCGAGTCACCATCAGGTCTAGAAATGATCTTCTGGTTACATGACCCGGGTCAGTGCAGGCTCCGAGTCATCTTCAGGTCTAGAAATGATCTCCTGGTTGCATGACCGGGGTCAGTGCAGGCTCCGAGTCACCATCAGGTCTAGAAATGATCTTCTGTTTGCATGACCTGGGTCAGTGCAGGCTCCGAGTCACCATCAGGTCTAGAAATGATCTCCTGGTTACATGACCGGGGTCAGTGCAGGCTCCGAGTCACCATCAGGTCTAGAAATGATCTCCTGGTTACATGACCTGGGTCAGTGCAGGCTCCGAGTCACCATCAGGTCTAGAAATGATCTTCTGGTTACACGACCTGGATCAGTGCAGGCTCCAAGTCATCTTCAGGTCTAGAAATGATCTTCTGTTTGCATGACCTGGGTCAGTGCAGGCTCCAAGTCACCATCAGGTCTAGAAATGATCTTCTGATTACATGACCTGGATCAGTGCAGGCTCCAAATCATCTTCAGGTCTAGAAATGATCTCCTGGTTACATGACCTAGATCAGTGCAGGCTCCGAGTCACCATCAGGTCTAGAAATGATCTTCTGGTTGCATGACCTGGGTCAGTGTAGGCTCCGAGTCATCTTCAGGTCTAGAAATGATCTCCTGGTTACATGACCTGGGTCAGTGCAGGCTCCAAGTCACCATCAGGTCTAGAAATGATCTTCTGGTTACATGACCCGGTCAGTTCAGGCTCCGAGTCATCTTCAGGTCTAGAAATGATCTTCTGGTTACATGACCTGGGTCAGTGCAGGCTCCAAGTCATCTTCAGGTCTAGAAATGAATTCCTGGGTACATGTCCTGGATCAGTGCAGGCTCCAAGTCATCATCAGGTCTAGAAATGATCTTCTGGTTACATGACCCGGGTCAGTTCAGGCTCCGAGTCATCATCAGGTCTAGAAATGATCTTCTGGTTACATGACCCGGGTCAGTGCAGGCTCCCAGTCATCTTCATGTCTAGAAATGATCTCCTGGTTGCATGATCTGGGTCAGTGCAGGCTTTAAGTAACCATCAGGTCTAGAAATGATCTTCTGTTTGCATGACCTGGGTCAATGCAGGCTTCGAGTCACCATCAGGTCTAGAAATGATCTCCTGGTTACATGACCGGGGTCAGTGCAGGCTCTGAGTCACCATCAGGTCTAGAAATGATCTCCTGGTTACATGACCTGGGTCAGTGCAGGCTCCGAGATACCATCAGGTCTAGAAATGATCTTCTGGTTACACGACCTGGATCAGTGCAGGCTCCAAGTCATCTTCAGGTCTAGAAATGATCTTCTATTTGCATGACCTGGGTCAGTGCAGGCTCCAAGTCACCATCAGGTCTAGAAATGATCTCCTGGTTACATGACCTGGATCAGTGCAGGCTCCGAGTCACCATCAGGTCTAGAAATGATCTTCTGGTTGCATGACCTGGGTCAGTGTAGGCTCCGAGTCATCTTCAGGTCTAGAAATGATCTCCTGGTTACATAACCTGGGTCAGTGCAGGCTCCGAGTCACCATCAGGTCTAGAAAGGATCTTCTGGTTACATGACCCGGTCAGTTCAGGCTCCGAATCATCTTCAGGTCTAGAAATTATCTTCTGGTTACATGACCTGGGTCAGTGCAGGCTCCAAGTCATCTTCAGGTCTAGAAATGAATTCCTGGGTACATGACCTGGATCAGTGCAGGCTCCAAGTCACCATCAGGTCTAGAAATGATCTTCTGTTTGCATGACCTGGGTCAATGCAGGCTCCGAGTCACCATCAGGTCTAGAAATGATCTCCTGGAAACATGACCGGGGTCAGTGCAGGCTCCGAGTCACCATCAGGTCTAGAAATGATCTCCTGGTTACATGACCTGGGTCAGTGCAGGCTCCAAGTCACCATCAGGTCTAGAAATGATCTTCTGATTACATGACCTGGATCAGTGCAGGCTCCAAATCTTCTTCAGGTCTAGAAATGATCTCCTGGTTACATGACCTGGATCAGTGCAGGCTCCGAGTCACCATCAGGTCTAGAAATGATCTTCTGGTTACATAACCTGGATCAGTGCAGGCTCCGAGTCATCTTCAGGTCTAGAAATGATCTTCTGGTTACATGACCTGGATCAGTGCAGGCTCCAAGTCATCTTCAGGTCTAGAAATGATCTTCTGTTTGCATGACCTGGGTCAGTGCAGGCTCCAAGTCACCATCAGGTCTAGAAATGATCTTCTGATTACATGACTTGGATCAGTGCAGGCTCCAAATCATCTTCAGGTCTAGAAATGATCTCCTGGTTACATGACCTAGATCAGTGCAGGCTCCGAGTCACCATCAGGTCTAGAAATGATCTTCTGGTTGAATGACCTGGGTCAGTGTAGGCTCCGAGTCATCTTCAGGTCTAGAAATGATCTCCTGGTTACATGACCTGGGTCAGTGCAGGCTCCAAGTCACTATCAGGTCTAGAAATGATCTTCTGGTTACATGACCCGGTCAGTTCAGGCTCCGAGTCATCTTCAGGTCTAGAAATGATCTTCTGGCTACATGACCTGGGTCAGTGCAGGCTTCAAGTCATCTTCAGGTCTAGAAATGAATTCCTGGGTACATGACCTGGATCAGTGCAGGCTCCAAGTCATCATCAGGTCTAGAAATGATCTTCTGGTTACATGACCCGGGTCAGTTCAGGCTCCAAGTCATCATCAGGTCTAGAAATGATCTTCTGGTTACATGACCCGGGTCAGTGCAGGCTCCCAGTCATCTTCACGTCTAGAAATGATCTCCTGGTTGCATGATCTGGGTCAGTGCAGGCTTTAAGTAACCATCAGGTCTAGAAATGATCTTCTGTTTGCATGACCTGGGTCAATGCAGGCTCCGAGTCACCATCAGGTCTAGAAATGATCTCCTGGTTACATGACCGGGGTCAGTGCAGGCTCTGAGTCACCATCAGGTCTAGAAATGATCTCCTGGTTACAAGACCTGGATCAGTGCAGGCTCCGAGTCACCATCAGGTCTAGAAATGATCTTCTGGTTGCATGACCTGGGTCAGTGTAGGCTCCGAGTCATCTTCAGGTCTAGAAATGATCTCCTGGTTACATAACCTGGGTCAGTGCAGGCTCCGAGTCACCATCAGGTCTAGAAATGATCTTCTGGTTACATGACCCGGTCAGTTCAGGCTCCGAGTCATCTTCAGGTCTAGAAATTATCTTCTGGTTACATGACCTGGGTCAGTGCAGGCTCCAAGTCATCTTCAGGTCTAGAAATGAATTCCTGGGTACATGACTTGGATCAGTGCAGGCTCCAAGTCATCATCAGGTCTAGAAATGATTTTCTGGTTACATGACCCGGGTCAGTGCAGGCTCCAAGTCATCATCAGGTCTAGAAATGATCTTCTGGTTACATGACCCGGGTCAGTTCAGGCTCCAAGTCATCATCAGGTCTAGAAATGATCTTCTGGTTACATGACCCGGGTCAGTGCAGGCTCCCAGTCATCTTCACGTCTAGAAATGATCTCCTGGTTGCATGATCTGGGTCAGTGCAGGCTTTAAGTAACCATCAGGTCTAGAAATGATCTTCTGTTTGCATGACCTGGGTCAATGCAGGCTCCGAGTCACCATCAGGTCTAGAAATGATCTCCTGGTTACATGACCGGGGTCAGTGCAGGCTCTGAGTCACCATCAGGTCTAGAAATGATCTCCTGGTTACAAGACCTGGATCAGTGCAGGCTCCGAGTCACCATCAGGTCTAGAAATGATCTTCTGGTTGCATGACCTGGGTCAGTGTAGGCTCCGAGTCATCTTCAGGTCTAGAAATGATCTCCTGGTTACATAACCTGGGTCAGTGCAGGCTCCGAGTCACCATCAGGTCTAGAAATGATCTTCTGGTTACATGACCCGGTCAGTTCAGGCTCCGAGTCATCTTCAGGTCTAGAAATTATCTTCTGGTTACATGACCTGGGTCAGTGCAGGCTCCAAGTCATCTTCAGGTCTAGAAATGAATTCCTGGGTACATGACTTGGATCAGTGCAGGCTCCAAGTCATCATCAGGTCTAGAAATGATTTTCTGGTTACATGACCCGGGTCAGTGCAGGCTCCGAGTCATCATCAGGTCTAGAAATGATCTCCTGGTTGCATGATCTGGGTCAGTGCAGGCATTAAGTAACCATCAGGTCTAGAAATGATCTTCTGTTTGCATGACCTGGGTCAATGCAGGCTCCGAGTCACCATCAGGTCTAGAAATGATCTCCTGGTTACATGACCGGGGTCAGTGCAGGCTCCGAGTCACCATCAGGTCTAGAAATGATCTCCTGGTTACATGACCTGGGTCAGTGCAGGCTCCGAGTCACCATCAGGTCTAGAAATGATCTTCTGGTTACACGACCTGGATCAGTGCAGGCTCCAAGTCATCTTCAGGTCTAGAAATGATCTTCTGTTTGCATGACCTAGGTCAGTGCAGGCTCCAAGTCACCATCAGGTCTAGAAATGATCTTCTGATTACATGACCTGGATCAGTGCAGGCTCCAAATCATCTTCAGGTCTAGAAATGATCTCCTGGTTACATGACATGGATCAGTGCAGGCTCCGAGTCACCATCAGGTCTAGAAATGATCTTCTGGTTGCATGACCTGGGTCAGTGTAGGCTCCAAGTCATCTTCAGGTCTAGAAATTATCTCCTGGTTACATGACCTGGGTCAGTGCAGGCTCCGAGTCACCATCAGGTCTAGAAATGATCTTCTGGTTACATGACCCGGTCAGTTCAGGCTCCGAGTCATTTTCAGGTCTAGAAATTATCTTCTGGTTACATGACCTGGGTCAGTGCAGGCTCCAAGTCATCTTCAGGTCTAGAAATGAATTCCTGGGTACATGACCTGGATCAGTGCAGGCTCCAAGTCATCATCAGGTCTAGAAATGATCTTCTGGTTACATGACCTGGGTCAGTTCAGGCTCCAAGTCATCATCAGGTCTAGAAATGATCTTCTGGTTACATGACCCGGGTCAGTGCAGGCTCCGAGTCATCATCAGGTCTAGAAATCATCTCCTGGTTGCATGATCTGGGTCAGTGCAGGCATTAAGTCACCATCAGGTCTAGAAATGATCTCCTGGTTACATGACCTGGGTCAGTGCAGGCTCCGAGTCACCATCAGGTCTAGAAATGATCTTCTGGTTACACGACCTGGATCAGTGCAGGCTCCAAGTCATCTTCAGGTCTAGAAATGATCTCCTGGTTACATGACCTAGATCAGTGCAGGCTCCGAGTCACCATCAGGTCTAGAAATGATCTTCTGGTTGCACGACCTGGGTCAGTGTAGGCTCAGAGTCATCTTCAGGTCTAGAAATGATCTCCTGGTTACATGACCTGGGTCAGTGCAGGCTCCAAGTCACCATCAGGTCTAGAAATGATCTTCTGGTTACATGACCTGGTCAGTTCAGGCTCCGAGTCATCTTCCGGTCTAGAAATGATCTTCTGGTTACATGACCTGGGTCAGTGCAGGCTCCAAGTCATCTTCAGGTCTAGAAATGAATTCCTGGATACATAACCTGGATCAGTGCAGGCTCCAAGTCATCATCAGGTCTAGAAATGATCTTCTGGTTACATGACCCGGGTCAGTTCAGGCTCCAAGTCATCATCAGGTCTAGAAATGATCTTCTGGTTACATGACCTGGATCAGTGCAGGCTCCGAGTCACCATCAGGTCTAGAAATGATCTTCTGGTTGCATGACCTGGGTCAGTGTAGGCTCCGAGTCATCTTCAGGTCTAGAAATGATCTCCTGGTTACATAACCTGGGTCAGTGCAGGCTCCGAGTCACCATCAGGTCTAGAAATGATCTTCTGGTTACATGACCCGGTCAGTTCAGGCTCCGAGTCATCTTCAGGTCTAGAAATTATCTTCTGGTTACATGACCTGGGTCAGTGCAGACTCCAAGTCATCTTCAGGTCTAGAAATGAATTCCTGGGTACATGACCTGGATCAGTGCAGGCTCCAAGTCATCATCAGGTCTAGAAATGATCTTCTGGTTACATGACCCGGGTCAGTGCAGGCTCCGAGTCATCATCAGGTCTAGAAATGATCTCCTGGTTGCATGATCTGGGTCAGTGCAGGCATTAAGTAACCATCAGGTCTAGAAATGATCTTCTGATTGCATGACCTGGGTCAATGCAGGCTCCGAGTCACCATCAGGTCTAGAAATGATCTCCTGGTTACATGACCGGGGTCAGTGCAGGCTCCGAGTCACCATCAGGTCTAGAAATGATCTCCTGGTTACATGACCTGGGTCAGTGCAGGCTCCGAGTCACCATCAGGTCTAGAAATGATCTTCTGGTTACACGACCTGGATCAGTGCAGGCTCCAAGTCATCTTCAGGTCTAGAAATGATCTCCTGGTTACATGACCTAGATCAGTGCAGGCTCCGAGTCACCATCAGGTCTAGAAATGATCTTCTGGTTGCATGACCTGGGTCAGTGTAGGCTCCGAGTCATGTTCAGGTCTAGAAATGATCTCCTGGTTACATGACCTGGGTCAGTGCAGGCTCCAAGTCATCTTCAGGTCTAGAAATGATCTCCTGGTTACATGACCTGGATCAGTGCAGGCTCCGAGTCACCATCAGGTCTAGAAATGATCTTCTGGTTGCATGACCTGGGTCAGTGTAGGCTCCGAGTCATCTTCAGGTCTAGAAATGATCTCCTGGTTACATGACCTGGGTCAGTGCAGGCTCCGAGTCACCATCAGGTCTAGAAATGATCTTCTGGTTACATGACCCGGTCAGTTCAGGCTCCGAGTCATCTTCAGGTCTAGAAATTATCTTCTGGTTACATGACCTGGGTCAGTGCAGGCTCCAAGTCATCTTCAGGTCTAGAAATGAATTCCTGGGTACATGACCCGGGTCAGTGCAGGCTCCGAGTCATCATCAGGTCTAGAAATGATCTCCTGGTTGCATGATCTGGGTCAGTGCAGGCATTAAGTAACCATCAGGTCTAGAAATGATCTTCTGTTTGCATGACCTGGGTCAATGCAGGCTCCGAGTCACCATCAGGTCTAGAAATGATCTCCTGGTTACATGACCGGGGTCAGTGCAGGCTCCGAGTCACCATCAGGTCTAGAAATGATCTCCTGGTTACATGACCTGGGTCAGTGCAGGCTCCGAGTCACCATCAGGTCTAGAAACGATCTTCTGGTTACACGACCTGGATCAGTGCAGGCTCCAAGTCATCTTCAGGTCTAGAAATGATCTCCTGGTTACATGACCTAGATCAGTGCAGGCTCCGAGTCACCATCAGGTCTAGAAATGATCTTCGGGTTGCATGACCTGGGTCAGTGTAGGCTCCGAGTCATCTTCAGGTCTAGAAATGATCTTCTGGTTACATGACCTGGGTCAGTGCAGGCTCCAAGTCATCTTCAGGTCTAGAAATGAATTCCTGGATACATGACTTGGATCAGTGCAGGCTCCAAGTCATCATCAGGTCTAGAAATGATCTTCTGGTTACATGACCCGGGTCAGTTCAGGCTCCAAGTCATCATCAGGTCTAGAAATGATCTTCTGGTTACATGACCCGGGTCAGTGCAGGCTCCGAGTCATCTTCACGTCTAGAAATGATCTCCTGGTTGCATGATCTGGGTCAGTGCAGGCTTTAAGTAACCATCAGGTCTAGAAATGATCTTCTGTTTCCATGACCTGGGTCAATGCAGGCTCCGAGTCACCATCAGGTCTAGAAATGATCTCCTGGTTACATGACCGGGGTCAGTGCAGGCTCTGAGTCACCATCAGGTCTAGAAATGATCTCCTGGTTACATGACCTGGGTCAGTGCAGGCTCCGAGTTACCATCAGGTCTAGAAATGATCTTCTGGTTACACGACCTGGATCAGTGCAGGCTCCAAGTCATCTTCAGGTCTAGAAATGAACTTCTGTTTGCATGACCTGGGTCAGTGCAGGCTCCAAGTCACCATCAGGTCTAGAAATGATCTTCTGATTACATGACCTGGATCAGTGCAGGCTCCAAATCATCTTCAGGTCTAGAAATGATCTCCTGGTTACATGACATGGATCAGTGCAGGCTCCGAGTCACCATCAGGTCTAGAAATGATCTTCTGGTTGCATGACCTGGGTCAGTGTAGGCTCCAAGTCATCTTCAGGTCTAGAAATTATCTCCTGGTTACATGACCTGGGTCAGTGCAGGCTCCGAGTCACCATCAGGTCTAGAAATGATCTTCTGGTTACATGACCCGGTCAGTTCAGGCTCCGAGTCATCTTCAGGTCTAGAAATTATCTTCTGGTTACATGACCTGGGTCAGTGCAGGCTCCAAGTCATCTTCAGGTCTAGAAATGAATTCCTGGGTACATGACCTGGATCAGTGCAGGCTCCAAGTCATCATCAGGTCTAGAAATGATCTTCTGGTTACATGACCTGGGTCAGTTCAGGCTCCAAGTCATCATCAGGTCTAGAAATGATCTTCTGGTTACATGACCCGGGTCAGTGCAGGCTCCGAGTCATCATCAGGTCTAGAAATGATCTCCTGGTTGCATGATCTGGGTCAGTGCAGGCATAAAGTAACCATCAGGTCTAGAAATGATCTTCTGTTTGCATGACCTGGGTCAATGCAGGCTCCGAGTCACCATCAGGTCTAGAAATGATCTCCTGGTTACATGACCGGGGTCAGTGCAGGCTCCGAGTCACCATCAGGTCTAGAAATGATCTCCTGGTTACATGACCTGGGTCAGTGCAGGCTCCGAGTCACCATCAGGTCTAGAAATGATCTTCTGGTTACACGACCTGGATCAGTGCAGGCTCCAAGTCATCTTCAGGTCTAGAAATGATCTTCTGTTTGCATGACCTGGGTCAGGGCAGGCTCCAAGTCACCATCAGGTCTAGAAATGATCTTCTGATTACATGACCTGGATCAGTGCAGGCTCCAAATCATCTTCAGGTCTAGAAATGATCTCCTGGTTACATGACCTGGATCAGTGCAGGCTCCGAGTCATCTTCAGGTCTAGAAATGATCTTCTGGTTACATGACCTGGATCAGTGCAGGCTCCGAGTCACCATCAGGTCTAGAAATGATCTTCTGGTTACATAACCTGGATCAGTGCAGGCTCCAAGTCATCCTCAGGTCTAGAAATGATCTTCTGGTCACATGACCTGGATCAGTGCAGGCTCCGAGTCATCTTCAGGTCTAGAAATGATCTCCTGGTTAGATGACCTGGGTCAGTGCAGGCTCCGAGTCACCATCAGGTCTAGAAATGATCTTCTGGTTACATGACCCGATCAGTTCAGGCTCCGAGTCATCTTCAGGTCTAGAAATGATCTTCTGGTTACATGACATGGATCAGTGCAGGCTCCAAGTCATCTTCAGGTCTAGAAATGATCTTCTGTTTGCATGACCTGGGTCAGTGCAGGCTCCAAGTCACCATCAGGTCTAGAAATGATCTTCTGATTACATGACCTGGATCAGTGCAGGCTCCAAATCATCTTCAGGTCTAGAAATGATCTCCTGGTTACATGACCTGGATCAGTGCAGGCTCCGAGTCACCATCAGGTCTAGAAATGATCTTCTGGTTGCATGACCTGGGTCAGTGTAGTCTCCGAGTCATCTTCAGGTCTAGAAAGGATCTTCTGGTTACATGACCCGGTCAGTTCAGGCTCCGAGTCATCTTCAGGTCTAGAAATGATCTTCTGGTTACATGACCTGGGTCAGTGCAGGCTCCAAGTCATCTTCAGGTCTAGAAATGAATTCCTGGGTACATGACCTGGATCAGTGCAGGCTCCAAGTCACCATCAGGTCTAGAAATGATCTTCTGGTTACATGACCCGAGTCAGTGCAGGCTCCAAGTCATCTTCAGGTCTAGAAATGATCTTCTGGTTACATGACCCGGGTCAATGCAGGCTCCAAGTCACCATCAGGTCTAGAAATGATCTTCTACTTACATGACCTGGATCAGTGCAGGTTCCGAGTCATCTTCAGGTCTAGAAATGATCTTCTGGTAACATGACACGGGTCAGTGCAGGCTCCAAGTCACCATCAGGTCTAGGAATGATCTTCTGGTTACATGACCCGAGTCAGTGCAGGCTCCAAGTCATCTTCAGGTCTAGAAATGATCTTCTGGTTACATGACCCGGGTCAATGCAGGCTCCAAGTCACCATCAGGTCTAGAAATGATCTTCTACTTACATGACCTGGATCAGTGCAGGTTCCGAGTCATCTTCAGGTCTAGAAATGATCTTCTGGTAACATGACCCGGGTCAGTGCAGGCTCCAAGTCACCATCAGGTCTAGAAATGATCTTCTGGTTACATGACCTGGATCAGTGCAGGCTCCGAGTCATCTTCAGGTCTAGAAATGATCTTCTGATTACATGACCTGGGTCAGTGCAGGCTCCGAGTCATCTTCAGGTCTAGATATGATCTTCTGGTTTTTTCTGATGAATACAGAGAGGTTCTTGGTCACTTTCAGGTCCCAGGTCTATAGACAATTCCCTTATTCCACGGCCCTGCACTTATAGGTCCAGTTAAGGCTGCTGGTCAGATATTTACATGACTCTGCTCAGATGGGTCTAGTGGAGGCTCTTGGTCATTCCCAAGTCTGGAAGAGGGGACTCCAGATACGCTCTTTTCACCCCAAGAAGTAATATTCCCAGTTCTGCACCCCTTTTTAACATAGATATTAGAGATGAGCGAGCACTAAAATGCTCGAGTGCTCGTTATTCGAGACGAACTTTTCCAGATGCTCGAGTGCTCGTCTCGAATAACGAGCCCCATTGAAGTCAATGGGAGACTCGAGCATTTTTCAAAGGGACCATGGTTCGGGAATAAAATGTGTTAATTAATTGAAAAAGAATGTCTTCTGATAAGTTAGCAGATGTATGCAAACATCTGCAATCTATTCTTCACTGTTCCGCGCGTATATTATCTCCCGACAAGTTAGCAGATGTGAAGAACAGTGAAGAATAGGATCATTTAAGTGAAAAACACAGTGAAGAATAGATTGCAGATGTTCGGCACATCTGCTTACTTGTCGGGAGATACGCTGTCTCCGTGCCCCGCTGTCTCCGTGCCCCGCTGTCTCCGTGCCCCGCTGTCTCCGTGCCCAGCTGTCTCCGTGCCCAGCTGTCTCCGTGCCCCGCTGTCTCCGTGCCCCGCTGTCTCCGTGCCCCACTGTCTCCGTGCCCCGATGTCTCCGTGCCCCGCTGTCTCCGTGCCCCGCTGTCTCCGTGCCCCGCTGTCTCCGTGCCCCGCTCTCTCCGTGCCCCGATGTCTCCGTGCCCAGCTGTCTCCGTGCCCCGCTGTCTCCGTGCCCCGCTGTCTCCGTGCCCCGATGTCTCCGTGCCCCGCTGTCTCTGTGCCCCGCTGTCTCCGTGCCCCGCTGTCTCCGTGCCCCGCTCTCTCCGTGCCCCGATGTCTCCGTGCCCAGCTGTCTCCGTGCCCCGCTCTCTCCGTGCCCCGCTCTCTCCGTGCCCCGATGTCTCCGTGCCCAGCTTTCTCCGTGCCCAGCTGTCTCCGTGCCCCGCTGTCTCCGTGCCCCGATGTCTCCGTGCCCCGATGTCTCCGTGCCCCGCTGTCTCCGTGCCCCGATGTCTCCGTGCCCCGATGTCTCCGTGCCGCTCCGTGCCGCTGCCTGATGTCTTCGTGCTGCCGCTGCCCCATGTCTTCGTGCTGCCGCTGCCCCATGTCTCCGTGCTGCTCCCCGGTGTCTCTGTGCTGCTCCCCGATGCCTCTGCGCTGCTCCCCGATGTCTCTGTCCTGCTCACCGTGTTCTGCAATGGATTCTTCACACATATATATTGTTCTTCACATAGTATTTTGTTCGCACCGTTCCGCGCGTATCTCCCGACAAGTAAGCAGATGTGCCGAACATCTGTAATCTATTCTTCACTGTGTTTTTCACTGTGTTTTTCACTTAAATGATCCTGTGTTCACTGTGTTCACTGTTTTTATTCTATTCTTCATTGTTCTTCACTGTGTTTTTTTAATTAAATGCTCGATCTCGAGCAGGGGAAATACTCGTCCGAGCAACGAGCCGTTTCGAGTACCTTAATACTCGAACGAGCATCAAGCTCGGACGAGTATACTCGCTCATCTCTAATAGATATGCAACCTTTTCTTTAACCAAAAAGCGATACCAAGACAGAATATTGACAATGGAAATATGCAGCACGGTGGCTCAGTGGTTATCACTACAGCCTTGCAGCGCTGGGGTCCTGGGTTCAAGTCATCTTCAGGTCTAGAAATGATCTTCTGGTTACATGACCTGGGTCAGTGCAGGCTCCAAGTCATCTTCAGGTCTAGAAATGAATTCCTGGGTACATGACCTGGATCAGTGCAGGCTCCAAGTCACCATCAGGTCTAGAAATGATCTTCTGGTTACATGACCCGAGTCAGTGCAGGCTCCAAGTCATCTTCAGGTCTAGAAATAATCTTCTGTTTGCATGACCTGGGTCAGTGCAGGCTCCACTTCACCATCAGGTCTAGAAATGATCTTCTGGTTACATGACCTTGATCAGTGCAGGCTCCGAGTCATCTTCAGGTCTAGAAATGATCTTCTGGTTACATGACCGGGTCAATGCAGGCTCCAAGTCACCATCAGGTCTAGAAATGATCTTCTACTTACATGACCTGGATTAGTGCAGGTTCCGAGTCATCTTCAGGTCTAGAAATGATCTTCTGGTTACATGACCCGGGTCAGTGCAGGCTCCAAGTCACCATCAGGTCTAGAAATGATCTTCTGGTTACATGACCTGGATCAGTGCAGGCTCCGAGTCATCTTCAGGTCTAGAAATGATCTTCTGATTACATGACCTGGGTCAGTGCAGGCTCCGAGTCATCTTCAGGTCTAGAAATGATCTTCTGGTTACATGACCTGGGTCAGTGCAGACTCCGAGTCATCATCAGGTCTAGAAATGATCTCCTGGTTGCATGATCTGGGTCAGTGCAGGCATTAAGTAACCATCAGGTCTAGAAATGATCTTCTGATTGCATGACCTGGGTCAATGCAGGCTCCGAGTCACCATCAGGTCTAGAAATGATCTCCTGGTTACATGACCGGGGTCAGTGCAGGCTCCGAGTCACCATCAGGTCTAGAAATGATCTTCTGGTTACATGACCCGGGTCAATGCAGGCTCCAAGTCACCATCAGGTCTAGAAATGATCTTCTACTTACATGACCTGGATCAGTGCAGGTTCCGAGTCATCTTCAGGTCTAGAAATGATCTTCTGGTTACATGACCCGGGTCAGTGCAGGCTCCAAGTCACCATCAGGTCTAGAAATGATCTTCTGGTTACATGACCTGGATCAGTGCAGGCTCCGAGTCATCTTCAGGTCTAGAAATGATCTTCTGATTACATGACCTGGGTCAGTGCAGGCTCCGAGTCATCTTCAGGTCTAGAAATGATCTTCTGGTTACATGACCTGGGTCAGTGCAGGCTCCAAGTCATCTTCAGGTCTAGAAATGAATTCCTGGGTACATGACCTGGATCAGTGCAGGCTCCAAGTCACCATTAGGTCTAGAAATGATCTTCTGGTTACATGACCCGAGTCAGTGCAGACTCCAAGTCATCTTCACGTCTAGAAATGATCTTCTGTTTGCATGACCTGGGTCAATTCAGGCTCCGAGTCACCAACAGGTCTAGAAATGATCTCCTGGTTACATGACCGGGGTCAGTGCAGGCTCCGAGTCACCATCAGGTCTAGAAATGATGTCCTGGTTACATGACCTGGGTCAGTGCAGGCTCCGAGTCACCATCAGGTCTAGAAATGATCTTCTGGTTACATGACCTGGATCAGTGCAGGCTCCAAGTCATCTTCAGGTCTAGAAATGATCTTCTGTTTGCATGACCCCTGGGTCAGTGCAGGCTCCAAGTCACCATCAGGTCTAGAAATGATCTTCTGTTTGCATGACCCCTGGGTCAGTGCAGGCTCCAAGTCACCATCAGGTCTAGAAATGATCTTCTGATTACATGACCTGGGTCAGTGCAGGCTCCAAATCATCTTCAGGTCTAGAAATGATCTCCTGGTTACATGACCTGGATCAGTGCAGGCTCCGAGTCACCATCAGGTCTAGAAATGATCTTCTGGTTACATGACCCGGGTCAATGCAGGCTCCAAGTCACCATCAGGTCTAGAAATGATCTTCTACTTACATGACCTGGATCAGTGCAGGTTCCGAGTCACCATCAGGTCTAGAAATGATCTTCTGGTTACATGACCCGAGTCAGTGCAGGCTCCAAGTCATCTTCAGGTCTAGAAATGATCTTCTGTTTGCATGACCTGGGTCAATGCAGGCTCCGAGTCACCATCAGGTCTAGAAATGATCTCCTGGTTACATGACCGGGGTCAGTGCAGGCTCCGAGTCACCATCAGGTCTAGAAATGATCTCCTGGTTACATGACCTGGGTCAGTGCAGGCTCCGAGTCACCATCAGGTCTAGAAATGATCTTCTGGTTACATGACCTGGATCAGTGCAGGCTCCAAGTCATCTTCAGGTCTAGAAATGATCTTCTGTTTGCATGACCTGGGTCAGTGCAGGCTCCAAGTCACCATCAGGTCTAGAAATGATCTTCTGATTACATGACCTGGATCAGTGCAGGCTCCAAATCATCTTCAGGTCTAGAAATGATCTCCTGGTTACATGACCTGGATCAGTGCAGGCTCCGAGTCACCATCAGGTCTAGAAATGATCTTCTGGTTACATGACCTGGATCAGTGCAGGCTCCGAGTCATCTTCAGGTCTAGAAATGATCTTCTGGTTACATGACCTGGATCAGTGCATGCTCCAAGTCATCTTCAGGTCTAGAAATGATCTTCTGTTTGCATGACCTGGGTCATTGCAGGCTCCAAGTCACCATCAGGTCTAGAAATGATCTTCTGATTACATGACCTGGATCAGTGCAGGCTCCAAATCATCTTCAGGTCTAGAAATGATCTCCTGGTTACATGACTTGGGTCAGTGCAGGCTCCGAGTCACGAACAGGTCTAGAAATGATCTTCTGGTTGCATGACCTGGGTCAGTGCAGGCTCCGAGTCATCTTCAGGTCTAGAAATGATCTCCTGGTTACATGACCTGGGTCAGTGCAGGCTCCGAGTCACCATCAGGTCTAGAAATGATCTTCTGGTTACATGACCCGGTCAGTTCAGGCTCCGAGTCATCTTCAGGTCTAGAAATGATCTTCTGGTTACATGACCTGGATCAGTGCAGGCTCCAAGTCATCTTCAGGTGTAGAAATGAATTCCTGGGTACATGACCTGGATCAGTGCAGGCTCTAAGTCACCATCAGGTCTAGAAATGATCTTCTGGTTACATGACCCGAGTCAGTGCAGGCTCCAAGTCATCTTCAGGTCTAGAAATAATCTTCTGGTTGCATGACCTGGGTCAGTGCAGGCTCCACTTCACCATCAGGTCTAGAAATGATCTTCTGGTTACATGACCTTGATCAGTGCAGGCTCCGAGTCATCTTCAGGTCTAGAAATGATCTCCTGGTTACATGACCTTGATCAGTGCAGGCTCCGAGTCACCATCAGGTCTAGAAATGATCTTCTACTTACATGACCTGGATCAGTGCAGGTTCCGAGTCATCTTCAGGTCTAGAAATGATCTTCTGGTTATATGACCCGGGTCAGTGCAGGCTCCAAGTCACCATCAGGTCTAGAAATGATCTTCTGGTTACATGACCTGGATCAGTGCAGGCTCCGAGTCATCTTCAGGTCTAGAAATGATCTTCTGATTACATGACCTGGGTCAGTGCAGGCTCCGAGTCATCTTCAGGTCTAGAAATGATCTTCTGGTTACATGACCTGGGTCAGTGCAGACTCCGAGTCACCATCAGGTCTAGAAATGATCTCCTGGTTACATGACCCGGGTCAGTGCAGGCTTTTTCTGATGAATACAGAGAGGTTCTTGGTCACTTTCAGGTCCCAGGTCTATAGACAATTCCCTTATTCCACGGCCCTGCACTTATAGGTCCAGTTAAGGCTGCTGGTCAGATATTGACATGACTCTGCTCAGTTGGGTCTAGTGGAGGCTCTTGGTCATTCCCAAGTCTGGAAGAGGGGACTCCAGATACGCTCTTTTCACCCCAAGAAGTAATATTCCCAGTTCTGCACCCCTTTTTAACATAGATATGCAACCTTTTCTTTAACCAAAAAGCGATACCAAGACAGAATATTGACAATGGAAATATGCAGCACGGTGGCTCAGTGGTTATCACTACAGCCTTGCAGCGCTGGGGTCCTGGGTTCAAGTTCCCTCCAGGTCAACATCTGTAAAGAGTTTGAGCCCCATTGGGGACAGGGACTGATTTGGCAAACTCTGTGCAGCGCTGTGCAACTCCTAGGTCCACCAGTAGGGTGTGACCAACATACTGGGGGTCATTTACTAACGGCCCGATTCGCGTTTTCCCGACGTGTTACCCGAATATTTCCGATTTGCGCCGCTTGTACATGAATTGCCCCGGGTTTTTGGCGCACGAGATCGGATTGTGGCGCATCGGGGCCGGCATGCGCGCAACAGAAATGGGGGGGGGGGCGTGGCCGAACGAAAACCCGACGTATTCGGAAAAACCGCCGCATTTAAAAACCGAAAATGTGTCGCTTGGGGAGCGCTCACCTTCACCTTCTATGGGATGGTGCATTCCGGGGCGTTAAGATTATTTTCGGCGCTGCAGCGCCACCTGGTGGACGGCGGAGGAACTACCATCTTAAATCCCAGCCGGACCCGAATCCTGTGCAGAGAACGCGCCGCTGGATCGCGAATGGGCCGGGTAAGTAAATGTGCCCCACTGTATATTCTTCCACCAAAAGACCAACTCCTAATTAGTGTTGCTTCACTTCCTACAAGCCCTCATAGACCCGCCCCTGGGATTGGGGCATTATTTGTGGGACTGTCGACTGATACCATAAGCTGACATGTGATATGTGAATGGAGACAATGGGGCTAATTAACTAAGGGTCCGCGAAGCGCATTTTCTTTGGGTTTCCCGGCGATTTCCGTTTTGTCCCAGATTGGCCCGGGATTTTGGTGCACGCGATCGGATTTTGGCGCATCAGCGCTGGCTTGCACGCGACAGAAATCGGGGGGTGGGCCGTCGGACATCCCGACGGATTCGGACAACACGCAAGATTTAACATTTAGAATTGTGTCGCACTTACATGCACCAGGAAGAAGCAGGTGAACTCCGCCGGACCGTCCAGATCGGGGATTGCGACTGGACCAGGTAAGTAAATTTGCCCCATTATATGAATGGTATCCCCCTCCCCATACTGTTCCTACAGGGTGTTATGACCAGCCATGGTCAGGACCCTCTTGGATTTAATATTGGGGTTATGTGCACATGTATGAGATGCTGCCGCCCCTAACAAAGTGACCAGAGCCGCGCGGAGCTGTGCCGCCATCGCAGCAAATCCGACTGATTGGTTTACTATGCAAATTGTCCTGAGAAAATCATTTAATATGCTCCTATGTATCCTAACCTATTCAACTCACAGTGAGAATCAAATAGTTCAAATAGGTGCATACATTTGCATAATTAGCCTGCATAGATCTGCATATCTAATTAGCATTGCCCCCCCTTTATCGTCTATAAACGCCCTCTGCTCCCTGTCCGCCCTGGTCCTGCTCCCTCGTCTCCCCCGGACGTTGTCATGTGGTCGGGGGATGGGGGCAGCTGGTGATTTTGGCGGCTTGTCAGCACTAATTAGAGTTAATTGCTTGAAGTGCGGACTATTATGTGTAATTTATCATTGATAGGAATAAATATTCCCGTAATTGGGAACCTGCACAGTCTCCTGATACCTGTGGGCTGCAACAGATCCCCAACTAAAATCACATCTCATTTTCTGCTCAAAATAACCAGAAGGTGATCTTAGGTCTTGTTCACACGATGCAGTAGCTGCTGCCACGACAAGTCCACGTAATTATCATGATACGGCCTGAGGAAGATTCTGACCCTTCTGTCCAAATCTTATTTTCACTCTAAAATTGCTGCTAAGATCCATTTATGAAGCCACAATAGTTCAGGTTATACCCATAATGATGACAACATCGTCATGTAAAACAAAGACAAATATTAAGATCAAAAATTATTATAATCATGAAACAATGAGGGGTTAAACCAGCAAAAAATTCCACAATTTCCATTTTACCTGCAAGAGAGACAGAAGCTCAGTATGGGTTATAGGGATAGGTGAAAGGTGTGTGGAGGGGGAGAAGAGCACCCCTGCTAGTGCCCAGAAAAAGGTTTTCAAGGAACAATTGTGTCTGTGGGGCTGCATGTTGTAGGAGAGGAGGAGGAGGTGAAGCTGCAGTATCTCTCCCTCATTGTGTCTGTGGGGCTGCATGTTGTAAGAGAGGAGGAGGTGAAGCTGCAGTATCTCTCCCTCATTGTGTCTGTGGGGCTGCATGTTGTAGGAGAGGAGGAGGTGCAGCTGCAGTATCTCTCCCTCATTGTGTCTGTGGGGCTGCTTGTTGTAGGAGAGGAGGAGGAGGTGCAGCTGCAGTATCTCTCCCTCATTGTGTCTGTGGGGCTGCATGTTGTAGGAGAGGAGGAGGTGAAGCTGCAGTATCTCTCCATCATTGTGTCTGTGGGGCTGCATGTTGTAGGAGAGGAGGAGGTGCAGCTGCAGTATCTCTCCATCATTGTGTCTGTGGGGCTGCATGTTGTAGGAGAGGAGGAGGTGATGCTGCAGTATCTCTTCCTCATTGTGTCTGTGGGGCTGCATGTTGTAGGAGAGGAGGAGGTGATGCTGCAGTATCTCTCCATCATTGTGTCTGTGGGGCTGCATGTTGTAGGAGAGGAGGAGGTGCAGCTGCAGTATCTCTCCCTCATTGTGTCTGTGGGGCTGCATGTTGTAGGAGAGGAGGAGGTGCAGCTGCAGTATCTCTCCCTCATTGTGTCTGTGGGGCTGCTTGTTGTAGGAGAGGAGGAGGAGGTGCAGCTGCAGTATCTCTCCCTCATTGTGTCTGTGGGGCTGCATGTTGTAGGAGAGGAGGAGGTGAAGCTGCAGTATCTCTCCATCATTGTGTCTGTGGGGCTGCATGTTGTAGGAGAGGAGGAGGTGCAGCTGCAGTATCTCTCCCTCATTGTGTCTGTGGGGCTGCATGTTGTAGGAGAGGAGGAGGTGCAGCTGCAGTATCTCTCCATCATTGTGTCTGTGGGGCTGCATGTTGTAGGAGAGGAGGAGGTGAAGCTGCAGTATCTCTCCATCATTGTGTCTGTGGGGCTGCATGTTGTAGGAGAGGAGGAGGTGCAGCTGCAGTATCTCTCCCTCATTGTGTCTGTGGGGCTGCATGTTGTAGGAGAGGAGGAGGTGCAGCTGCAGTATCTCTCCCTCATTGTGTCTGTGGGGCTGCTTGTTGTAGGAGAGGAGGAGGAGGTGCAGCTGCAGTATCTCTCCCTCATTGTGTCTGTGGGGCTGCATGTTGTAGGAGAGGAGGAGGTGAAGCTGCAGTATCTCTCCATCATTGTGTCTGTGGGGCTGCATGTTGTAGGAGAGGAGGAGGTGCAGCTGCAGTATCTCTCCCTCATTGTGTCTGTGGGGCTGCATGTTGTAGGAGAGGAGGAGGTGCAGCTGCAGTATCTCTCCATCATTGTGTCTGTGGGGCTGCATGTTGTAGGAGAGGAGGAGGTGAAGCTGCAGTATCTCTCCATCATTGTGTCTGTGGGGCTGCATGTTGTAGGAGAGGAGGAGGTGCAGCTGCAGTATCTCTCCCTCATTGTGTCTGTGGGGCTGCATGTTGTAGGAGAGGAGAAGGAGGTGAAGCTGCAGTATCTCTCCCTCATTGTGTCTGTGGGGCTGCATGTTGTAGGAGAGGAGGAGGTGCTGCTGCAGTATCTCTCCATCATTGTGTCTGTGGGGCTGCATGTTGTAGGAGAGGAGAAGGAGGTGAAGCTGCAGTATCTCTCCATCATTGTGTCTGTGGGGCTGCATGTTGTAGGAGAGGAGGAGGTGCTGCTGCAGTATCTCTCCATCATTGTGTCTGTGGGGCTGCATGTTGTAGGAGAGGAGGAGGAGGAGGTGAAGCTGCAGTATCTCTCAATCATTGTGTCTGTGGGGCTGCATGTTGTAGGAGAGGAGAAGGAGGTGAAGCTGCAGTATCTCTCCATCATTGTGTCTGTGGGGCTGCATGTTGTAGGAGAGGAGGAGGTGCAGCTGCAGTATCTCTCCATCATTGTGTCTGTGGGGCTGCATGTTGTAGGAGAGGAGAAGGAGGTGAAGCTGCAGTATCTCTCCATCATTGTGTCTGTGGGGCTGCATGTTGTAGGAGAGGAGGAGGTGCTGCTGCAGTATCTCTCCATCATTGTGTCTGTGGGGCTGCATGTTGTAGAATTCTTCCCTACTGATTTGAACCAGAGGTAGCACTTTAACCTCTCATCTTCTGGCAGAGTCCTCATATGCAGAGATTGTCCCTTACATTACATACACACATTTGATTCCGGGATTTCCGTGATCCCATTTTTAAATCCTGTCCCTGTTATCATAATGTACTTGACGAGTATTAAGCATCATCCCAGGGGAAAAGGAGGGTAGAAATAGGATCTCATGTTGTATCTTGGGCCACAGAACTAAATCCTCCAAGATGAATGCACTCAGCATCCGAGGATGTAATCCACAGCCAAGGGTGTGGACCCCAGAGCTGAGCTCATACAGCAGCCCCACCTACACTAACCCTTTACTACTGGGACCGCAACCTACCTGTAACTGTATGTATGATAGTGGCTGATAGCAGAGAGTAATAGATTGTATCCCTCCCCTGTACAGTCTTCTCTCCCCAAGATGAAAAAGCTGATAACAAAGAGTAATAGATTGTATCCCCCCTGTACAGTCTCCTCTTCCCAGGATGAAATGGCTGATAACAGAGAGTAATACAATGTAGAAGCCTGTGACAATTCAACATGAGAGTAATTGTCTGGACCACAGAGCTAGCCATCAGTGCTCCGCGCCATCAGTGCTCCATGCCATCTGTGCTCGGTACCATCAGCCATCAGTGCTCCACGCCATCAGCCATCCTTGCCATCAGTGCTCTGCGCCATCAGCCATCAGCGCTCCGTGTCATCAACCATCGGTGCTCCATGCCATCCGTGTTCCATGCCATCAGCCATCAGTGCTCTGTGCCATCAGCCATCAGTGCTCCACGCCATCAGTGCTCCATTCCATCCATGCTCCATGCCATCAGCCATCAGTGCTCTGCGCCATCAGCCATCTGTTCTCCGAGTCATCAACCATCAGTGCTCTGCCCCATCAGTGCTCCGTGTCATCAACCATCAGTGCTCCACGCCATCAGCCATCCTTGCCATCAGTGCTCTGCGCCATCAGCCATCAGCGCTCCGTGTCATCAACCATCGGTGCTCCATGCCATCCGTGTTCCATGCCATCAGCCATCAGTGCTCCGTGCCATCAGCCATCAGTGCTCCGTGCCATCCGTGCTCCATGCCATCAGTGCTCCGTGTCATCAGCCATCAGTGCTTCGCGCCATCAGTGCTCCGCGCCATCAGCGCTCCTTGCCATCAGTGCTCCGTGCCATCAGTGCTCCGTGTCATCAGCCATCAGTGCTCCTTGCCATCAGCGCTCCTTGCCATAAGTGCTCCGTGTCATCAGTTCTTCATGCCATCAGCGTTCCATGCCATAAGTGCTCCGTGCCATCAGTTCTTCATGCCATCAGCGTTCCATGCCATCAGCCATCAGTGCTCCGTGGAATCAGTGCTCCGCGCCATCAGTGCTCTATGCCATGAGCCATCAGTGCTCTGCGCCATCAGCCATCAGTGCTCCATGCCATCAGCCATCAGTGCCCTGCTCAATCAGCCATCAGTTTTCCGTGTCATCAACCATGGGCTCGGTGCCATCAGCCATCAGTTCTCCATGCCATCAGCCATCAGTGCTCCGTGCCATCAGTGCTCCATGCCATCAGTGCTCCGTGCTATCAGCCATCAGTGTTCCGTGCCATCAGTTCTCTGTGCCATCAGCCATCAGTGCTCCGTGCCATCAGTGCTCCGTGCTATAAGCCATGAGAGCTCCGCGCCATCAGTGTCCGTGCTATCAGCCATCAGTGCTCCGTGCCATCAATGCTCTGTGCCATTAGCCATCAATGCTCCACGCCATCAGTCATCAGTGCTCCGTGCATGGTTGGATTAATGTATGACCTCGCAGATAAGGGACATCCCAGCTCTCACCTCCTCCAGAGAGAGATTAGCTCTCATGAGCCCCTCTATTATCTCCAGATGAGGGGCTTCATTTTGATTTACTTTCCCCGTTTCCAGGTTCCCCTCACGCCCCCCTTGTCTCCTCAGACATGACTGTTTTATGGCCGCAGCAGATGGCGAGGCTTAATGCTTCTCTGCAAGGTGAACCCAACCTTAACACATAGAGATGTCCACAAGGGCGGGAGGTGAGATCCAGGAAACACGTTCCCTCAAGATGATGAACATCTGATGTATGGAGCAGAATGGTCATAAATGATGCTCTCTGTCCTTGGGTTAGAGGAACCATTGGGGCTATTTATTAGGACTTCTACAACCTGAAATAATCGCAAATGCTAGAGTATTGCTAGCACTTGCGATTATTTTCCCCTCACCCTTTTCCCCAGGGATGTAAAGGTGGGTGTGTTCAGCAGGGGTAGAATCTGGGGTGGAAAAAAAAAGCGGTGAAGCCATCTGTCAAATGTGTCAAGAGGTCAAAGCCTTTTGATGGACCAGGCTGTGCTGGAGGGTCGGTGGGGCTATCATATGTTGGCGCACGAGCGACCGCCCCCATTGGAGCTTATTTATCGTTGACTTTCCTGGGTTTTTTTGGTGTAAAAAAAGTCTCAAAAAGTTGCATTGAAGGACTTTTCCCTGCCAAAAAGTTATAGGATAGGTAAAAGGTGTTTGGTGGGGGAGGAGAGAGACCACACCAAAGTTTTTCAAGAAATAATTGTGTCTGTGGAGATGTATGTTGTAGGACAGGAGGAGGTGCAGCTGCAGTATCTCTCCCTCATTGTGTCTGTGGGGCAGCATGTTGTATCTTGATATCCACAGCTCGGTGATGGTGAATGGCAGGAAGACCTTCCCAGTGCTTCTGGGGGTCAGGCAAGGCTGCCCTTTCTCACCTCTTGTTTGTGTTATAGAGCTGTTCATGGAGTCTATCCGGCAGAATGAAGATATCAGAGGGACCAGATCTCGCGGGGGTCAAGTGTTTGCTATACATGGACGACATGACCATCTTCTGTGCCAACCAACTTTCAGTGGCAATGCTTGTCCAGACCTACAAGGAGTTTGGAAAGGCTTCAGGGCAAAATTCAACTGAAAGAAGTCGGAGGCCATGCTTTTCAGAGACTGGCAGCTTGCTTCTTCTTCACCCTTCACCATTTAACAGGACTTCATAAAGGTTCTGGCGATTTGGTTCGGGAAGGAAGGAGCAGCCCTAAATACCTGGCAAGAACGCTTGTCCAAAGTCAACAGCAGAGTTGCCATGTGGGGCCACAGACAGCTCTCCTTGGAGGGGAAAACTCTCCTCCTGCGCAATGAGGTGTGGCCCGTACTCCAGTACGTGGCCCAGACGTGGCCATCCCCGGCCCCCGTCTGCAAGGCGGTTACCAGGACTGTTTTTCATTTTGTTTGGGGCTCAAAGATGGACAAAGTGAAGCGAGCAGTGATGTTCAAAAGAGCCATACAAGGGAGAAAAGGGCGTCCTGGACATATCCACCTTACTCTGGATTTCTTTTATTTGTGACTGTGTGCGCAGGACCCTGAGGAACTCTGACAGGTCTGTGGGAAAGTCCAGGTCTTGGTTTTTCCTCCTGGAGGGGCCTCGGCTGGGACAACTGGGATAGCTCCTTCCCTTACAACTGGGATGCACCTTGGTACTATGCCCAGGTTGTCGGTTTTGTGAGGGATCAACAAGTGGAGGGATTCAAGCCTGATCTGTGGAAGCCAAAGTGCACCAGCTCATCCAAGCCAAAGATTTGTTAGAATCTGTTCTGGGTGTCACCCAGGACACTTTTTTTTGGGCCAATGTGTCTTGGAGCAGAGTGTTCAACAGGCACAGTGTATGGCCATTCAGGGGGGCCACCCCTCAGGTCGTTCATGTACACCCGAAGACTAAGAAACACTCCCTACTGCCCCAGATGCCCCTGGAAGGAGGGCACCTGCTTTGGAAGTGCCCCTTTGTTCAGAGACTTCTGCCAGATGCCCTGGAACACCGATTCGCAGACTCTGTGCCTTGGAGCTCCATGACGTACCATGCAGCACTTTATGGACTGTTTCACGCTATTGAGGATATTCAAGATGCCAGGCTCCTTATAAATTTTTTAGGATGTCATATGGTACGCCATGAGACTCCTCACTTGGCACAAGACGACCTTGTCAACATTGGACTTCTACAGACTGGCCCAATTTGTTGGATTATTTGTTGAAATAGCAGGTAGAAGGCGAGACAAAGAAGAAGAGGAGCTCTATGGCGTGTGTCATCCCCTCTCTGCTTGTGCAAGGGGCAGCAGCGACGAAGATGCTGCCCAAGCAGGAGTCTATATCTTTACTGCAGAGAAGCAGTGAGAGCAGGTCAGGCTAAAAAATAAATAAAAAGGAGGAGACGCTGTCCACATGGATGGTAGTACATGGTGGGGGTATGGCTAACCTTCTATATATGATGCCACTGCTGGTAGGACAGGCTGGTAGTATGGTTGCCCGTCTATAGATGATGTCACTGCTGGTAGGACATGGTGGGGTATGCCTGCCCTTCTAAGGATGATGTCACTGATGGTAGGACATGGTGGTGTCAGTAGTAACTCAGATCAAAAGAAAACGGTTCCCTGAGTCAAGGAAGATCAGATTTTGGTTTAGGGACTAGTTTTCACCATTCAGAGATAATAAACAGAGAAGTCAACAAGGAAGATGAACCTGACAAATACATAGAGGTTCATTGAATATGAGCCCACCATCCAGTTTCCAGTACTGCCCCCTCCTCCACCCAGTGGTTATACTATCCCCTCTTCCATCTACTGGTAATATATGTCCCACCCCATCCAGTGATAGTGGTAACCTCTTCCATCTACTGGGCATATATGCCCCCCATCCAGTGATAGTGGTAACCTCTTCCATCTACTGGGCATATATGCCCCCCATCAGTGATAGTGGTAACCTCTTCCATCTACTGGTGATATATGCCCCCCATCCCGTGATAGTGGTAACCCCTTCCATCTACTGGTGATATATGCCCCCCATCCAGTGATAGTGGTAACCTCTTCTATCTACTGGTCATATATGCCCCCCATCAGTGATAGTGGTAACCCCTTCCATCTACTGGTGATATATGCCCCCCATCCAGTGATAGTGGTAACCTCTTCCATCTACTGGTCATATATGCCCCCATCCAGTGATAGTGGTAACCTCTTCCATCTACTGGTCATATATGCCCCCCATCCACTGATATTGGTAACCTCTTCCACCTACTGGTCATATATGCCCCCCATCCAGTGATATTGGTAACCTCTTCAATCTACTGGTCATATATGCCCCCCATCCAGTGATAGTGGTAACCTCTTCCATCTACTGGTCATATATGCACCTCATCCAGTGATAGAGGTAACCACTTCCATCTAATGGTAATATATGCCCCCCCATCACTGATAGTGGTAACCTCTTCCATCTACTGGTAATATATGCCCCCATTCAGTGATAGTGGTAACCTCTTCCATCTACTGGTCATATATGCCCCCATCCAGTGATAGTGGTAACCTCTTCCATCTACTGGTCATATATGCCCCCCATCCACTGATATTGGTAACCTCTTCCACCTACTGGTCATATATGCCCCCCATCCAGTGATATTGGTAACCTCTTCAATCTACTGGTCATATATGCCCCCCATCCAGTGATATTGGTAACCTCTTCCATCTACTGGTCATATATGCACCTCATCCAGTGATAGAGGTAACCACTTCCATCTACTGGTAATATATGCCCCCCCATCACTGATAGTGGTAACCTCTTCCATCTACTGGTAATATATGCCCCCATTCAGTGATAGTGGTAACCTCTTCCATCTACTGGTCATATATGTCACCCCATCCAGTGATAGTGGTAACCTCTTCCATCTACGGGTAATGTATGCCCCCCATCCAGTGATAGTGGTGACCACTTCCATCTACTGGTCATATATGCCCCCCATCCAGTGATAGAGGTAACCTCTTCCATCTACTGGTAATATATGCCCCCATTCAGTGATGGTGGTAACCTCTTCCATCTACTGGTCATATATGACCCCCATCCAGTGATAGTGGTAACCTCTTCCATATACTGGTAATATATGCCCCCATCCAGTGATAGTGGTAACCTCTTCCATCTACTGGTAATATATGCCCCCCATCCAGTGATAGTGGTAACCTCTTCCATCTACTGGTAATATATGCCCCCATCCAGTGATAGTGGTAACCTCTTCCATCTACTGGTAATATATGCCCCCCATCCGGTGATAGTGGTAACCTCTTCCATCTACTGGTAATATATGCCCCCCATCAGTGATAGTGGTAACCTCTTCCATCTACTGGTGATATATGCCCCCCATCCAGTGATAGTGGTAACCTCTTCCATCAACTGGTAATATATGCCCCCCATCCAGTGATAGTGGTAAACTCTTCCATCTACTGCTAATATATGCCCCCCATCCGTTGAAAGTGGTAACCTCTTCCATCTACTGGTAATATATGCCCCCCATCAGTGATAGTGGTAACCTCTTCCATCTACTGGTAATATATGCCCCCCATCCAGTTATAGTGGTAACCTCTTCCATCTACTGGTAATATATGTCCCCGTCCAGTGATAGTGGTAACCTCTTCCATCTTCTGGCCATATATGCCCCCCATCCAGTGATAGTGGTAACCTCTTCCATCTACAGGTAATATATGCCCCCCCCATCCAGTAAAAGTGGTAACCTCTTCCATCTACTGGTGATATATGCCCCCCATCCGGTAATAGTGGTAACCTCTTCCATCTACTGGTCATATATGCTCTCCCATCCAGTGATAGTGGTAACCTCTTCCATTTACTGGTAAAATATGTCCCCCCATCCAGTGATAGTGGTAACCTCTTCCATTTACTGGTAATATATGCCCCCCCCCCCCCCCCCATCCAGTGATAGTGGTAAACTCTTCCATCTACTGGTAATAAATGCCCCCCACCCATCCAGTAATAGTGGTAACCTCTTCCATCTACTGGTCATATATGCCCCCCATCAGTGATAGTGGTAACCTCTTCCATCTACTGGTAATATATGCTCTCCCATCCAGTGTTAGTGGTAACCTCTTCCACCTACTGGTAATATATGTCCCCCCATCCAGTCATAGTGGTAACCTCTTCCACCTACTGGTCATATATGCCCCCATCCAGTAATAGTGGTAACCTCTTCCATCTACTGGTCATATATGCCACCCATCAGTGATAGTAGTAACCTCTTCCATCTACTGGTAATATATGCCCCCCATCCAGTGATAGTGGTAACCTCTTCCATCTACTGGTCATATATGCCACCCATCAGTGATAGTAGTAACCTCTTCCATCTACTGGTAATATATGTCCCCCCATCCAGTGATGGTGGTAACCTCTTCCATCTTCTGGTCATATATGCCCCCCATCAGTGATAGTGGTAACCTCTTTCATCTACTGGTCATATATGCCCCCCACCCAGTGATAGTGGTAACCTCTTCCATCTACTGGTAATATATGCACCCCACCCAGTGATAGTGGTAACCTCTTCCATCTACTGGTAATATATGCACCCCACCCAGGGATAGTGGTAACCTCTTCCATCTACTGGTCATATATGCCCCCCATCAGTGATAGTGGTAACCTCTTCCATCTACTGGTAATATATGCACCCCACCCAGTGATAGTGGTAACCTCTTCCATCTTCTGGTCATATATGCCCCCCATCAGTGATAGTGGTAACCTCCTCCATCTACTGGTCATATATGCCCCCCATCAGTGATAGTGGTAACCTCTTTCATCCACTGGTCATATATGCCCCCCATCCAGTGATAGTGGTAACCTCTTCCATCTACTGGTAATATATGCCCCCATCCAGTGATAGTGGTAACCTCTTCCATCTACTGGTCATATATGCCCCCCATCAGTGATAGTGGTAACCTCTTCCATCTACTGGTAATATATGCCCCCATCCAGTGATAGTGGTAACCTCTTCCATCTTCTAGTCATATATGCCCCCCATCAGTGATAGTGGTAACCTCTTCCATCTACTGGTTATATATGCCCCCCACCCAGTGATAGTGGTAACCTCTTCCATCTACTGGTAATATATGCACCCCACCCAGTGATAGTGGTAACCTCTTCCATCTACTGGTCATATATGCCCCCCATCAGTGATAGTGGTAACCTCTTCCATCTACTGGTAATATATGCTCTCCCATCCAGTGTTAGTGGTAACCTCTTCCATCTACTGGTAATATATGTCCCCCCATCCAGTGATGCTGGTAACCTCTTCCATCTACTGGTCATATATGCCACCCATCCAGTGATAGTGGTAACCTTTACCACCTACTGGTCATATATGCCCCTATCCAGTGATAGTGGTAACCTCTTCCATCTACTGGTAATATATGCCCCCCATCGAGTGATAGTGGTAACCTCTTCCATCTTCTGGTCATATATGCCCCCCCATCCAGTGATAGTGGTAACCTCTTCCATCTACTGGTGATATATGCCCCCATCCAGTGATAGTGGTAACCTCTTCCATCTACTGGTCATATATGCTCTCCCATCCAGTGATAGTGGTAACCTCTTCCATCTACTGGTAATATATGCCCCCATCAGTGATAGTGGTAACCTCTTCCATCTACTGGTAATATATGCCCCCATCCAGTGATAGTGGTAACCTCTTCCATCTACTGGTCATATATGCCCCCCCCCCCATCCAGTGATAGTGGTAACCTCTTCCATCTACTGGTCATATTTGCCCCCCCCATCCAGTGATAGTGGTACCCTCCTCCATCTACTGGTCATATATGCACCCCCCCCCCCCCATCCAGTGATAGTGGTAACCTCTTCCATCTACTGGTCATATATGCCCCCCCCCCCCATCCAGTGATAGTGGTAACCTCTTCCATCTACTGGTAATATATGCCCCCCCCCCATCCAGTGATAGTGGTAACCTCTTCCATCTACTGGTAATATATGCCCACATCCAGAGATAGTGGTAACCTCTTCCATCTACTGGTCATATATGCCCCCCATCCAGTGATAGTGGTAACCTCTTCTATCTACTGGTAATATATGCCCCCCATCAGTGATAGTGGTAACCTCTTCCATCTACTGGTAATATATGCCCCCCCCATCCAGTGATAGTGGTAACCTCTTCCATCTACTGGTAATATATGCCCCCCATCCAGTGATAGTGGTAACCTCTTCCATCTACTGGTAATATATGCCCCCATCCAGTGATAGTGGTAACCTTTTCCATCTACTGGTCATATATGCCCCCATCCAGTGATAGTGGTAACCTCTTCCATCTACTGGTCATATATGCCCCCATCCAGTGATAGTGGTAACCTCTTCCATCTACTGGTAATATATGTCCCCCCATCCAGTGATAGTGGTAACATCTTCCATCTACTGGTTATATATGCCCCCATCCAGTGATAGTGGTAACCTCTTCCATCTACTGGTCATATATGCACCCCACCCTGTGATAGTGGTAACCTCTTCCATCTACTGGTAATATATGCCCCCCATCCAGTGATAGTGGTAACCTCTTCCATCTACTGGTAATATATGCCCCCATCCAGTGATAGTGGTAACCTCTTCCATCTTCTAGTCATATATGCCCCCCATCAGTGATAGTGGTAACCTCTTCCATCTACTGGTTATATATGCCCCCCACCCAGTGATAGTGGTAACCTCTTCCATCTACTGGTAATATATGCACCCCACCCAGTGATAGTGGTAACCTCTTCCATCTACTGGTCATATATGCCCCCCATCAGTGATAGTGGTAACCTCTTCCATCTACTGGTAATATATGCTCTCCCATCCAGTGTTAGTGGTAACCTCTTCCACCTACTGGTAATATATGTCCCCCCATCCAGTGATGCTGGTAACCTCTTCCATCTACTGGTCATATATGCCACCCATCCAGTGATAGTGGTAATCTTTACCACCTACTGGTCATATATGCCCCTATCCAGTGATAGTGGTAACCTCTTCCATCTACTGGTAATATATGCCCCCCATCGAGTGATAGTGGTAACCTCTTCCATCTTCTGGTCATATATGCCCCCCCATCCAGTGATAGTGGTAACCTCTTCCATCTACTGGTGATATATGCCCCCATCCAGTGATAGTGGTAACCTCTTCCATCTACTGGTCATATATGCTCTCCCATCCAGTGATAGTGGTAACCTCTTCCATCTACTGGTAATATATGCCCCCATCAGTGATAGTGGTAACCTCTTCCATCTACTGGTAATATATGCCCCCATCCAGTGATAGTGGTAACCTCTTCCATCTACTGGTCATATATGCCCCCCCCCCATCCAGTGATAGTGGTAACCTCTTCCATCTACTGGTCATATATGCCCCCCATCCAGTGATAGTGGTAACCTCTTCTATCTACTGGTAATATATGCCCCCCATCAGTGATAGTGGTAACCTCTTCCATCTACTGGTAATATATGCCCCCCCCATCCAGTGATAGTGGTAACCTCTTCCATCTACTGGTAATATATGCCCCCCATCCAGTGATAGTGGTAACCTCTTCCATCTACTGGTAATATATGCCCCCATCCAGTGATAGTGGTAACCTCTTCCATCTACTGGTCATATATGCCCCCATCCAGTGATAGTGGTAACCTCTTCCATCTACTGGTCATATATGCCCCCATCCAGTGATAGTGGTAACCTCTTCCATCTACTGGTAATATATGTCCCCCCATCCAGTGATAGTGGTAACATCTTCCATCTACTGGTTATATATGCCCCCATCCAGTGATAGTGGTAACCTCTTCCATCTACTGGTCATATATGCACCCCACCCTGTGATAGTGGTAACCTCTTCCATCTACTGGTAATATATGCCCCCCATCCAGTGATAGTGGTAACCTCTTCCATCTACTGGTAATATATGCCCCCATCCAGTGATAGTGGTAACCTCTTCCATCTTCTAGTCATATATGCCCCCCATCAGTGATAGTGGTAACCTCTTCCATCTACTGGTTATATATGCCCCCCACCCAGTGATAGTGGTAACCTCTTCCATCTACTGGTAATATATGCACCCCACCCAGTGATAGTGGTAACCTCTTCCATCTACTGGTCATATATGCCCCCCATCAGTGATAGTGGTAACCTCTTCCATCTACTGGTAATATATGCTCTCCCATCCAGTGTTAGTGGTAACCTCTTCCACCTACTGGTAATATATGTCCCCCCATCCAGTGATGCTGGTAACCTCTTCCATCTACTGGTCATATATGCCACCCATCCAGTGATAGTGGTAATCTTTACCACCTACTGGTCATATATGCCCCTATCCAGTGATAGTGGTAACCTCTTCCATCTACTGGTAATATATGCCCCCCATCGAGTGATAGTGGTAACCTCTTCCATCTTCTGGTCATATATGCCCCCCCATCCAGTGATAGTGGTAACCTCTTCCATCTACTGGTGATATATGCCCCCATCCAGTGATAGTGGTAACCTCTTCCATCTACTGGTCATATATGCTCTCCCATCCAGTGATAGTGGTAACCTCTTCCATCTACTGGTAATATATGCCCCCATCAGTGATAGTGGTAACCTCTTCCATCTACTGGTAATATATGCCCCCATCCAGTGATAGTGGTAACCTCTTCCATCTACTGGTCATATATGCCCCCCCCCCATCCAGTGATAGTGGTAACCTCTTCCATCTACTGGTCATATATGCCCCCCCCATCCAGTGATAGTGGTACCCTCCTCCATCTACTGGTCATATATGCACCCCCCCCCCCCCATCCAGTGATAGTGGTAACCTCTTCCATCTACTGGTCATATATGCCCCCCCCCCATCCAGTGATAGTGGTAACCTCTTCCATCTACTGGTAATATATGCCCCCCCCCCATCCAGTGATAGTGGTAACCTCTTCCATCTACTGGTAATATATGCCCACATCCAGAGATAGTGGTAACCTCTTCCATCTACTGGTCATATATGCCCCCCATCCAGTGATAGTGGTAACCTCTTCTATCTACTGGTAATATATGCCCCCCATCAGTGATAGTGGTAACCTCTTCCATCTACTGGTAATATATGCCCCCCCCTATCCAGTGATAGTGGTAACCTCTTCCATCTACTGGTAATATATGCCCCCCATCCAGTGATAGTGGTAACCTCTTCCATCTACTGGTAATATATGCCCCCATCCAGTGATAGTGGTAACCTCTTCAATCTGCTGGTCATATATGCCCCCCATCCAGTGATAGTGGTAACCTCTTCCATCTACTGGTCATATATGCCCCCATCCAGTGATAGTGGTAACCTCTTCCATCTACTGGTAATATATGTCCCCCCATCCAGTGATAGTGGTAACATCTTCCATCTACTGGTTATATATGCCCCCATCCAGTGATAGTGGTAACCTCTTCCATCTACTGGTCATATATGCACCCCACCCTGTGATAGTGGTAACCTCTTCCATCTACTGGTAATATATGCCCCCCATCCAGTGATAGTGGTAACCTCTTCCATCTACTGGTAATATATGCCCCCATCCAGTGATAGTGGTAACCTCTTCCATCTGCTGGTCATATATGCCCCCATCAGTGATAGTGGTAACCTCTTCCATCTACTGGTAATATATGCCCCCCATCCAGTGATAGTGGTAACCTCTTCCATCTACTGGTCATATATGCTCTCCCATCCAGTGATAGTGGTAACCTCTTCCATCTACTGGTAATATATGCCCCCATCAGTGATAGTGGTAACCTCTTCCATCTACTGGTAATATATGCCCCCATCCAGTGATAGTGGTAACCTCTTCCATCTACTGGTCATATATGCCCCCCCCCCATCCAGTGATAGTGGTAACCTCTTCCATCTACTGGTCATATATGCCCCCCCCATCCAGTGATAGTGGTACCCTCCTCCATCTACTGGTCATATATGCACCCCCCCCCCCCATCCAGTGATAGTGGTAACCTCTTCCATCTACTGGTCATATATGCCCCCCCCCCCCCCATCCAGTGATAGTGGTAACCTCTTCCATCTACTGGTAATATATGCCCCCCCCCCATCCAGTGATAGCGGTAACCTCTTCCATCTACTGGTAATATATGCCCACATCCAGAGATAGTGGTAACCTCTTCCATCTACTGGTCATATATGCCCCCCATCCAGTGATAGTGGTAACCTCTTCTATCTACTGGTAATATATGCCCCCCATCAGTGATAGTGGTAACCTCTTCCATCTACTGGTAATATATGCCCCCCCCCATCCAGTGATAGTGGTAACCTCTTCCATCTACTGGTAATATATGCCCCCCATCCAGTGATAGTGGTAACCTCTTCAATCTGCTGGTCATATATGCCCCCCATCCAGTGATAGTGGTAACCTCTTCCATCTACTGGTCATATATGCCCCCATCCAGTGATAGTGGTAACCTCTTCCATCTACTGGTAATATATGCCCCCATCCAGTGATAGTGGTAACCTCTTCCATCTACTGGTCATATATGCCCCCCATCCAGTGATAGTGGTAACATCTTCCATCTACTGGTTATATATGCCCCCATCCAGTGATAGTGGTAACCTCTTCCATCTACTGGTCATATATGCACCCCACCCTGTGATAGTGGTAACCTCTTCCATCTACTGGTAATATATGCCCCCCATCCAGTGATAGTGGTAACCTCTTCCATCTACTGGTAATATATGCCCCCATCCAGTGATAGTGGTAACCTCTTCCATCTGCTGGTCATATATGCCCCTATCAGTGATAGTGGTAACCTCTTCCATCTACTGGTAATATATGCCCCCCATCCAGTGATAGTGGTAACCTCTTCCATCTACTGGTCATATATGCTCTCCCATCCAGTGATAGTGGTAACCTCTTCTATCTACTGATCATATATGCCCCCCATCCAGTGATAGTGGTAACCTCTTCTATCTACTGGTAATATATGTCCCCCCATCCAGTGATAGTGGTAACATCTTCCATCTACTGGTTATATATGCCCCCCCATCCAGTGATAGTGGTAACCTCTTCCATCTGCTGGTCATATATGCACCCCACCCTGTGATAGTGGTAACCTCTTCCATCTACTGGTCATATATGCCCCCATCCAGTCATAGTGGTAACCTCTTCCATCTACTGGTCATATATGCCCCCATCCAGTGATAGTGTTAACCTCTTCCACCTACTGGTCATATATGCCCCCATCCAGTGATAGTGGTAACCTCTTCCATCTACTGGTCATATATGCCACCCATCCAGTGATAGTGGTAACCTCTACCACCTACTGGTCATATATGCCCCCATCCAGTCATAGTGGTAACCTCTTCCATCTACTGGTAATATATGCACCCCATCAGTGATAGTGGTAACCTCTTCCATCTACTGGTCATATATGCCCCCCATCAGTGATAGTGGTAACCTCTTCTAACTACTGGTGATATATGCCCCCCATCCAGTGATAGTGGTTACCTCTTCCATCTACTGGTAATATATGTCCCCCCATCCAGTGATAGTGGTAACATCTTCCATCTACTGGTTATATATGCCCCCCACCCAGTGATAGTGGTAACCTCTTCCATCTACTGGTCATATATGCACCCCATCCAGTGATAGTGGTAACCTCTTCCATCTACTGGTCATATATGCCCCCCATCCAGTGATAGTGGTAACCTCTTCCATCTTCTGGTCATATATGCCCCCCATCAGTGATAGTGGTACCCTCCTCCATCTACTGGTCATATATGCCCCTTATCCAGTGATAGTGGTAACCTCTTCCATCTACTGGTCATATATGCCCCCCATCAGTGATAGTGGTAACCTCTGCCATCTACTGGTAATATATGCCCCCCATCCAGTGATGGTGGTAACCTCTTCCATCTACTGGTCATATATGCCCCCCATCCAGTGATGGTGGTAACCTCTTCCATCTACTGGTCATATATGCCCCCCATCAGTGATAGTGGTAACCTCTTCCATCTACTGGTCATATATGCCCCCCATCCAGTGATAGTGGTAACCTCTTCCATCTACTGGTGATATATGCCCCCCATCCAGTGATAGTGGTAACCTCTTCCATCTACTGGTCATATATGCCCCCCATCCAGTGATAGTGGTAACCTCTTCCATCTACTGGTGATATATGCCCCCCATCCAGTGATAGTGGTAACCTCTTCCATCTACTGGTGATATATGCACCCCATCCAGTGATAGTGGTAACCTCTTCCATCTACTGGTAATATATGTCCCCCCATCCAGTGATAGTGGTAACATCTTCCATCTACTGGTTATATATGCCCCCCACCCAGTGATAGTGGTAACCTTTTCCATCTACTGGTCATATATGCACCCCACCCTGTGATAGTGGTAACCTTTTCCATCTACTAGTCATATATGCCCCCCATCAGTGATAGTTTTAACCTCTTCCATCTACTGGTCATATATGCCCCCCATCAGTGATAGTGGTAACCTCTTCCATCTACTGGTAATATATGCCCCCCATCCAGTGATAGTGGTAACATCTTCCATCTACTGGTAATATATGCCCCCCATCCAGTGATAGTGGTAACCTCTTCCATCTACTGGTGATATATGCCCCCCATCCAGTGATAGTGGTAACCTCTTCCATCTACTGGTCATATATGCCCCCCATCCAGTGATAGTGGTAACCTCTTCCATCTACTGGTGATATATGCCCCCCATCCAGTGATAGTGGTAACCTCTTCCATCTACTGGTGATATATGCACCCCATCCAGTGATAGTGGTAACCTCTTCCATCTACTGGTCATATATGCCCCCCATCCAGTGATAGTGGTAACCTCTTCCATCTTCTGGTCATATATGCCCCCCATCAGTGATAGTGGTACCCTCCTCCATCTACTGGTCATATATGCCCCTTATCCAGTGATAGTGGTAACCTCTTCCATCTACTGGTCATATATGCCCCCCATCAGTGATAGTGGTAACCTCTGCCATCTACTGGTAATATATGCCCCCCATCCAGTGATGGTGGTAACCTCTTCCATCTACTGGTCATATATGCCCCCCATCCAGTGATGGTGGTAACCTCTTCCATCTACTGGTCATATATGCCCCCCATCAGTGATAGTGGTAACCTCTTCCATCTACTGGTCATATATGCCCCCCATCCAGTGATAGTGGTAACCTCTTCCATCTACTGGTGATATATGCCCCCCATCCAGTGATAGTGGTAACCTCTTCCATCTACTGGTCATATATGCCCCCCATCCAGTGATAGTGGTAACCTCTTCCATCTACTGGTGATATATGCCCCCCATCCAGTGATAGTGGTAACCTCTTCCATCTACTGGTGATATATGCACCCCATCCAGTGATAGTGGTAACCTCTTCCATCTACTGGTAATATATGTCCCCCCATCCAGTGATAGTGGTAACATCTTCCATCTACTGGTTATATATGCCCCCCACCCAGTGATAGTGGTAACCTTTTCCATCTACTGGTCATATATGCACCCCACCCTGTGATAGTGGTAACCTTTTCCATCTACTAGTCATATATGCCCCCCATCAGTGATAGTTTTAACCTCTTCCATCTACTGGTCATATATGCCCCCCATCAGTGATAGTGGTAACCTCTTCCATCTACTGGTAATATATGCCCCCCATCCAGTGATAGTGGTAACATCTTCCATCTACTGGTAATATATGCCCCCCATCCAGTGATAGTGGTAACCTCTTCCATCTACTGGTGATATATGCCCCCCATCCAGTGATAGTGGTAACCTCTTCCATCTACTGGTCATATATGCCCCCCATCCAGTGATAGTGGTAACCTCTTCCATCTACTGGTGATATATGCACCCCATCCAGTGATAGTGGTAACCTCTTCCATCTACTGGTAATATATGTCCCCCCATCCAGTGATAGTGGTAACATCTTCCATCTACTGGTTATATATGCCCCCCACCCAGTGATAGTGGTAACCTTTTCCATCTACTGGTCATATATGCACCCCACCCTGTGATAGTGGTAACCTCTTCCATCTACTAGTCATATATGCCCCCCATCAGTGATAGTGGTAACCTCTTCCATCTACTGGTGATATATGCCCCCCATCCAGTGATAGTGGTAACCTCTTCCATCTACTGGTCATATATGCCCCCCATCAGTGATAGTGGTAACCTCTTCCATCTACTGGTAATATATGCTCTCCATCCAGTGATAGTGGTAACCTCTTCCACCTACTGGTCATATATGCCCCCCATCCAGTGATAGTGGTAACCTCTTCCATCTACTGGTAATATATGCCCCCATCCAGTGATAGTGGTAACCTCTTCCATCTACTGGTCATATATGCACCCCACCCAGTGATAGTGGTAACCTCTTCCACCTACTGGTCATATATGCCCCCCATCCAGTGATAGTGGTAACCTCTTCCATCTACTGGTCATATATGCCCCCCATCAGTGATAGTGGTAACCTCTTCCATCTACTGGTAATATATGCTCTCAATCCAGTGATAGTGGTAACCTCTTCCACCTACTGGTCATATATGCCCCCCATCCAGTGATAGTGGTAACCTCTTCCATCTACTGGTAATATATGCCCCCATCCAGTGATAGTGGTAACCTCTTCCATCTACTGGTCATATATGCACCCCACCCAGTGATAGTGGTAACCTCTTCCACCTACTGGTCATATATGCCCCCACCCAGTGATAGTGGTAACCTCTTCCATCTACTGGTCATATATGCCCCCATCCAGTGATAGTGGTAACCTCTTCCATCTACTGGTCATATATGCCCCCCATCAGTGATAGTGGTAACCTCTTCCATCTACTGGTCATATATGCCCCCCATCAGTGATAGTGGTAACCTCTTCCATCTACTGGTAATATATGCTCTCCATCCAGTGATAGTGGTAACCTCTTCCACCTACTGGTCATATATGCCCCCCATCCAGTGATAGTGGTAACCTCTTCCATCTACTGGTAATATATGCCCCCATCCAGTGATAGTGGTAACCTCTTCCATCTACTGGTCATATATGCACCCCACCCAGCGATAGTGGTAACCTCTTCCACCTACTGGTCATATATGCCCCCCATCCAGTGATAGTGGTAACCTCTTCCATCTACTGGTAATATATGCCCCCACCCAGTGATAGTGGTAACCTCTTCCATCTACTGGTCATATATGCCCCCATCCAGTGATAGTGGTAACCTCTTCCATCTACTGGTCATATATGCCCCCATCCAGTCATAGTGGTAACCTCTTCCATCTACTGGTCATATATGCCCCCATCCAGTGATAGTGGTAACCTCTACCACCTACTGGTCATATATGCCCCCATCCAGTGATAGTGGTAACCTCTTCCATCTACTGGTCATATATGCCCCCCATCCAGTGATAGTGGTAACCTCTTCCATCTACTGGTCATATATGCCCCCATCCAGTCATAGTGGTAACCTCTTCCATCTACTGGTCATATATGCCCCCATCCAGTGATAGTGGTAACCTCTTCCATCTACTGGTCATATATGCCCCCCATCCAGTGATAGCGGTAATCTCTTCCATCTACTGGTAATATATGTCCCCCCATCCAGTGATAGTGGTAACCTCTTCCATCTACTGGTCATATATGCCCCCCATCCAGTGATGATGGTAACCTCTTCCATCTTCTGGTCATATATGCCCCACATTTAGTGATGGTTCTTACCCCTCACCTCTATGTAGTTGTAGAATAGTAGTTTCCCCGCCTCATTCATCCAGAGTAAGTAGTAACCCCTAGTGATATAACGTATATGCAGTTATTTTATTTTCTGCTGTTTGGGTGATCAGTCAGTAATTAATACCACAGCGCCAATTATTCACCAGGCACATAACCCATGGGCACTGCAGCCTGGCAACGGCTCATTATACCTTGATGTGGAGGGCACGGGCTGACAGCTACACCTATTCTCCTAATTGTTCAGGGTGGAAGGCCCCTGGAGGTGACATTAGTTGTTTCATGTCTCAAATTAACCCCTCCTAGTGCAGGGGGGCAATCTATAAACCTGCATGTCAAGAGTCTAAAATCCGTGATCAGTCCTGTAATAGCACAGTCCAGGAGGATCCTTAGATATTCATGGAAAAAAGGGAGAGAGAAAAGAAGACACCACTGGATGATGTCTGTCAGGAAACAGGGGCAATCTACATGGAGGTCACTGGAAAAAAAACACAGCATTTGATATCAATAAGGAAACAGAGGAAAGAGACAGGAAGGTCACTGGAGAAGAAAACACCATTTGATATCTACTAGTTAACAGTGCAAGGAGATTTTAAAGGGGTTGTCCAAGTTTAGGAATAATTTAGGACCAGGCTGGGGCAGGATATTTAAAAATAATAAATGTGTACTTACCTTCTCCGGGGCTTCTGATGTCCCGCGCAGCGGTCTGTCTCATTTGTGCGCCGGTTTGTTTACAAGGGCGCACAGGGAAGCTTCCGGCCGACAGGAAGCTCCGATCCACCATTTCCGAACACTTACAACGCTGAGAGATAGGGACGGATGGGAGTGACCGGCCACCTCGCCGGCCGGAAGCTCCCTGTGCACGGCTTCTGTGCCCCTGTAAACAAACAGGGGCATGGATCAGACGGACCGCAGAGCGGGACATCAACGGCTCCGGAGGAGGTAAGTATTCATTTATTATTTTTAAATAGCCCGCCCCAGCTCATCCCTAAATAACTATTTAAACCCGGATAACCCCTTTAATTAGAAAAGTCTCCATATGGGGAGCTATTACTTCCTAACCCTAGTCAATACCCTCTCACTCAGTCAAACTGGTTCCCTACACTGTACTGAAGAGATGCAACTGTATAGAAACAGCACTGTCTACAGATGAGACATGTCATTAAGCTTCTCGAAAGTCCTGCTTGATGGTAAGGAAGCTGCCTGGTAGCAAAAGACGGGTGGTTTTCCTTATCCCATCCTTGGAAACTTTTTTGCATTTTTAAAGAAACAGATGAAAGAGATAGGCAGGTTACTAGAGAAGAAACATCATGTGATATTTGCAAGCAAACAGATAAAAAGGACAAGGAGTCACTGGAGAAGGTAACACCAAATGATGTGGCAAGAAAAAATGGACAAGGAAGTCACTAGGGAATAGAACACCAGATGATATCTACCAGGAAACAGAGGGAAGGGACAGGGAGGTCACTAAAAAGGGAACACCATATAAATATCTGCCAGTAAAAAGAAGAAGTTAACACCAAATTACATGTTCCAGGACAAAAAGGTAAAGATTATGGAGGTCATTGGAGAAAAAAAAAAAGATATTTGCCAGGACATAAAGGATATAGACAAGGTGGTCAGTAGAGAAAAAGAAATGATAGATGCCAGGAAAAGGAGGTACCTAGACAAATAAAAACACCTTATGATATGTGCCAAGGACAAAAGGAAAGGGGCAGGGAGGTCACAGGAGAAGATGACCTCTACCAGGAAACAGTGAAAAGGGACGGGGAGGTCAATAAAGAAGTTAGCACCAAATTTTTTGTGCCAAGAAAAAGGGAATGGTCAAGGAGGTCCCTAGAAAAGAGAACACCATATGATATATACCAGGAAACAGAGGAAAGGGACAAGGAGGTCACTAAAGAAGGAAACTCATATTATATCTGCCAGCAAACACATGTAAAGGACAGTGATGTTACAAAAGAAGTTACCACCAAATGATAGGTTCTAGGACAAAAAATAAAGGGTCATGGAGGTCACTAGAGAAAAGTAAACCAAATTAAATGTGCCAGGAAACAGAGGAAATGAGCAGGGAGATCACTGGAGAAGGAAACATCATGGGGGTCATTTACTAACGGCCCGATTCGCGTTTTCCCGACGTGTTACCCGAATATTTCCGATTTGCGCCGCTTGTACATGAATTGCCCCGGGTTTTTGGCGCACGCGATCGGATTGTGGCGCATCGGGGCCGGCATGCGCGCGACAGAAATCGGGGGGCGTGGCCGAACGAAAACCCGACGTATTCGGAAAAACCGCCGCATTTAAAAACCGAAATGTGTCGCTTGGGAAGCGCTCACCTTCACCTGCTATGGGATGGTGCATTCCGGGGCGTTAAGATTATCTTCGGCGCAGCAGCGCCACCTGGTGGACGGCGGAGGAACTACCTTCTTAAATCCCAGCCGAACCCGAATCCTGTGCAGAGAACGCGCCGCTGGATCGCGAATGGGCCGGGTAAGTAAATCTGCCCCCATGTTTCCCAACAAATAAAGGAAAGAGACCTGAGAAAGTAACAACAAATGATATGTGCCAGGAGAAAAGGGACAAGGAAGTCAATAGAACGCCACATGATACCTACCAGGAAACAGAGGAAAGGAAGAGGGAAGTTACTAGAAAAGGAAGCAAAGGGACAAGGAAGTCAATAGAACGCCACATGATACCTACCAGGAAACAGAGGAAAGGGAGAGGGAGGTTACTAGAAAAGGAAGCAAAAGGACAAGGAAGTCAATAGAACGCCACATGATACCCACCAGGAAACAGAGGAAAGGGAGAGGGAGGTTACTAGAAAAGGAAGCAAAGGGACAAGGAAGTCAATAGAACGCCACATGATACCTAACAGGAAACAGAGGAAAGGGAGAGGGAGGTTGCTAGAAAAGGAAGCAAAGGGACAAGGAAGTCAATAGAACGCCACATGATACCTACCAGGAAACAGAGGAAAGGGAGAGGGAGGTTACTAGAAAAGGAAGCAAAGGGACAAGGAAGTCAATAGAACGCCACATGATACCTACCAGGAAACAGAGGAAAGGGAGAGGGAGGTTACTAGAAAAGGAAGCAAAGGGACAAGGAAGTCAATAGAACGCGACATGATACCTACCAGGAAAATGAGGAAAGGGAGAGGGAGGTTACTAGAAAAGGAAGCAAAGGGACAAGGAAGTCAATAGAACGCCACATGATACCTACCAGGAAACAGAGGAAAGGGAGAGGGAGGTTACTAGAAAAGGAAGCAAAGGGACAAGGAAGTCAATAGAACGCCACATGATACCTACCAGGAAACAGAGGAAAGGGAGAGGGAGGTTACTAGAAAAGGAAGCAAAGGGACAAGGAAGTCAATAGAACGCCACATGATACCTACCAGGAAACAGAGGAAAGGGAGAGGGAGGTTACTAGAAAAGGAAGCAAAGGGACAAGGAAGTCAATAGAACGCCACATGATACCTACCAGGAAACAGAGGAAAGGGAGAGGGAGGTTACTAGAAAAGGAAGCAAAGGGACAAGGAAGTCAATAGAACGCGACATGATACCTACCAGGAAAATGAGGAAAGGGAGAGGGAGGTTACTAGAAAAGGAAGCAAAGGGACAAGGAAGTCAATAGAACGCCACATGATACCTACCAGGAAACAGAGGAAAGGGAGAGGGAGGTTACTAGAAAAGGAAGCAAAGGGACAAGGAAGTCAATAGAACGCCACAGGCAACCTACCAAGAAACAGAGGAAAGGGAGAGGGAGGTTACTAGAAAAGGAAGCAAAGGGACAAGGAAGTCAATAGAACGCCACATGATACCTACCAGGAAACAGAGGAAAGGGAGAGGGAGGTTACTAGAAAAGGAAGCAAAGGGACAAGGAAGTCAATAGAACGCCACATGATACCTAACAGGAAACAGAGGAAAGGGAGAGGGAGGTTACTAGAAAAGGAAGCAAAGGGACAAGGAAGTCAATAGAACGCCAGAAGATACCTACCAGGAAACAGAGGAAAAAGAGAGGGAGGTTACTAGAAAAGGAAGCAAAGGGACAAGGAAGTCAATAGAACGCCACATGATACCTACCAGGAAACAGAGGAAAGGGAGAGGGAGGTTACTAGAAAAGGAAGCAAAGGGACAAGGAAGTCAATAGAACGCCACATGATACCTACCAGGAAACAGAGGAAAGGGAGAGGGAGGTTACTAGAAAAGGAAGCAAAGGGACAAGGAAGTCAATAGAACGCCACATGATACCTACCAGGAAACAGAGGAAAGGGAGAGGGAGGTTACTAGAAAAGGAAGCAAAGGGACAAGGAAGTCAATAGAACGCCACATGATACCTACCAGGAAACAGAGGAAAAGGAGAGGGAGGTTACTAGAAAAGGAAGCAAAGGGACAAGGAAGTCAATAGAACGCCACATGATACCTACCAGGAAACAGAGGAAAGGGAGAGGGAGGTTACTAGAAAAGGAAGCAAAGGGACAAGGAAGTCAATAGAACGCCACATGATACCTACCAGGAAACAGAGGAAAGGGAGAGGGAGGTTACTAGAAAAGGAAGCAAAGGGACAAGGAAGTCAATAGAACGCCACATGATACCTACCAGGAAACAGAGGAAAGGGAGAGGGAATTTACTAGAAAAGGAAGCAAAGGGACAAGGAAGTCAATAGAACGCCACATGATACCTACCAGGAAACAGAGGAAAGGGAGAGGGAGGTTACTAGAAAAGGAAGCATCAAAGGGACAAGAAGGTTACAGAAGAAGGTAACACTCAAGGACATGCACCATGAAAAAAGGAACAGGGTTATGGAGATCACTGGTGAAAAGAACTAATTATATGTGCCGGGAAAAAGGAAAGGGACAGGGAAGTCCCTAGAGAAGAGAGCGCCAGATTATGTCCACCAGGAAACAGAGGAAAGGGCCAGGGAGGTCACAAGACATGATAACACTGGATGACTCTATGAGGAGACTACAGTGCAGGGAGGTCACTAGAGAAGATAATACCTTGTCTCCCATTTCCCAGGAAAGATTCTTTTTGGGGTCTACATTTTTATAGATGGACATTGCTTGTAGTTAGAGGGTCTGTATGTATGGAATCAAGTTTGGACTGCAAACGAACTTAGTGGAAGTGTGCACAGGGACAGGCGTGGCTCTGCAGATTTGTGATTCTATGCTAAGAATAGGGAGTGTCCTGTATATGTGGGAGGGGCATATGGAACAAACCCAAGAGAAAACCTTTCCACAAAAACGGCCCATATCTCATCCATATGTCATCCGTCTGTAGATCCGCAAAAAAAGGCGGATGATGGCACATGTTGCCATTCTTGGGAAGAGGGAGGGCGTAGTGATTCGTAGTCTGCAGTGGTCATAACAATGAGGAGGATGCTTCCCGGGCGCTGCACCACCTGCTGCATGATGTGCCATCTCAGTGTTCACATGCTGCAGCTGATGACAGTGGTTAGATGTGCAGGGTCAGTATGGGGGCAAGGGTCAGCTCGGGGTTCCCTTGCACGGCTTGTGTCTTCTCCGCTCTCATTACATAATTACAGAGGACACTGACCCTGTGAGCGGAGGACCGCAGATACAGATGTGCCCCCACCCGCTGCTGGTGATGATGTCAGGGTCGAACACAGCTGGAACCAATTATATGTCATTATGTCTCATGTGTCACCCCCGCCCTGGTGCTGAGAACCACTACATGGCTGGGTTATTCTCAATGTCCAGAAGCGTGACTGTATCCAACCACTGAGGTGTCTTACACAATACCCCTAAGGCGTCCTAGACCATATACCACCACTGATGTGTCTTAGACAATATCTCACCACTGAAGTGTCCTAGAATTTATCCCAGCCCTAAGGTGTCCTAAACCGTATCCCACCACAGAAGTATCCTAAACCGTATCCCACCACAGATGTGTCCTAAACCATATCCCACCACAGATGTGTCCTAAACCGTATCCCACCACAGAAGTGTCCTAAACCGTATCCCACCACAAATGTGTCCTAAACCGTATCCCACCACAGATGTGTCCTAAACCGTATCCCACCACAGAAGTATCCTAAACCGCATCCCACCACAGAAGTGTCCTAAACCGCATCCCACCACAGAAGTATCCTAAACCGTATCCCACCACAGAAGTGTCCTAAACCGTATCCCACCACAGAAGTGTCCTAAACCGTATCCCACCACAGAAGTGTCCTAAACCGTATCCCACCACAGAAGTGTCCTAAACCGTATCCCACCACAGAAGTGTCCTAAACCATATCCCACCACAGAAGTGTCCTAAACCGCATCCCACCACAGAAGTGTCCTAAACCGCATCCCACCACAGAAGTATCCTAAACCGTATCCCACCACAGAAGTATCCTAAACCGTATCCCACCACAGAAGTATCCTAAACCGTATCCCACCACAGAAGTATCCTAACCCGTATCCCACCACAGAGGTGTCCTAAACCGTATCCCACCACAGAAGTGTCCTAAACCGTATCCTACCACAGAAGTATCCTAACCCGTATCCCACCACAGAAGTATCCTAAACCGTATACCACCACAGAAGTATCCTAAACAGTATCCCACCACAGAGGTGTCCTAAACCGTATCCCACCACAGAAGTGTCCTAAACCGTATCCCACCACAGAAGTATCCTAAACCGCATCCCACCACAGAAGTATCCTAAACCGCATCCCACCACAGAAGTGTCCTAAACCGCATCCCACCACAGAAGTATCCTAAACCGTATCCCACCACAGAAGTGTCCTAAACCGTATCCCACCACAGAAGTGTCCTAAACCATATCCCACCACAGAAGTATCCTAAACCGTATCCCACCACAGAAGTATCCTAAACCGTATACCACCACAGAAGTATCCTAAACAGTATCCCACCACAGAGGTGTCCTAAACCGTATCCCACCACAGAAGTGTCCTAAACCGTATCCCACCACAGAAGTATCCTAAACCGTATCCCACCACAAAGGTGTCCTAAACCATATCCCACCACAGAGGTGTCCTAAACTGTATCCCACCACAGAGGTGTCCTAAACCGTATCCCACCACAGAGGTGTCCTAAACCGTATCCCACCACAGAGGTATCCTAAACCGTATCCCACCACAGAAGTATCCTAAACCGTATCCCACCACAAAGGTGTCCTTAACCGTATCCCACCACAGAAGTGTCCTAAACCGTATCCCACCACAGAAGTGACCTAAACCGTATCCCACCACAGAAGTATCCTAAACCGTATCCCACCACAGAAGTTTCCTAAACCGTATCCCACCACAAAGGTGTCCTAAACCATATCCCACCACAGAAGTGTCCTAAACCGTATCCCACCACAGAAGTGTCCTAAACCGTATCCCACCACAGAAGTGTCCTAAACCGTATCCCACCACAGAAGTATCCTAAACCGTATCGCAACACAAAGGTGTCCTAAACCGTATCCCACCACAGAAGTATCCTAAACCGTATCCCACCACAGAAGTATCCTAAACCGTATCCCACCACAGAAGTATCCTAAACCGTATCCCACCACAGAAGTATCCTAAACCGTATCCCACCACAAAGGTGTCCTAAACCGTATCCCACCACAGAGGTGTCCTAAACCGTATCCCACCACAGAAGTGTCCTAAACCGTATCCCACCACAGAAGTATCCTAAACCAAATCCTACCACAGAAGTATCCTAAACCGTATCCCACCACAGAAGTATCCTAAACCGTATCCCACCACAAAGGTGTCCTAAACCGTATCCCACCACAGAGGTGTCCTAAACCGTATCCCACCACAGAAGTATCCTAAACCGTATCCCACCACAGAAGTATCCTAAACCGTATCCCACCACAGAGGTATCCTAAACCGTATCCCACTACAGAAGTATCCTAAACCGTATCCCACCACAGAAGTGTCCTAAACCGTATCCCACCACAGAAGTATCCTAAACCGTATCCCACCACAGAAGTATCCTAAACCGTATCCCACCACAGAGGTATCCTAAACCGTATCCCACCACAGAAGTGTCCTAAACCGTATCCTACCACAGAAGGATCCTAAACCATATCCCACCACAGAAGTGTCCTAAACCGTATCCTACCACAGAAGTATCCTAAACCGTATCCCACCACAGAAGTGTCCTAAACCGTATCCCACCACAGAAGTATCCTAAATCGTATCCCACCACAGAAGTATCCTAAAGCGTATCCCACCACAAAGGTGTCCTAAACCGTATCCCACCACAGAGGTGTCCTAAACCGTATCCCACCACAGAAGTATCCTAAACCGTATCCTACCACAGAAGTGTCCTAAACCGTATCCCACCACAAAGGTGTCCTAAACCGTATCCCACCACAGAGGTGTCCTAAACCGTATCCCACCACAGAAGTGTCCTAAACCGCATCCCACCACAGAGGTGTCCTAAACCGTATCCTACCACAGGAGTATCCTAAACCGTATCCCACCACAGAGGTATCCTAAACCGTATCCCACCACAGAGGTGTCCTAAACCGTATCCTACCACAGAAGTATCCTAAACCGTATCCCACCACAGAGGTATCCTAAACCGTATCCCACCACAGAGGTGTCCTAAACCGCATCCCACCACAGAGGTGTCCTAAACCGCATCCCACCACAGAAGTATCCTAAACCGTATCCCACCACAGAAGTATCCTAAACCATATCCCACCACAGAAGTATCCTAAACTGTATCCCACCACAAAGGTGTCCTAAACCGTATCCCACCACAGAAGTGTCCTAAACCGTATCCCACCACAGAAGTATCCTAAACTGTATCCCACCACAAAGGTGTCCTAAACCGTATCCCACCACAGAAGTGTCATAAACCGTATCCCACCACAGAAGTATCCTAAACTGTATCCCACCACAGAGGTGTCCTAAACCGTATTCCACCACAAAGGTGTCCTAAACCGTATCCCACCACAGAGGTGTCCTAAACCGTATACCACCACAGAAGTGTCCTAAACCGTATCCCACCACAGAGGTATCCTAAACCGTATCCCACCACAGAGGTGTCCTAAACCGCATCCCACCACAGAAGTGTCCTAAACCGTATCCCACCACAGAGGTGTCCTAAACCGTATCCCACCACAGAAGTGTCCTAAACCGCATCCCACCACAGAAGTGTCCTAAACCGTATCCCACCACAGAGGTGTCCTAAACCGTATCCCACCACAGAAGTGTCCTAAACCGTATCCCACCACAGAAGTATCCTAAACCGTATCCCACCACAGAAGTATCCTAAACCATATCCCACCACAGAAGTATCCTAAACCGTATCCCACCACAGAAGTATCCTAAACCGTATCCCACCACAGAGGTGTCCTAAACCGTATCCTACCACAGAAGTATCCTAAACCGTATCCCACCACAAAGGTGTCCTAAACCGTATCCCACCACAGATGTGTCCTAAACCGTATCCCACCACTGAAGTGTCCTAAACCGCATCCCACCACAGATGTGTCCTAAACCGTATCCTACCACAGAAGTATCCTAAACCGTATCCCACCACAGAGGTGTTCTAAACCGCATCACACCACAGAAGTGTCCTAAACCGCATCCCACCACAGAAGTGTCCTAAACCGTATCCCACCACAGAAGTGTCCTAAACCGTATCCCACCACAGAGGTGTCCTAAACCGTATCCTACCACAGAAGTGTCCTAAACAGTATCCCACCACAGAGGTGTCCTAAACCGTATCCCACCACAGAAGTGTCCTAAACCGTATCCCACCACAGAAGTATCCTAAACCGCATCCCACCACAGAAGTGTCCTAAACCGTATCCCACCACAGAGGTGTCCTAAACCGTATCCTACCACAGAAGTGTCCTAAACCGTATCCCACCACAGAAGTGTCCTAAACCGTATCCCACCACAGAAGTATCCTAAACCGCATCCCACCACAGAAGTGTCCTAAACCGTATCCCACCACAGAAGTATCCTAAACCGCATCCCACCACAGAAGTGTCCTAAACCGTATCCCACCACAGAAGTGTCCTAAACCGTATCCCACCACAGAAGTATCCTAAACCGTATCCCACCACAAAGGTGTCCTAAACCGTATCCTACCACAGAAGTATCCTAAACCGTATCCCACCACAGAGGTATCCTAAACCGTATCCCACCACAGAAGTATCCTAAACCGTATCCCACCACAGAAGTATCCTAAACCGTATCCCACCACAGAGGTATCCTAAACCGTATCCCACCACAGAAGTGTCCTAAACCGTATCCCACCACAGAAGTATCCTAAACCGTATCCCACCACAGAGGTATCCTAAACCGTATCCCACCACAGAAGTGTCCTAAACCGTATCCCACCACAGAAGTATCCTAAACCGTATCCCACCACAGAAGTGTCCTAAACCGTATCCCACCACAGAGGTGTCCTAAACCGTATCCTACCACAGAGGTGTCCTAAACCGTATCCCACCACAGAAGTGTCCTAAACCGTATCCCACCACAGAGGTGTCCTAAACCGTATCCTACCACAGAAGTGTCCTAAACCGTATCCCACCACAGAAGTGTCCTAAACCGTATCCCACCACAGAAGTATCCTAAACCATATCCCACCACAGAAGTATCCTAAACCGCATCCCACCACAGAAGTGTCCTAAACCATATCCCACCACAGAAGTGTCCTAAACCGCATCCCACCACAGAAGTGTCCTAAACCGTATCCCACCACAGAAGTATCCTAAACCGTATCCCACCACAGAAGTGTCCTAAACCGTATCCCACCACAGAGGTTTCCTAATCCGTATCCCACCACAGAAGTGTCCTAAACCGTATCCCACCACAGAAGTATCCTAACCCGTATCCCACCACAAAGGTGTCCTAAACCGTATCCCACCACAGAGGTGTCCTAAACCGTATCCCACCACAGAAGTATCCTAAACCGTATCCTACCACAGAAGTGTCCTAAACCGTATCCCACCACAGAAGTATCCTAAATCGTATCCTACCACAGAAGTGTCCTAAACCGTATCCCACCACAGAAGTGTCCTAAACCGTATCCCACCACAGAAGTATCCTAAATCGTATTCCACCACAAAGGTGTCCTAAACCGTATCCTACCACAGAAGTATCCTAAACCGTATCCCACCACAGAGGTATCCTACACCGTATCCCACCACAGAAGTATCCTAAACCGTATCCCACCACAGAGGTATCCTAAACCGTATCCCACCACAAAGGTGTCCTAAACCGTATCCCACCACAGAAGTATCCTAAACCGTATCCCACCACAGAAGTATCCTAAACCGTATCCCACCACAGAAGTATCCTAAACCGCATCCCACCACAGAAGTATCCTAAACCGTATCCCACCACAGAAGTGTCCTAAACCGTATCCTACCACAGAAGTATCCTAAACCATATCCCACCACAGAGGTATCCTAAACCGTATCCCACCACAGAAGTGTCCTAAACCGTATCCCACCACAAAGGTGTCCTAAACTGTATCCCACCACAAAGGTGTCCTAAACCGCATCCCACCACAGAGATGTCCTAAACCGTATCCCACCACAGAGGTGTCCTAAACCGTATCCCACCACAGAGGTGTTCTATAGCATATCCCACCACAGAGATGTCCTAAACCGTATCCCACCACAGAAGTGTCCTAAACCGCATCCCACCACAGAAGTATCCTAAACCGTATCCCACCACAGAAGTGTCCTAAACCATATCCCACCACAGAGGTGTCCTAAACCATATCCCACCACAGAAGTGTCCTAAACCGCATCCCACCACAGAAGTGTCCTAAACCGTATCCCACCACAAAGGTGTCCTAAACCGTATCCCACCACAAAGGTGTCCTAAACTGTATCCCACCACAAAGGTGTCCTAAACCGTATCCCACCACAAAGGTGTCCTAAACTGTATCCCACCACAGAAGTGTCCTAAACTGTATCCCACCACAAAGGTGTCCTAAACCGTATCCCACCACAGAAGTGTCCTAAACCGTATCCCACCACAGCGGTATCCTAAACCATATCCAACCATTGACCTGTCCTAGACCGTATCCAACCACTAAGGTGTCCTAAACCGTATCTCATCACTAAGGTGTCCTAGACCAGTAGTGGCGATCCTTTTAGTAGCCGAGTGCCCAAACTGCAACCCAAAACCCCTCTTATTTATGGTGAGGTGCCAACCAAAAATAAAAGCAGTAACTTATTACTCCCTGTTCTTCATCAACTTTTGATCATATTGGCCTCCTAAGGACAAGATGGAAAATGTGCATAATTTAAGCTTCTTTGCAGTGTCCTTTTGTACACCGGGAATTATATAATTCGGCCCTGTCTAATACTCCCTCTTCCTACACTCCCAAGTGGCGAAGTAAGTATCGCTTTAATATATGACTGGAAGCAGCGTCTATTAAGTTGCGTATGACTGCAGGAATCAGTCCTGTGTCCAGTCTGAGCCCGGTCTGATGTGCTGGCGCAATGGCCTGGGTGCCCACAAAAAGGGCTCTGAGTGCCGCCTCTGGCACCAGTGCCATAGGTTCGCCACAACTGTCCTAGACCCTATGCAACCACTGAGATGTCCTAAACCAGTGATGGCTAACCTATGACCGTAGCCATTTTCACTGACACATGGCTGCCTGAGAGTTAAGTTTCATCCTACATGACCAGGTGCAGTAGCGGCTGAGAGGCTGAGAGATTGCACTGAGCTTCCAGCACTCCCCCCTCCTCCTCCTCCCGCGGGCCGGCCCCCTCCCCATGTGTGAGCTGTGCCTAGTGTCTCCAGTCAGCACAGGTATCAGCATGGGGCACAACAGGAGAGGTGACCCGGCCATACACCCAGGAGACTCCTCTGCAGCTCCTGAGAGTTGTGGGGGGAAGATGACAGCACAGTCAGAGGTCACATCGCTGCTGCCTTGTGTGATGTCCCAGCAGCTGCCACCTCTACACTGACCATCTCCACAGCAGGGGCAAGGGAGGACAACGACTCACATCATATAGTAAGTAAGGTCAGTGCACTGTATGATAGAAGACAGTCATCCGGGCTTGTGTGTCAGTTTTGTGATGTACAAGCCCTGAAATAATCGCAACGCATGAGGGAGATGTAGACAGTGGTGCCTGCGCCCATTGCTATAACCTGTGAACTTTCATGACAGAAAGGTCACAGGTTACTAAGCATTTCCACACCTGTCTGATTGTAATCGATCTATTACAATGTGCGATTTGCACATAGTAATAGATGATTGGGAAAATCCCCATATACTGCCAGACTGTAGTATACTGTAGTATGGCAGTATATGGTAGGATCAATCAGACAACCTAGGGTTAAAGTACCCTAGAAGTTAAATAGTATACATATTTGTTATTTAAACTATAAATATCACAAAATTCTGTTTTTTTGTCAAGGTGACACACCACCCGAGTTATGCTCGGTTTTTTGGCGAATTTTGACACACCAGGCTCAAAAGGTTGCCCATCACTGTCCTAAACCATATCTAACCACTGAGGTGCACCAGACTGTATCCCACCACAAAGGTGTCCTAAACTGTATCCCACCACTGCAGTGTCCTAAGCCATATACCACCACTGATGTGTCCTAAAGCATATCTCACCACTTAGGCTGCATTCACACCTACGGCCCGGCGGGCATATGTTCGCCGCAATGGAGAGGAGGTTGACCCTTCCACCCTCCATAGAGATACACAGCGCCATAACAGGGGGAAAGATAGGACATGCCCTTGTGATGTGTTAATGTCCAGCTGTGACCCATCTCTATGCTGGAAAACCCAAGCACCAACCATCTCCATGCTGGAGGACCCAGCTATGACCCATCTCTAAGCTGGAAGACCCAGCCACCAATCATTTCCATCCTGGAAGACCCAGTCAAGATCCATCTCCATGCTGGAAGACACAGCCACCAACCATCTCCATTCTGGAAGACCTAGCCATGACCCATCTCCATGCTGGAAGACCCAGCTATGACCCATCTCCATGCTGGAAGACCCAGCCATGACCCATCTCCATGCTGGAAGACCCAGCCATGACCCATCTCCATGCTGAAAGACCCAGCTATGACCCATCTCTATGCTGAAATACTCAGCCATGACCCATCTCTATGCTGGAAGACCTAGCCATGACCCATTTCCATCCTGGAAGACCCAGCTATGACCCATCTCTATGCTGGAAGAACCAGCCAAGACCCATCTCTATGCTGGAAGAACCAGCCATGACCCATCTCCATGCTGGAAGACCTAGTCATGACCCATCTCCATGCTCAAAGACCCAGCTATGACCCATCTCTATGCTGGAAGAACCAGCCATGACCCATCACCATGCTGGAAGACCAAACCGAGACCCATCTCTATGCTGGAATACCCAAGCACCAACCATCTCCATGCTGGAAGACCCAGCTATGACCCATCTCTAAGCTGGACGACCCAGCCACCAATCATCTCCATCCTTGAAGACCCAGTCAAGATCCATCTCCATGCTGGAAAACCCAGCCACCAACCATCTCCATTCTGGAAGACCTAGCCATGACCCATCTCCATGCTGGAAGACCCAGCTATGACCCATCTCCATGCTGGAAGACCCAGCCATGACCCATCTCCATGCTGGAAGACCCAGCCATGACCCATCTCCATGCTGGAAGACCCAGCCATGACCCATCTCCATGCTGGAAGACCCAGCCATGACCCATCTCCATGCTGGAAGACCCAGCCATGACCCATCTCCATGCTGAAAGACCCAGCTATGACCCATCTCTATGCTGGAATACTCAGCCATGACCCATCTCTATGCTGGAAGACCTAGCCATGACCCATCTTCATGCTGGAAGACCCAGCTATGACCCATCTCCATGCTGGAAGACCCAGCCATGACCCATCTCCATGCTGGAAGACCCAGCCATGACCCATCTCCATGCTGAAAGACCCAGCTATGACCCATCTATATGCTGAAATACTCAGCCATGACCCATCTCTATGCTGGAAGACCTAGCCATGACCCATCTCCATGCTGGAAGACCCAGCTATGACCCATCACTATGCTGGAAGAACCATCCAAGACCCATCTCTATGCTGGAAGAACCAGCCATGACCCATCTCCATGCTGGAAGACCCAGCTATGACCCATCTCCATGCTGGAAGACCCAGCTATGACCCATCTCCATGCTGGAAGAACCATCCAAGACCCATCTCCATGCTGGAAGACCCAGCCATGACCCATCTCCATGCTGAAAGACCCAGCTATGACCCATCTCTATGCTGGAATACTCAGCCATGACCCATCTCTATGCTGGAAGACCTAGCCATGACCCATTTCCATCCTGGAAGACCCAGCTATGACCCATCTCTATGCTGGAAGAACCAGCCAAGACCCATCTCTATGCTGGAAGAACCAGCCATGACCCATCTCCATGCTGGAAGACCTAGTCATGACCCATCTCCATGCTGGAAGACCCAGCTATGACCCATCTCTATGCTGGAAGAACCAGCCATGACCCATCTCCATGCTGGAAGACCAAACCGAGACCCATCTCTATGCTGGAATACCCAAGCACCAACCATCTCCATGCTGGAAGACCCAGCTATGACCCATCTCTAAGCTGGAAGACCCAGCCACCAATCATCTCCATCCTGCAAGACCCAGTCAAGATCCATCTCCATGCTGGAAAACCCAGCCACCAACCATCTCCATTCTGGAAGACCTAGCCATGACCCATCTCCATGCTGGAAGACCCAGCTATGACCCATCTCCATGCTGGAAGACCCAGCCATGACCCATCTCCATGCTGGAAGACCCAGCCATGACCCATCTCCATGCTGGAAGACCCAGCCATGACCCATCTCCATGCTGGAAGACCCAGCCATGACCCATCTCCATGCTGGAAGACCCAGCCATGACCCATCTCCATGCTGAAAGACCCAGCTATGACCCATCTCTATGCTGGAATACTCAGCCATGACCCATCTCTATGCTGGAAGACCTAGCCATGACCCATCTCCATGGTGGAAGACCCAGCTATGACCCATCTCCATGCTGGAAGACCCAGCCATGACCCATCTCTATGCTGGAAGACCCAGCCATGACCCATCTCCATGCTGAAAGACCCAGCTATGACCCATCTCTATGCTGGAATACTCAGCCATGACCCATCTCTATGCTGGAAGACCTAGCCATGACCCATCTCCATGCTGGAAGACCCAGCTATGACCCATCACTATGCTGGAAGACCCATCCAAGACCCATCTCTATGCTGGAAGAACCAGCCATGACCCATCTCCATGCTGGAAGAACCAGCCATGACCCATCTCCATGCTGGAAGACCTAGTCATGACCCATCTCCATGCTGGAAGACCCAGCTATGACCCATCTCTATGCTGGAAGAACCAGCCATGACCCATCTCCATGCTGGAAGACCAAACCGAGACCCATCTCTATGCTGGAATACCCAAGCACCAACCATCTCCATGCTGGAAGACCCAGCTATGACCCATCTCTAAGCTGGAAGACCCAGCCACCAATCATCTCCATCCTGGAAGACCCAGTCAAGATCCATCTCCATGCTGGAAAACCCAGCCACCAACCATCTCCATTCTGGAAGACCTAGCCATGACCCATCTCCATGCTGGAAGACCCAGCTATGACCCATCTCCATGCTGGAAGACCCAGCCATGACCCATCTCCATGCTGGAAGACCCAGCCATGACCCATCTCCATGCTGGAAGACCCAGCCATGACCCATCTCCATGCTGGAAGACCCAGCCATGACCCATCTCCATGCTGGAAGACCCAGCCATGACCCATCTCCATGCTGAAAGACCCAGCTATGACCCATCTCTATGCTGGAATACTCAGCCATGACCCATCTCTATGCTGGAAGACCTAGCCATGACCCATCTCCATGCTGGAAGACCCAGCTATGACCCATCTCCATGCTGGAAGACCCAGCCATGACCCATCTCCATGCTGGAAGACCCAGCCATGACCCATCTCCATGCTGAAAGACCCAGCTATGACCCATCTCTATGCTGGAATACTCAGCCATGACCCATCTCTATGCTGGAAGACCTAGCCATGACCCATCTCCATGCTGGAAGACCCAGCTATGACCCATCACTATGCTGGAAGAACCATCCAAGACCCATCTCTATGCTGGAAGAACCAGCCATGACCCATCTACATGCTGGAAGACCCAGCTATGACCCATCTCCATGCTGGAAGACCCAGCTATGACCCATCTCCATGCTGGAAGACCCAGCCATGACCCATCTCCATGCTGGAAGACCCAGCCATGACCCATCTCCATGCTGAAAGACCCAGCTATGACCCATCTCTATGCTGGAATACTCAGCCATGACCCATCTCTATGCTGGAAGACCTAGCCATGACCCATCTCCATGCTGGAAGACCCAGCTATGACCCATCTCCATGCTGGAAGACCCAGCCATGACCCATCTCCATGCTGGAAGACCCAGCCATGACCCATCTCCATGCTGAAAGACCCAGCTATGACCCATCTCTATGCTGGAATACTCAGCCATGACCCATCTCTATGCTGGAAGACCTAGCCATGACCCATCTCCATGCTGGAAGACCCAGCTATGACCCATCACTATGCTGGAAGAACCATCCAAGACCCATCTCTATGCTGGAAGAACCAGCCATGACCCATCTACATGCTGGAAGACCCAGCTATGACCCATCTCCATGCTGGAAGACCCAGCTATGACCCATCTCCATGCTGGAAGACCCAGCCATGACCCATCTCCATGCTGGAAGACCCAGCCATGACCCATCTCCATGCTGAAAGACCCAGCTATGACCCATCTCTATGCTGGAATACTCAGCCATGACCCATCTCTATGCTGGAAGACCTAGCCATGACCCATCTCCATGCTGGAAGACCCAGCTATGACCCATCACTATGCTGGAAGAACCATCCAAGACCCATCTCTATGCTGGAAGACCCAGCTATGACCCATCTCCATGCTGGAAGACCCAGCTATGACCCATCTCCATGCTGGAAGACCCAGCTATGACCCATCTCTATGCTGGAAGACCAAACCGAGACCCATCTCTATGCTGGAAAAACCAGCCATGACCCATCTCCATGCTGGAAGACCAAACCGAGACCCATCTCTATGCTGGAATACCAAACCGAGACCCATCTCTATGCTGGAATACCCAGCCATGACTCATCTTCAAGGTGAAAGACCCGAGTTACGACCCATCTACATATTTGAAGACCCGGCCACCACCCATCTTCATGCTGGAATACATGTGATGGTGTGAGCAGAATGACTGGATAGTGTGTGCTGCAGGATTATAATCCATCTCATGTGTCTATGTAGTTCTAGTACTCAATATATTTACCTGGTTCTGACACTGAGATTAAAAAAAAATAAATACTATGTATACAAAGACTGAACCACTCCTGGTCAGTCCTAACCACTCAATGTCTAAATCTATGTGTAATGTATGTATATGTATGTATGGATATATGAATAGATGAATATGTATGTATATATTTGTATATATGTATGTATGAATGTTTAATGTATGTAAATATGTATTATGTATGTATGTGCAATGTATGCATGAATGCAATGTATGCAAATAATGCATGTGTGTTGTATGTATGATGTATGTGTATATATATGTATGTGTGATGTGTTAATGTCTATCTGTATATCATCGTGGTGCAGGGTGCTGTAGACATACTCTCCGATGTATAGTATGATCTGGGGGGGTTGTGCTGCTGCTGCTGCGGGGACATATGGTTTCTATATCCCTATAAATCATATTTGTATGGAATAATCATTCTCACAGAATTTATGGAAGGAAATGCTGTAGTTTTTTATGGAGGGAAGGGTCAGCGTGCGCGGCATGCCGGGACATACTTCGGGCCCCCGCAGCGGGCACATCTGGTTCTGGTTTCTTGACATGTTCCTAATAGATGGGAGCAGCGCTGATTCCTGCAGCAGGACGGGACATGAGATCCTTTGTCTCCAGATTATGGCGAAGCTTCCTGGAAGATGATGTCAGCGAGGAGCGGCGCAGCCATTACCAGGAAGGTTCCCGTAACCGCGCTGCTAATTGTCCTGCAGCCATTAGAGAGGATCAATACTGGCTATAGGGCTGACCATGTCTGCTGCGGGGGGAGATAGAGACCCCCATAGTGCTGACCCCTCACCTGTACATCAGTCATACATGATTCCATACCATGGCTGCTGCGGGGGGAGATAGAGACCCCCATAGTGCTGACCCCTCACCTGTACAGTCATACATGATCCCATACCATGGCTGCTGCGGGGGGAGATAGAGACCCCCATAGTGCTGACCCCTCACCTGTACATCAGTCACACATGACCCATACCATGGCTGCTGCGGGGGGAGATAGAGACCTCCATAGTGCTGACCCCTCACCTGTACATCAGTCACACATGACCCATACCATGTCTGCTGCGGGGGGAGATAGAGACCCCCATAGTGCTGACCCCTCACCTGTACAGTCATACATGATTCCATACCATGGCTGCTGCGGGGGGAGATAGAGACCCCCATAGTGCTGACCCCTCACCTGTACATCAGTCATACATGATTCCATACCATGGCTGCTGCGGGGGGAGATAGAGACCCCCATAGTGCTGACCCCTCACCTGTACATCAGTCATACATGATCCCATACCATGTCTGCTGCAGGGGGAAAAGGAGACCCCCATGGTGCTGACCCCTCACCTGTACATCATCAGTCATACATGATTCCATACCATGGCTGCTGCGGGGGGAGATAGAGACCCCCATAGTGCTGACCCCTCACCTGTACAGTCATACATGATTCCATACCATGGCTGCTGCAGGGGGGAGATAGAGACCCCCATAGTGCTGACCCCTCACCTGTACATCAGTCATACAGGATTCCATACCATGGCTGCTGCGGGGGGAGATAGAGACCTCCATAGTGCTGACCCCTCACCTGTACAGTCATACATGATCCCATACCATGGCTGCTGCGGGGGGAGATAAAGACCCCCATAGTGCTGACCCCTCACCTGTACAGTCATACATGATCCCATACCATGGCTGCTGCGGGGGGAGATAGAGACCCCCATAGTGCTGACCCCTCACCTGTACATCAGTCACACATGACCCCATACCATGGCTGCTGCGGGGGGAAAAAAAGACCCCCATAGTGCTGACCCCTCACCTGTACATCATCAGTCATATATAATCCCATACCATGGCTGCTGCGGGGGGAGATAGAGACCCCCATAGTGCTGACCCCTCACCTGTACATCAGTCAGACATGACCCCATACCATGGCTGCTGCGGGGGGAGATAGAGACCCCCATAGTGTGGACCCCTAACCTGTACATCATAAACAGCACAATCATCTCATGCTGACACCATGAAGGCTGCAGAGCCACGTATGACCGCACCGCGGTGCTGACCCGTCACATGTCTGTCCTGACATCCCAGAGAGATCATTTAGAAGACGATAGAGGACAATCCCATCATCAAACATCAGGACACATCAATTATTCAGGAGCAGATTCCAGTAAATATCCGTAATACAGAGAGACCGTCAATCATCAGGGGAGACCACGTCATGTGTCCACGTCATGTCCACAGAAGAATAGAACCGCTATAATGGATGGCAGCTTTAGGAGACGTGTCCGTCTACATGGTAAATACTAACAAAATACATCAGAATGTAACAGAAATCACACCTAGAAATAAATAAATATATAATAAGTAACAAGTGTCCATCATTGGTCAAAGGGAAAAGGATGAAACAGAATAACATGATCCATTAGTCCAGACTTATGTTCCTCCATAACCTCCTACTCTCCTCCTCTATGTATCTGATCCATCAGTCCAGACTAGAGATGAGCGAACATGCTCGTCCGAGCTTGATGCTCGGTCGAGCATTAGGGTACTCGAAACTGCTCGTTGCTCGGACGAATACTTCGCCCGCTCGAGAAAATGGCAGCTCCCGCCGTTTTGCTTTTTGGCGCCCAGAAACAGAGCCAATCACAAGCCAGGAGACTCTGCACTCCACCCAGCATGACGTGGTACCCTTACACGTCGATAGCAGTGGTTGGCTGGCCAGATCAGGTGACCCTGGGATAGACTAGCCGCTGGCCGCGCTGCTCGGATCATTCTGTGTCTGGATGCCGCTAGGGAGAGAGCTGCTGCTGGTCAGGGAAAGTGTTAGGGTGTTCTATTAGCTTACTGTTAAGCAGGAGTGATTCTACAACAACCCAAGAGCCCTTCTTAGGGCTACAATAACGTTCTACTTTTTTTATTTTTATTTGCAGCTAGTACCATATTGTGAGGAATTAGCAGGGGGACTTGCTACCGTTGTGTTTAGCTCTTAGTGACACACATATCCACCTCAAACACCAAAGTGGGAAAATTTATTAGGGGTTTGATTTCAATTAGGCACAGTCTGCCATTTACTTTTTATTTTACGTTTATTTTGTTTAATAACTCAGTGTCATCTCATCTGGCATAGTAGTGTGCTTTCATACTTGGCTAGAAAATAGCCATAGGAGAATCTAAACGGCTTACTTACGCCTACAGTAGCGTTATATATATTTGATTTCTGGTTGATCTGCTGGTGGCTGTACTTGCTGCAGTGCATCTACTAGCAAATTGTGAGCAATTTGTAGTGAGACTTGCGACCGCTGTGTTTTGCGCTTAGTGACGCACATATCCATTGCAAAGTCCGAAGTGGGAAAATTTATTAGGGGTTGGATTTCAATTAGGCACAGTCTGCCATTTCCTTTTTTATTTTACGTTTATTTTGTTTAATAACTCAGCGTCATCTCATCTGGCATAGCAGTGTGCTTTCATACTTGGCTAGAAAATAGCCATAGCAATAGGATAGCATCGTTTGGTTTTAAAAACTAAAAAACACAAAAAAAAAACAAAAAAACACAAAAAAAAGTTTAAAAAAAATTAAAGTTATAACTCTCATTTTCAAAATGTTTAACCCGAGGGCTAGGGGTAGAGGACGAGGGCGGGGACGTGGGCGTCCAACTACTGCAGGGGTCAGAGGCCGTGGTCCTGGGCGGGGTGAGACACCACCTGCTTATGAGGGAGCAGGGGAACGCCGCAGAGCTACACTCCCTAGGTTCATGTCTGAAGTTACTGGGACTCGTGGTAGAGCACTGTTGAGGCCAGAACAGTGCGAACAGGTGATGTCGTGGATTGCCGACAATGCTTCGAGCAATTTGTCCACCAGTCAGTCTTCCACGCAGTCCACCCATGTCACCGAAATCGGCACTCCTCCAGCTCCTGCACCTCAGCCTCCTCCCCCCCAGTCTGCCCCCTCCCAGGAAAATTTGCCATTTGAACCGGCATACTCTGAGGAACTGTTTTCTGGACCCTTCCCACACTCACAAACCACTTGTCCGGTTGCTGCTGAGCAATTTTCCGATGCCCAGGTTTTCCACCAGTCGCAGTCTGTGGGTGATGATGACCTTCTTGACGTAGTGGAAGAAGTGTCTAAAGAGGTGTCCGACGATGAGGAGACACGGTTGTCAGACAGTGGGGAAGTTGTTGTCAGGGCAGGAAGTCCGAGGGGGGAGCAGACTGAGGGATCGGAGGATGATGAGGTGACAGACCCAAGCTGGGTTGATAGGCCGGGTGAACACAGTGCTTCTGAGACAGAGGAGAGTCCTCGACCAGAACAGGTTGGAAGAGGCAGTGGTGGGGCCAGACGGAGAGGCAGGGCCAGAGCTGGTGCATCAGCGCCAAATGTGTCAACTAGTGAAGCTCCTGTGGCGAGGGCTCTTGCGGCGAGGGCTAGATTTTCAGAAGTCTGGAGGTTCTTTAAGGAAACACCGGATGACCGACGGACTGTGGTGTGCAACATTTGCCAAACCAGGCTCAGCAGGGGTTCCACCACTACTAGCTTAACTACCACCAGTATGCGCAGGCATATGAATGCTAAACACCCCACTCAGTGGCAACAAGCCCGTTCACCTCCGGCCGTGCACACCACTGCTCCTTCCCCTGTGTCAGCTGATAGTCAGCCCCCTGCCCAGGACCCTGCCACAAAAACCCCATCGTCGCCTCCACGATCCTCCACAGCATCCACCAGCATTCAGCTCTCCATACCCCAGACGCTGGAGCGGAAACGCAAATATAGTGCAACCCACCCGCACGCCCAAGCCCTTAATGTCCACATCTCCAGATTGCTTAGCCTGGAGATGCTGCCCTATAGGCTAGTAGAGACCGAGGCCTTTCGCAACCTCATGGCAGCGGCCGCCCCTCGGTATTCGGTCCCCAGCCGCCACTACTTTTCCCGATGTGCCGTCCCAGGCCTGCACCAGCACGTGTCAGACAACATTATCCGTGCCCTGACCAACGCCGTTTCTGACAAGGTCCACCTGACCACAGACACGTGGACGAGTGCTGCCGGGCAGGGCCACTATATATCGCTGACGGCACATTGGGTTAACTTGGTGGAGGCTGGGACCGAGTCTGACCCTGCGGCTGGTCATATACTGCCGATGCCGAGGATTGCGGGGCCTACCTCGGTCCAGGTGTTTCAGGCCTACTATGCCTCCTCCTCCTCCCACCCCTCCTCCACCTCCTCCTCCGAATTACCATCCGTGGGCATGGCGCCATCAGTCGGTAGCTCTAGGCACAGCAGCAGTGCCGTCGCTAAGCGACAGCAGGCGGTGCTCAAACTGCTGAGCCTAGGCGATAAAAGGCACACCGCCCAAGAGCTATTACAGGGCATCACGGCGCAGACTGATCTGTGGCTGGCACCGCTGAACCTGAAGCCAGGCATGGTTGTGTGTGACAACGGCCGTAACCTGGTGGCGGCTCTGCAACTCGGCAGACTGACACATGTGCCATGCCTGGCCCATGTGTTAAATCTGATAGTTCAGCGTTTCCTCAAGACATACCCCAATCTGTCTGATTTGCTCACGAAGGTGCGCCGCATCTGTGCGCATTTCAGGAAGTCCAGCACAGATGCTGCCACTCTCAGGGCAGCGCAGCGCCGCCTCCAACTGCCCGCTCACCGACTGTTGTGCGACGTGCCCACGAGGTGGAATTCAACACTGACCATGTTATCCAGAGTTTACCAGCAGCGCCGAGCCATTGTAGACTGCCAGATGTCAACTTCCACCAGAACTGGTAGTCAGGTCAGTCAGCTTCCTCAAGTCTACAATGAGGAGTGGACGTGGATGTCTGATATCTGTCAGGTGCTGAGTAACTTTGAGGAGTCAACACAGATGGTCAGTGGCGATGCCGCCATCATCAGCCTCACCATCCCGCTGCTTGGCCTGTTGAAAAACTCTCTGATCAGCATGAAGTCGGAAGCTTTGCGCTCGTCACAAGAGACGGGGGAAGAAGATTCCCTTGTTGATAGCCAAAGCACCCTTAGGTCTGTTTCTCAGCGCATATCGGAGGAGGTGGAGGTGGAGGAGGATGAGGAGGAAGAGGAGGAGAATGTTGGCGAGACACAAGAGGGGACCATTGTTGAGTCCTTCACTGTTCAGCGTGTATGGGCAGAAGAAGAGGAGTTGGAGGAGTTGGAGGAGGAGGAAATGGACAGTCAGGCCAGTGAGGGGAGTGAATTCTTACGCGTTGGTACTCTGGCGCATATGGCAGATTTCATGCTAGGCTGCCTATCCCGTGACCCTCGCGTTCAAAGAATTTATTCCAGCACCGATTACTGGGTGTTCACTCTCCTGGACCCACGGTACAAGCAAAATCTTTCCACTCTCATCCCTGGAGAGGAAAGGAGTGTGAGAATGCATGAATACCAGCAGGCCCTGGTTCACAAGCTGAAACAGTATTTCCCTTCTGACAGCGCTAGCGGCAGAGTGCGTAGTTCTGCGGGACAAGTAGCGAGGGAGAGTAGGCGAGCAGGCAGCTTGTCCAGCACTGGCAAGGGTACGCTTTACAAGGCTTTTGCCAGCTTTATGTCACCCCAGCAAGACACTGTCACCTGTCCCCAGTCTCGGCAGAGTAGGGCTGATCTTTACAGAAAGATGGTGAGGGAGTACGTAGCTGACCATACCATCGTCCTAAATGATCACACAGCTCCCTACAACTACTGGGTTTCAAAGCTGGACATGTGGCACGAACTGGCGCTGTATGCCTTGGAGGTTCTTGCCTACCCTGCCGCTAGCGTCTTGTCCGAGCGGGTTTTCAGTGCAGCTGGTGGCATCATCACCGATAAGCGTACACGCCTGTCGACTGACAGCGCTGACAGGCTGACGCTTATTAAGATGAATAAAGCCTGGATTTCTCATAATTTCCAATCTCCACCAGGTGAAGGAAGCTCAACCTGAATAATTTATCCACTCCTCCTCCTCCTCATTTTCCTCCTTCTCCTCCTCTTTGTACAGTAAAGCAGAGGAAACTGGCTATTTTTTGACAGGGCCCACTGGCTCTAGCTATAGTACTTTATGCATTTAATTTTTCTGGAGGGCCACCTACCCGGTCCTCTGTTTTAAACAATTTTTGGGAGTGCCACATACAGGCACTCAATCTATTCAATTTTTCTGGAGGGCCACCTACCCGGTCCTCTGTTTTAAACAATTTTTGGGAGTGCCACATACAGGCACTCAATCTATTCAATTTTTCTGGAGGGCCACCTACCTGCTCCTCTGGTTTGAAAACTTTTTTGGACTGCCACATACAGGCACTCAATCTATTCCATTTTACTGGAGGGCCACCTACCTGCTCCTCTGGTTTGAAAACTTTTTTGGACTGCCACATACAGGCACTCAATCTATTCCATTTTACTGCAGGGCCACCTACCTGCTCCTCTGGTTTGAAAAGTTTTTTGGACTGCCACATACAGGCACTCAATCTATTCAATTTTTCTGGAGGGCCACCTACCCGCTCCTCTGGTTTGAAAACTTTTTTGGACTGCCACATACAGGCACTCAATCTATTCCATTTTACTGGAGGGCCACCTACCTGCTCCTCTGGTTTGAAAACTTTTTTGGACTGCCACATACAGGCACTCAATCTATTTCATTTTTCTGGAGGGCCACCTACCCGCTCCTCTGGTTTGAAAACTTTTTTGGACTGCCACATACAGGCACTCAATCTATTCCATTTTACTGGAGGGCCACCTACCTGCTCCTCTGGTTTGAAAAGTTTTTTGGACTGCCACATACAGGCACTCAATCTATTTCATTTTTCTGGAGGGCCACCTACCCGCTCCTCTGGTTTGAAAACTTTTTTGGACTGCCACATACAGGCACTCAATCTATTTCATTTTTCTGGAGGGCCACCTACCCGCTCCTCTGGTTTGAAAACTTTTTTGGACTGCTACATACAGGCACTATCCAAATTAAATTGTCTCCATAGCAGCCTCCACACGTTGTCTCCATTGCTACCTCCAAACGAGGTGTGTCAGGCAGAAATTTTGGTTGTTTTCATGGATTCCACATCAAAGTTGTTAACTTTGTCGCCACCCTGCTGTGTTATCCACAAAATATACTGGCAAACTTTTATCATTTACCAATATTATTTCAGCGCTTCTTGCGCATCTGTTTACATTCCCCTCACCCGGCATATCCTAAATTTATAAGAACGCTACTACACTTGATCTTATACAAAAGGTTCTTAGAAGTGCTGTTTGGGGAGTAGCCTAGAGACAGGGGCTTGGATTGGCGAAAGCTCACCTGGCAGCGGAGTTTACATTCCCCTCACCCGCCATATCCCAAACTTATAAGAACGCTACTACACTTAACTTGGTGCAGGCTGGGACCGAGTCTGACCCTGGGGCTGGTCATATACTGCCGACGCAGAGAATTGCGGGGCCTACCTCGGTCCAGGTCTCAAAGGTCTAGTATACCTCCTCCTCCTCCCACCCCTCCTCCACCTCCTCCGAATTACCATCCGTGGCCATGGCACCATCAGTCGGTAGCTCTAGGCACAGCAGCAGTGCCGTCGCTAAGCGACAGCAGGCGGTGCTCAAACTGCTGAGCCTAGGCGATAAAAGGCACACCGCCCAAGAGCTATTACAGGGCATTCCACATCAAACTTGTCGCCACCCTGCTGTGTAATCCACAAAATATACTTGCAAACTTTTATCATTTACCGATATTATTTCAGCGCTTCTTGCGCATCTGTTTACATTCCCCTCACCCGCCATATCCTAAACTTATAAGAACGCTACTACACTTGATCTTATACAAAAGGTTCTTAGAAGTGCTGTTTGGGGAGTAGCCTAGAGACAGGGGCTTGGATTGGCGAAAGCTCACCTGGCAGCGGAGCGCCAGCTCCATGCGCATCATGCGCTTCTTGCGCATCTGGTTACATTCCCCTCACCCGCCATATCCCAAACTTATAAGAACGCTACTACACTTGATCTTATACAAAAGGTTCTTAGAAGTGCTGTTTGGGGAGTAGCCTAGAGACAGGGGCTTGGATTGGCGAAAGCTCGCCTGGCAGCGGAGCGCCAGCTCCATGCCAAGATCCAACTAACATAGTTTTAACTGCAGCACCTTTAATCTACTACTAGTTCACTGCCTCCATACATGGTCCCCTTATCAAACGTGCTGTGTCAGGCAGAATTTTGGGTTGTTTTCATGGCTTCCACATCAAACTTGTTAACTTTGTCGCCACCCTGCTGTGTAATCCACAAAATATACTGGCAAACTTTTATCATGTACCGATATTATTTGAGCGCTTCTTGCTCACCTCCTTTGGTTCCTCTCTGCCACCCATTGGTTTGAAGCCTGAGTCCATTTAGAGTATGTCGCCATGCAACTCTCTAGCCTGCCGCTGCTGCCGCTGCCTCTGCATGCCGTCCCCTATAGTGTCAGGGTCAATTATTGCATGTTTTAGATGCTATCTAGCCTCATTTTGTCACTCTGTCATGGCCATGCTGTTGCCCATAATTTTGGCATAATGGTGCGATTAAGCAGCCTCAGAGGCATCCATGCATGCTGCCCCTGCTGTTTCCTGTCCATTTCCGTGGTGTTTCCATCCTTTTCTGAGGTTCCCAGGTGTTTGGCCAAGCTTCCCTGTGCAGAGCCTTGGTCCCCTTGAAAAATGCTCGAGTCTCCCATTGACTTCAATGGGGCTCGTTATTCGAGACGAGCACTCGAGCATCGGGAAAAGTTCGTCTCGAATAACGAGTACCCGAGCATTTTAGTGCTCGCTCATCTCTAGTCCAGACATATGTTCCTCCATAACCTCCTACTCTCCTCCTCTATGTATCTGATCCTTCAGTCCAGACATATGTTCCTCCATAACCTCCTATTCTCCTCCTCTACGTATCTGATCCATCAGTCCAGACATATGTTCCTCCATAACCTCCTACTCTCCTCCTCTATGTATCTGATCCATCAGTCCAGACATATGTTCCTCCATAACCTCCTACTCTCCTCCTCTATGTATCTGATCCATCAGTCCAGACTAATGTTCCTCCATAACCTCATACTCTCCTCCTCTATGTATCTGATCCATCAGTCCAGACTAATGTTCCTCCATAACCTCATACTCTCCTCCTCTATGTATCTGATCCATCAGTCCAGACTTATGTTCCTCCATAACCTCCTACTCTCCTCCTCTACGTATCTGATCCATCAGTCCAGACATATGTTCCTCCATAACCTCATACTCTCCTCCTCTATGTATCTGATCCATCAGTCCAGACTTATGTTCCTCCATAACCTCATACTCTCCTCCTCTATGTATCTGATCCATCAGTCCAGACTTATGTTCCTCCATAACCTCCTACTCTCCTCCTCTATGTATCTGATCCATCAGTCCAGACTTATGTTCCTCCATAACCTCCTACTCTCCTCCTCTATGTATCTGATCCATCAGCCCAGACATATGTTTCTCCATAACCTCATACTCTCCTCCTCTATGTATCTGATCCATCAGTCCAGACTTATGTTCCTCCATAACCTCATACTCTCCTCCTCTATGTATCTGATCCATCAGTCCAGACTTATGTTCCTCCATAACCTCATACTCTCCTCCTCTATGTATCTGATCCATCAGTCCAGACTAATGTTCCTCCATAACCTCATACTCTCCTCCTCTATGTATCTGATCCATCAGTCCATACTTATGTTCCTCCATAACCTCATACTCTCATCCTCTATGTATCTGATCCATCAGTCCAGACTTATGCTCCTCCCTAACCTCCTACTCTCCTCCTCTATGTATCTGATCCATCAGTCCAGACTTATGTTCCTCCATAACCTCATACTTTCCTCCTCTACGTATCTGATCCATCAGTCCAGACTTATGTTCCTCCATAACTTCCTACTCTCCTCCTCTATGTATCTGATCCATCAGTCCAGACTTATGTTCCTCCATAACCTCCTACTCTCCTCCTCTATGTATCTGATCCATCAGTCCAGACTTATGTTCCTCCATAACCTCCTACTCTCCTCCTCTATGTATCTGATCCATCAGTCCAGACTTATGTTCCTCCATAACCTCCTACTCTCCTCCTCTATGTATCTGATCCTTCAGTCCAGACATATGTTCCTCCATAACCTCCTATTCTCCTCCTCTACGTATCTGATCCATCAGTCCAGACTTATGTTCCTCCATAACCTTATACTCTCCTCCTCTATGTATCTGATCCCTCTGAGCCTTATACTTCTACCTAGGTCCTAATGGGCAGGGGACTATGGAGACTCAACTCTAGTCTATCAGAAGAAGCTCCTGTCCAGATCCCATGGTCATCCCTGGTCTTGGTAAGTTCTGACATGAGGTCCCTGGGTCTCCTGAGCCGGAGCACAATATCCTGCGGGGCACAGCTTCATTCCAGAAGATAATGG